>NC_059328.1:189413782-189724377 GCF_018350155.1 Leopardus geoffroyi | reverse complement strand
ATAAGGTATTCCTGTTTAGAGTTTAGTATATTAACAGTATCCAATATTATGACAAATACAATGTAAATAAAGAAATGAATATGGTTCATTATCTTGTGAAAGGAATTCCTTTACCAGGGGTGCATTTAAGTGCTTTATAAATAAAACATTAAATTAGCATATTGCCTTTGATTTGATTTATAGTTTTCTTAAACATTATAATCGCTATCAACTATTAAAAAAATTTCTTGTTTGTTTTATGCTGTTTTTTTTTTCTTTTTATTATCTTTAGTTACCTTAGAGTTAATGTACATAATAATGAAGAGGATGTGTTAGTTACATCTTGGGTTGTCAAAAACTGAGACATAAATAAAGGAGAAGGCATAAGGGGTGAATCACCTCCCTTAGTGGTTCTGTCTCCTGGGTAAGGAAGGATTCATCTTGGCCAACCAAGAGTAATACACCTCTCTTATTGATTTGGGAGGTTTAGTTCCATGGGAAACTACAAAACTTAGATCCAGATGTCAGCTCACTCTCATAGGACAAGGTGGCATGCAAGTTTCCTGGTGGCCAGTTTTCTCAGGTTGCTCCCATGAAGCCTTCGAATAACAAGTACCTTGCTTCTTTCTTGATCCCTTTCAACACTTAGGAGACCATAACTTCCTTTAGATTTGATTCATGCACAGGCCTACAATAGGAACTTCATTTTTAGAGAATTTTTTAATCAAGATACTTCAGTATTTACCATCTCTCCCATGGTTAGGATTAATGTTCTTTGAAATAGTGGAATGTATTTTTTGCTTTCTTTGTATCTTGCATAGTACTTGGCATAATGCTGTTTGTAGGCAAAGTATTTGAAGTATTGGACCTTAGGTAAAATTTGGGCCATTTCTGTTAAAGGCCACTAACCCTAACAGAGAAAACTTCAGTGACTGATTTATAAAAAGCAACTTTTGAGTTTTTGAAAAAACTCATCTGCTTTATAAATTAATAAAGTATAAAGTGATGTTTATATAAGAATAGGCTCATAATAGAAAAGAATCCTCAGGAAAAAACATAGTATGTATATGGAACATAAATATATAAATAAAAGAAAAATGAAATTTTGGGAGTAATCAATTAAGGTTCTTATTCTCATGCCAAACTAAGCTACCTATGTTAAATGTGATAACTACAGAAAAGAATGAATGATAAAATAAAACTAAAAATGTACATAAACATTTATGAGATTTTTGGGTTGTGAATAATTTACTGACCAGAACAGTGCAAGAATTCACCAGGAGGGGCACCTGGGTGGCTCAGTCAGTTAAGTGTCCAACTTCAGCTCAGGTCATGATCTCATGGTTTGCAGGTTCCAGCCCTGCATCAGGCTCTGTGCTGACGGTCCGGAGACTGTTTGGGATTCTTGCTCTCTGCCCCTCCCTACTCTCAAATAAATAAACTTTAAAAAAAAATTTACACGCTTGATAACTTAAAAAATAAAACTTTTGGGGTGCCTGGGTGGCTTAGTAGGTTAAGTGTCCAACTTTGGCTCAGGTCATGATCTTGTGGTCCATGAGTTTGAGTCCCATGTCGGGCTCTGTGCTGACAGCTCAGAGCCTGTAGCCTGCTTCAGATTGTGTCTCCCTCTCTGTCTGCCCCTTCCCCACGCGCACTCTGTCTCTCTCTCTCAAAAATAAATAAACATTTAAAAAAATAAAAATTTTTAGCAGTATCTTAAAAAAAGGAAAAAAGACCGTACAAAATTAAAAGATAAAACCAGAGGGAAAAGTTGCTGTACATACAACACGGTATTCAATGTCTTGATTCTGTGAAGAGCTTGTGTAAATTCAGTTAGTTTGTTAAATTCCCAGTTTCCATTTGGGCAGTTTACAAATGGTAACATTTAGTTCACAGCAGAACTAAAGGTTCTACGTTGAGGAGTTGTAGATCAAGAAAGCAGTGAATCAAGCACACCTCTGGATGCCCTAGTCACATGAGGAGTTAATGGCCCTCCATTCCCCACAGTTCTCACTTGATGTACATTATGTTGTGTCCTGTTTCTCCCCTCTTCCTTCTCTGCTGTGGCTTCCTCTCTCCTGCTTTTGATGAGTCTTCTTCCTCTTTTTGTGCCTTGCTAATTTTAACAGAGTTTTTTTCTTATTGTTTCTTTTGTCTGATTTAAGTTTCCTTCCTCCTGCTTTTATTTTGCAGGAGTTGTATCTTGCACAGTTGGGGGCACTCCTTGAACCTGGAAGTTTTTACAGCCTCGCTTATCTAATGCCTGTTTTTCTTTGGAATTATTTATCAGATTAGAGCAGCATAGGAGGTTTTTCAAAAACTGTTTTTGTGATAGAGCTACTGAAATACAACTGGACATAAAAAATGAAAATTTTATCTCAATGAATAACTCAGAAGAAGCTTGGAACTGTGGTATAATGGAGGAGTAATTGAGATATGTTAATTAAGGGATCTTCTCATTGCCTAAATTATTTATGGGCTTTGAGAATACTCATTCCAGGTTGCTCTGCCTATAACCAAATTGTGATTGTGTGAAACTGCATCACTTTTCTCTTGCAAATCCACCCAGTTATAATTATAACACAACACACTGTGCAGTTGTCAGACTTTAGTAGGCATAAAGAATATGTGGGATGACTTGTTAAAAATGTCTTAGGACCCTGGAAATTAGTATTCAGTAGACATTAGACAGACCATCTTAAAACGGACTTTAAAAGAAGCACCCCAGATAATTTTAATGTAAGTCATCAGGAGACCACAACTGGAAATAGATTGCCAATCAGCATCAAGTCCAAACTCTGGTATGGCTTATAATTTTGCCGATAATTCCTTTCCAGCCCCATTTTCCATGGGTCTACACCACATATCTTATGCTCCAAAAATGTTAAGTCGCTTAGAATTCTCAACGTGTCTTACTTTGTCACAGCTTTATGCTCTTGCTTGCACATCGTGGTCCCTCTGTCTAAAACACTCTTCCCCTTCTCTGCCTTGCACATTCATTCTTCAGGTCTGGACTGAAGCGTCATCGCTTTCCAGTCTCCTCAAACTAAATTAAACTATAGTCACATAACATACCCCTGTTGTAGTACTTAACACTGTGTTTTATCATTGTTGGTTTCCTTGTCTGCCCCCTACTAGATTATACATTCCTTAAAGACAGAGGCTATCATGTCCGTCTCTCTTCCCCCAGTGTCTAGCACACAGCAGGTGTACAGCAAACATTAAATTAAATCAAAGCTTCTCTTGCCTCTTTGGAACATTGAGCATGTTAGACCTGGAGAAATGCTGTAGTGGCAGCTTTGTACTGCTGCATTCTGGGAGTTTTCATGTGGTTTTAAGTACATATATACATACATATGTATGTATGTATATATATACATATGTATGTATATATATATTTTTTAATAAAAAAACAATTATTTTTGAATTGTTAAAGGGACAAAAGTTTCAGTAATAAATAAGGCACCTTTGTTTAATACCATGTATTTTTCTTGCCACTCTCTAAACATACGACTTGGACTTCAATTTCCATTTGTGTAATTATCTGTACATAATATTCACAGTAGTCCTCTAAATATTAGCCCCTTCCTAATAACTTTTACACAGTTAAAATACCATTTCTGAGTAAAATACCATTTCTCCCCCTACCCCTTTGCTTCTGTGTTTGAAAATACGGTTGCCTTCTGGGGGGAAAATAGACTTGGCTTTCAAAGTCATATATATGACCTTAGTCCTCTTAAAACTCACTTTTTCAAACTCTTGTTTTATTTGAGTCAGTGTCATGACAGTTTTATAAACACAGGCTTTCTCCTTTGCTCTTTATAATTTGTCCTACCTGGAATATATTTATTCAAATTCTTAAATCCTACTCTAAGCCCAGCCTTCTTGATAAAGATCACCATTCTATCTCACAGTGAGAAAATTGAATAGTAAACCAAAATATCTCCCAAGAGGAAATCTAATAGGGAAAATATGTTTAAATAATTAACTTCATAGAAAATTTAGTGGAAATAATATTGTTTCTTACTAAGGAATACTAAATGAATTGTTTTGTTGTGTGTAGTAGAGCTTGCTATATGTAAGTTTTAACCTGTAATAATTGAAGCACAATTATTGACTGTTATCTGTAAAATGAAACCCAACCTGCATATAAGCAACAGTGGATCATTCCCCCATTATTTTTGTTTTTACTACATGAAAAAAATAAATGTAAGTTAGCTTAAAATATTAGTTCATTCATTATTACCTGCAATCTGTGATTATTCTCTAATAAACGTATGATTTTGAAATAATCAGGCAACCAAACCTTCTCATTACCTGACTCCTAACCCTTCCTCACTTTTTCCAGTTGGGTATTTACTAGACATCTCTCAATCTATCTTCAAAACAGAATCTACACCCTCCCCCCACTTCCTGCTCCAAGGAATAGCAGGCAGGACTGTGTGGTTGGAGGGTAGAGTGGGAAGAGAGGTCACAGAGGTCCCTGAAGTCCAGGATTACTCAGGGTTTTCTTGATCTGCCAGTGACTATGGATTTTATTTTATATTCAGCAAGTCTGCCCTTTGGGGAATAAACCTTTTCATTTGTGTTAGGGTACATTTATTTTTTCAGAACATAATTTCCCTCAGATGTAATGGAGCAGGGAATTAAAGTGAATATTCCCCTCACCCCCAAAGTACCTAATATAATAGTCATAGGATAATTTAATAGTATTCTAGTATGCATTATAATTTAAAAACAAGAGTCATAAGTTCTATTTTCTTTTCCTTAATTTTTTCATCTTTGGAGGGACAGTTGACTGTTGTATTATTTTATTTGCATTTTCTGATGTTATTTCCAGTAGGGGCATTATGTTGGGAAAATTCAGATTTAGAATTGCGATCTAATTGGAGACAGGTATCAATATGTAATAAGGAATGAATTTCTGTACCAGATTTGCTGACTTTAATAGTACAGCCAAGACAACTTTGGGGTGGGGGGTGCTATTTGGTGTGTGTAATAATTAGAAATGATGCCATTTCTGGGTGTAGGAGAGTAAAGATCAACTTAAGCTTCTAGAGAATGGAGAATGGTATTTTAGGGTGTAGATATGTTAAGAAATATTTTAGGACCTAAATCTTTTTTGGAAAAGTCTCTGGATAAGTGTCTTAAGTTAATTTTTATAGAATAACCCATGTAGTGACAGAAATTCAAGAATGGAAAAAATTGGCAAAAGTTACATAAATAGTAAAAGTCAAATAGTTGCTTCATAATTTCCATATTGCTCCCTAGCCATATTTTCCTCTACTTTAATCTGTAGTAATCCAGGTAAAACTATTAATGAAAATATTTAAAAAGATTTAATAAATCTGAATAATTATTGAGTTTGAGTAATAGGAAAAAACTCAAAATTAACACACTAGTCTTTGATGTGGTGGCTATAGTTCTGTTTAGTTCTGTGATACTTTAAAATACTTATATTCATTTTGAACTATTTCACATATGCTCTGCAAAATTATATTCCTATTTTTTTCCAGTATAGCATTTTCCTTATGAGCAATTACAGTGTGTGCTCAGAAGGGAAGTGCAGGCATAATCATTATCTCAAAGCAGAATTCCTGCTAGAATATTTTAGCTTCTGGGTTATTCCAGTGTATTTAATTTTAAGATTAGGAAGGAAGAGGAAGTTGACTTTTAAATTCCAGTTTTGTTGCTTTTTGGTCTTCATTATGAAGACTGGGTATTACTACCCCTAGATGTTCTCAAGCTAGCAACTGTTATTTGAGTAATTAAATTACCTCGTCAGGTTTTTCTTTGTACAAACATTTTATGTCTTTCTGGGTATATTTAGTGATTAAGTATGATATCAGTTTTCTGTTGAGATAGATCTGTAATTCATTAATGAATAAAAATCCTTGAACTATTAACACAAGTGAATTATAAAAACAAATTTCTTTAAGACTCAAATGTATGAATTGGGGAATTAGTGGATGTATTTTCCATTTGTCAAGACAGAAAGCCCTGGTCGGGGGGCAGGGCGCCAGGGTGGCTCAGTCCTTTAAGCATCTGACTCTTGATCTCTGCTCACGTCTTGATCTCATGGATCATGAGTTCAAGCCCCACCTCGGTCTCTGTGCTGACAACGCAGAGCCTACTTGGAATTCTCTCTTGCTCTTGCTCTCTCTCTCTCTCTTTCAAAATAAATAAACTTAAGAAAAAAAGAATGTCCTGATTTATACATGTTTAAGGTAGTGAAATTAAGAAATGAGAGTTATCAGTTTACATTAGAGATATTGCTAAGCTATGATCCTTTGTAGTATTAAGCTTAAGAAAATTATTTTCCTTAAGTGATTAAATGGGATATGATCTGATTTTCCACATCCTTAGAACTAAGTTCAATTTGATTTTGCAGCATTATTTGACTCTGCAAAATTTTATCTAGTAAAATAAGGTTTAAAATTTAGTTTCATGATACTTCATTAGACAATGAAATTCCTCACATAGCATACAACCACATTTTAAGGATCACAGTTTTGTTGATTGTTGCTTTGGAAGTATAATATGTGTACAAATTCTTATTTGAGATTAGGATATCTTTAATCTCTGAGGAATTGTTTAAACCAACTGACAGGCAGTATTCCAAATATTGCCTAGATCCACTGGAACAAAATTAGTATTTCAGAAATGTGAGTCAAGAGTATGGAATATAAAATGATGATATTCATTGTGTCCCTGGGAAAGTTAGTAGGTATTACTCCAAGTTGAAGGTAAAGGACTTGGGGTCAAATTAATTTGGAATATGTTGGTTTAAGCAAAGGTAATCTTTACTAAAGATGTCTGAGAGAGAGCCAAGCCAAGAAACAGACTCTTAACTGTAGAGAACAAAATGATAGTTACCAGAATGGGGAGATGGGTGAAATGGGTAATGGAGATTAAGGAGTGTACTTGTGATGAGCACTGGGTAATATATGGAATTGTTGAATCACTCTGTTGTACACCTGAAACAAATATAACACTGTATGCTAACTGTACTGAAAATTTAAAAGATTTTTCAGAGCCTTTATATTGAAATATAATAATCAGATAATATTACTTTAAGAACTTTAAGTTCTGGTCAGTAATTGATCTTTGTTTTGTGTAATCTTTTTTGCCTCCTCAAAACAATGTGTAGGTTCCATGTCAGATATCCTATGATTAAGGAGAAGGAAAATATCTCTTCTTTCATGAAATTACACTTGAAAAGTCATACATATAGGAAACTTTGTATAGGAATTTAAAGTTTTCAATTCCAGTTTTCTAAAGTTTTTAAAATTTCAATCTGGTTCCTTCAATCTTGTAGTAACTAATGAGAAAATAAGATAGAAAGAATATAGGAGGAGGAACTAATTCAACAAACTAACCTAGATAAAATATTTTGTTTTGTCTTTTCTCTGAGGTGATTTTTGGACTAAAGTTTTGCAGGATACATACTTATTTGCATCTAAACAGATTTTTACAGAATAAGTGAGATAATAACTTGCTGGATTGAAGTCTTCTGAAATTGTTTCTCTGTGGTGTTTGGAGTGTTATAGGATCAGTTAGTGGAGAAAACCGTACTACCATAAAATCCTCTGATTAATGGGAGGGCTCTGCAATTTTAGAATTACTGTTAACTTGTGATTCTGGTCATAATCTGATACATTTTGCTTTTTCACAATTTCCTAAAAATTTGAGACTTAAGTGCTCATTCCTATTCACTTGTCAGTCCTGTCTCCATTAATGATTTCTAGTTCCTTTGTGTAATGTGATCTCTAGTTTTGAAGATTTAACTCCAGAAAGTTGCAATATATATCACAAGAGATACTGCATAATTTTTCAAGTTCAGCCTGTTACTCTTCATTCTACCCAAACTGTATCTGTATTTCAGATGGAGCAGCTATCAGATGAAGAAATTGACCATGGTGCTGAAGAAGACAGTGATAAGGAAGATCAGGACCTGGACAAAATGTTTGGAGCCTGGCTAGGGGAGCTAGACAAACTCACTCAGGTTAGAAATAGTACTTGAAAAATTATTCGATGATTTTAGTCATCACTGTGTGCTAAAAGTTTACTGTGTGGACATAAGGATATGGATATAGGTTTCATTTTTAAATACTGGTACAAAGGGAAAATGTACAAAACATTCAAAAGTCAATGAATGGTAACTCTAGAACACAGTGTTATCTTCTGTGGTTATTTTAAGAAGTCTAAAAACAAAAAAATACTTGTTGCAGAAGTTCTGTTCATCTAGAGGGATTACTTAAAATCTCTTTTGTAAATTGAGATTGCTAGCTAAAAAAGTTTTAAAACCTAAAATCTAAAAGTCTAAATTTTAGCAAATCTTATTACATAACTTAGTAAATATGAATATATTTTACAACATAAGTAATGTCTTCATATGCAAGTATTTTCTATTACATAATTCTAGAATACTGACAAAACTTCATTCCTGGCTGCATTTTAAAATAGTGGCAAAGCTTTTTCATCTTGTTTTATTGGATCTTGGGTTTAAAAAAGGTGGAATAGTGGGGTGCCTGGGTAGCTCATTTGGTTAAGCATCCAACTCCTGATTTCAGCTCAGGTCATGATCTCACAGTTGGTAAGTTTAAGACCCACATTGGGCTCTGTGCTGACAGCACGAAGCCTGCTTGGGATCCTTTCCTCCTCTCTCTCTGCCCCTCACCCCCGTTTTCTCTCAAAAATAGGTAATAAAACATTTTTTTTTTAAAGGTGGAATAGTAACTCCATGCTGTTTCACTGCAAATGGCATTTCTACTGGTTTGGTACTTGTATTCTTCCCAGTGTTCTAAATTTGTTGCCATATAATGTAAAGAGCCACTCACCAAAAAAGTTGGCTCCTAACCTAATGCTGTGACTGTTTTGTTTTATAAGATTTTTTTTAATGTTTATTTATTTTTGAGAGAGACAGAGTGTGAACGAGGGAGGGGCAGCGAGAGAGGGACACAGAATTCGAAGCAGGCTCCAGGCTCTGAGTTGTCAGCACAGAGCCTGACGCAGGGCTTGAACTCATGAACCATGAGATCATGACCTGAGTGGAAGTCAAATGCTTAACTGACTGAGCTACTGGGCACCCCATTGTTGTTTTTGTTTTTTGTTGTTGTTGTTTTTGGTTTTTTATTGTATAAATGTGTCTTTAGAGACAAAATTAAAACCACTGCATGCTGTGGCTCACTGCTAACAAGTTGCTTTTCAACACTTTAGAAATTTTCAAAAAATGGTTTATGTACTTTATTAGCAGCTTAAACCTCAAGTTTTTGTTTCATTATTTTAATTTACTACAAAGTGTCATCTGTGCACCTGTATCATACATACTGTGTTAATGGGATTTTCAACTTTATATTAAATTGAGTTTGACTTCTAAGTGGTTCGTGAATCCTCTAAAATCATTTGTAAAAATTTTTGTGTATTTGCCTTTTCTTGGAAGAAGGGTCATACATAGCTTTTACAAAATTCTCATGATACTTCCCCCCATCCTGCCCAAACACCCCAAAAGAGTTAAAAACCATACTACTTGGTTACCAATTTCTTGGTGTCAAGGAGTATTTCTTACTATTTCCCCTGTTCCCCCAGCACTGTGGGCACAGCAGATAATTATAACAAGTATCTGTTTATTTGAACTGGTAAATAGATGGACTCTTAATATGTCCTCAATTATATTCAAGTTCTTTTACAGAAAATATTATCTACCTGTTACTTTTCATTTCCACTGAGAGAAGCATTAGGACTTAAATTGCAGAAGAACTGGGTTTGAGGTTGAAAGAATTTTCTGACAGTTTTGTGAAACTTTGAAATAAGGCAGTGAATGGTTATAGAAATCCTTCATATGATAGCTTTAAAAACTGGTTGGACACTACCTGAATGGATTCCTTTTATCTTGAGACAAGTGAATAAAGAAGGCGCCATTCTAATCTAATTCCATGATTCTACAAAAAGACTATCCAGCATTCTTTTTGTATTTGAAATCTATTTGATTTTAAATAGAAATTAAAGTTTTAAAAGACTATTCCTAATATTTGCAAATTTATTTAAGTAGACACCAACTACTGACCTTTCCCCTGAATTTCTCTGTTGTAAGCATCTTATATTCTTTATTGTAGAAAGGTTAGAGAGGAAAAGTGTCATTTAAAGAGTTAGCAAGATAACTTACAAGACACTGTCCTTAAGTACAGTGTAATTCTAGACTTATAGGCAGTATCACAGCTGGATTACATTTTGTCCTCCTCTTAATAGAGTTTGAGAAGAAAAAGGATATTCCATCCTTGTTTGAAGTTGTAGCCACTCTCTGTTGAGATCTTAGGTCTCAGAACTTCTGGGGAAGATGGTGGAGTAGGAAGATCCTAAGCTCACTTGGTCTGATAGATACAACTAGGTAACACCCACATCAGTGTAAATGACCCAGAAAATGACCTAAAGACTGGCAGAACAAACTCTCCTTAGCTAAATGTAGTGAAGAAGCCACATCCAAGAGAGAAGGAAGGGCAGAGACATGAGGGAGGGGCATCCTGGGTGTGGAGAGGGGAGAGAAGCAGATGCTCACATGAGGGACCCTGCATGAGGAAGACATATCCCCATACATTTGGCTTTGAAAACCAGAGAGGCTGAATGTCCCTTCTTATAATCAGTGGAGCTTAACACTTAGAACTTTAAAATCAGGGGGGGGGGCTTGGCTCTGGGAGACCCAGAAGGGCTAGAGGAAACTGCCCATGAAGAGGCAGCACAACAAACAGCCCCACTGAGATAGAGCATAGAAGCAACAGTTTGAAAAACACTTGGGGTAAAGGAGAGGAGGATTTGTTTATTAATCTCAGAAATGTTAAAGGGGACTCTGAGTGGAAAGACCAAAAGTTAGGAGTGAGAAAAGTAGGAAGCACAAAAGCAGTAAAATAAGTATTTTTATAAAAATAAGTCAAGAGATTCACAAAATAAAAGGATGTAAAGTATGACACCATATACCTAAAACATGAGGGGGAGAGGAGTAAAGAATGGGTTCAGGGGCACCTGGGTGGCTCAGTCGGTTGAGCGTCCGACTTCGGCTCAGGTCATGATCTCGCAGTCTGTGAGTTCGAGCCCCGCATCGGGCTCTGTGCTGACAGCTCAGAGCCTGGAGCTTGCTTCAGGTTCTGTGTCTCCCTCTCTCTCTGCCCCTCCCCCCTCATGCTCTCTCTGTCAAAAATAAATAAACATTAAAAAAAATTAAAAAATTAAAAAAAAAAAAGAATGGGTTCAAACTTAGGTGACCATCAACTTCATGTAGACTGCTATATACAGAAAATGTTATATACAAACCTAATGGTAACCATAAATAAAAAACCAGTAATACATATGCAAACAATAAAGAGAAAGGAATCCAAGTATATCACTAAAGAAGGCCAACGAAAAAAAGAGACAAACCAAAATATAGATTCTAAACTATAGAGAACAAATTCATGGTTACCAAAGGGGAGGGGATTGGTATAATGAGCACTGAGTAATGTATAGAATTGTGGAATCACTATATTGTACACCTGAAACTAATATAACAGTGTATATTAACTAGAATTAAAACTAAAAAAACCAAGTTTTTAATAAAAATAAATACAAAGAAAAAAATGATCTTGGATTTCACTCATTTTGAGTCCAGAATTTTGCCTTATCTTCAGGGTATTTCATACCAAGAATGAGACTATGCTGGACCAAAAACAAATCCCTTTGAGGAAAGAGATAACAGAATTCCCTGCATTGTTCCTTTCTATTTCTTATCTTTCCATGTCCATATTCATACGCTCAGATTATAATGAATTTATATAAAATGAGTTCATCACTTGAGGTATTCGGAATGATACTCACTCTGAACTAGGATGGTCTTAAATGCCTTAAAGTAAGCATGTATCTAACAATTGAAAAAAAAATTATAGCCAAAATAATATGAAAAACAATTATACTTTTCCTTAGGACTAGAAAGATTTTGGTTTTATTAACCTTTCTATGAAAGTTCACCTAATCAAACTTTATCTTTTTTATAATCGAAGCCTGAAAATAATACAACTTATTAAACTTTCTTTTTTAAAGAGCTTAGATTCTGACAAGCCCATGGAACCAGTAAAAAGATCTCCTCTTCGTCAGGAAACAAATATGGCCAATTTTTCTTATCGCTTCTCTATATACAACTTGAATGGTAAGATGTAATTGGAAATAAAATGTAAAATAGCATACTAAATTATATAATGTGGAAGCAATGCAGTTACAGTTCTGAATAGCTCAATGTACATGCATAACTTCAGTAAGTTCCTTTATTTCTTGGTTTGTGCATTTTATTACTAATTGAAATGATCACAGAACAAACTGAACTGGAACATGACTAAAATAGTTTTCTAGTGATTAATAATTTGACCAGGTATATACTCAAGTTGACCCTATGACAAACTTAATTGCATTGTTGTATTTTCATTGAAATAAAGTCCAGTGACATTACCTGTTAATTTTTAAATCAGCTCCTCTGGCCTTTACTTAATGTATTCTGCCTAATCAACTTTATAATATTTGGAATTGACATCGTAATCTGCAATTTTTTTAGGCCTTGTATTTTTCCTTCTATGCTCTCAACTCTTCAGGTATTAACAGCTCTACCAAGGCACTGATCATATTAACAGCATATAGCCTACGGTAAAAAGTTGGATGGGGGATGTGGTTAAAACCATGGGACAGTATATGATTTTTGCATTATTTTTATCTTTCAACTCATAATTTTATTCTCTGCTGATTACTATAAATCTTAAAAGATGGACTATTTGCTTCTAAAAATTTCTCTGTGAATTTAAAACAAAAAACTCTTAGAAATATATATTTGGTAGGCTTTAGGCCCAATAGGATACATTTCTTTGCTTCTTCCCCTGCATTCATTAGCAGATTTATAATAGAATGTATAAATTCTCATTCAGTGTGATCTGGACACATCATGTATATTGTTTATTGCAGAAGCTCTGAATCAGGGAGAAACTGTGGATCTGGATGCCCTGATGGCCGATCTTTGCTCAATAGAGCAGGAGCTCAGCAGTATTGGTGCAGGAAATAGTAAGCGTCAAATCACAGAAACAAAACCTACTCAGAAATTACCTGCTAGCCGACATGCATCAAAACATGGCACTTTGAAAGGATTGTCGTCCTCGTCTAACAGAGTAACTAAAGTGTCACATGCCAACTACTCCCTGGATGACATCACTGCACAATTAGAGCAGGCTTCCTTGAGCATGGATGAGGCTGCTCAGCAATCTGTACTAGAAGACACTAAGCCGTCAGTAACTAATCAGCACAGAAGAACAGCATCAGCAGGCACAGTGAGCGATGCTGAAGTGCGCTCTATTAGTAACTCCTCTCGTTCTAGCATCACCTCTGCAACGTCCAGCATGGACTCATTGGATATTGATAAAGTAACACGCCCTCAAGAACTGGATTTGACACATCAGGGGCAGCCAATTACTGAGGTAAGTAGATGGAACTTTTTTTCCTGGTATTTTAGTACTAAAAAAAAGGAGGAAATTATATTTTTTTAAACATAGTTTTAATTAACTATCTTTTTTTTTCTACATTTAAAATTTGTCAAGGATCCCTCTAAGCTAAGTTTTCAAATCAGACTACAGAAGGAATATATTACCAGATACAGCAGTGTCAGAATAATTAAGAGAGTTTCTTCATTTTATTCTTAGGCTGTTTGAAGCCCTTGAATTAATATCATTTGTTTCACATGATTTAAAAACTTGAAATGTGATTTATATTTGATAACATTTTGCAAAGCTGTTATAGTTGTTAAGCTGATAATAGTTGCTTTTAATGTATGTTTATTATAAAACAACTTATGAAAAAGATACCTATCACCACTGTAGTCCTCCAGTATTCTATTTTGTTATCAAAGAGTAAGTGTACTGTAGTGAAAAAAGCCACTGGACTTGGAATCAGAAAACTTGGTTCCAAGTGTTATCTTTGCCACTCACTACCATTAGGACCTTAAATGAGTTATTCAACCTCTGTGGACATCAATTTCTCCTAAGTAAAATGGAGCTAATAGCACAGGGTGTACTCCTCATATGGTGGTTCAGAGAATCAAAAGGGATAATATATGTGAATGGATTTTTAAAAGACAGTTTTTTGGATGTGTTGGGGCAAGAGTAAGAAATGGATATATGTTAAAATGAGTTTAGCAAAAGTTGAGTTTAGTGTAGGTAAATTCTTTATTGAATATTTTTGTCAAGAAGAAGGCAATATTATTACAGGGTAAACAGCAAGAAAGAAGAAAATCACTGTGGGCAAAATAAAGCCAGCCTTCCATTTGGTTTCTGTTTACAATGCTCTCTACCACAGGGTAAAATAATCTATTTGTGAATAGTCAATACTAAGGTAAAATCTTGGCAAACATGATTTAAAGAATCACAGAGAAATTTAAAATTTACACCTATTACTCAACATTATTGATTTTCCCCCCATTGATTTAATTCATTAGATTAATTTCTATCAGTAACTCCTTGTACCCATTAATGTACCTAGCTTGTTCTGGGCACAGTGCGGCATAAAAGAAGCATGGATCATGGTGGTTTGGAGATAAACTTGGGTTTTATTGCTTGTAAAGAATATGTACATTATATCAATCTAAAAAATAAACTTTGACTTATTTAAAATGAAGCTCATTTAAGTGGTATGTATATTATATAGAGAACTTAAAAATTGATTTCTGTCTTAGGGTATTTGGGGATTATATTTAGCACCAGCTCCACAGTATGTATCATTTATGTCTTTTAGATTTACCCTTTGGAATATGAGCAATATTTTATTAGGGCTATGCTTTCTTGGTTATTCTTTGTTTTATATATTGATATTCCTTCTTTCTAATCAGGTTATTTTGAGTTGGGTCAAGATGTATGTGGTCAGGTTATGAACTAATCATTAAGTATCTTTGTGTTTCATCTGTAAAAATATACTCATTATATAAATTCATACAATAAAATGAAAAATGAAAAATCCTCTCCTAGCAAACTCTTCAAATGTGACCTTGTGGCATTCATAGGCAAGGATACCTGTGTTCAGTAGTATCATGTTTAATGTAAGACTTCAGTATAAAGTTTGGTGAGTAAACCAGGAATAAAGCAGGGAAAGATTTGAAGCCTTCTCTATCAGCCTGTTCTTTTGCCTTGCCTGGATGGTAGAAAAGTGGTTTAACAAATCTGGAACTTGTTTTAGTGCACTTTTTTATGGATCTAGTCTGTTCTTCAAATTAAGAAAACCATTTGAGGCTTACTAGATCCCAAACCCATGTATCAAATTGTCCCTACACTCAAATACAATTTTTTTTTTTAAGTTTTTTTTTTTTTTTTCAACGTTTATTTATTTTTGGGACAGAGAGAGACAGAGCATGAACGGGGGAGGGGCAGAGAGAGAGGGAGACACAGAATCGGAAACAGGCTCCAGGCTCTGAGCCATCAGCCCAGAGCCCAACGCGGGGCTCGAACTCACGGACTGCGAGATCGTGACCTGGCTGAAGTCGGACGCCCAACCGACTGCGCCACCCAGGGCCCCTCAAATACAATTTTTAAAGAATATTTTAATTACATTTGCATGCATGGAGTTTAAAGAGCCCAATAGTTCTGTGAGGGTTGTTACAGAAAACACTGCTACACATGTGTACAAACATGCTATATTCTCTCAGAGGTTAGAACTGTCTGCTCTTTTAGCTGATTCTCAGGGTATTTACATCTATATCATTAAATCTATACTTCTATTACTATTTCTTGATTTATTATAGTTATATGTGCTATCTTCTGACTTCTTGTTCTGGAAGATTAGGATTTAGACAATTCCTTTTTAGACAGCTCCTCTCCCTTCTCCCTTCCTATCCTCCCAGTGTATTTTGGTTGGGATACTATTCAGTGTTTGTATTATCATGACTGTATACATGCAGTTTGGTGCTAAATTCTATATACCTGTCCCTTTCTTTCTTTCTTTCTTTCTTTCTTTCTTTTCTTTCTTTCTTTCTCTCTCTCTCTCTCTCTCTCTCTCTCTCTCTCTCTTTCTTTCTTTCAAAAAATTTTGGGAGAGATAGGGAGCAAGTGAGAGAGGGGTAGAGAGAGAGAGGGGGAGACAGAGAATCCCAAGCAGGCTCTGCAGTGTCCGCGCACAGCCCGTTGAGTGCGGGGCTCAAACTCAGGAACTATGAGATCATGACCTGAGCCAAAATCAAGAGACGGACACTTAACCCACTGAGCCACCCAGGTGCCCCAGGCTCTGTGTGCTTTTATTACATTTCCTTTCTGGGACATTACATTTTGCTTACCTGGAATTAAAACTTGTCTTTAAGTTTAAAAACATACAGTTTTTTTTGTATGTTTATCACTATTTCAACTCCAAACTTTCCCCCAGTTAATTAAGTCTCTTGGTTCAAACAAAATTAGTGTTCTGTTACTATCATCTTAAAATTCTTTGTTGTCTTTTGCAGTCTTTGCTGTAGGATCATTCTTAGGTCTTTTCTCTCAGGTGGGTGAGCTTCTCCAGAGAAGATTCTGCCATTCTCCTGCATGGAGGGCATATGCTTGGCTGCCAGTGCATTAACAGCCCATTTGAGAAGGCTTGCAATGTGAGGTGGTCCTCAGTGTTCAGTATGTGAACTTCTGTCTAATCCCTTTAGGTCAGGATTTCTCAACGTTCACTACTAACATTTTGGGCTAGATAATTCTTTGTTGTGGGAGCTATCTTGTGCATTGTAGGACATTCAGCAGCATCACTGACATCTATCCACTAGGTGCCAGGAGTACATACGCCTAGTTCAGTTGTGACAGTTGTGACAACTAGAAACATCTCCGGACGTTGCTATATGTTCCCTTTAAGGCAAAAGTTCCCCTTCAAGAATCACTTTTTTTTTTTTTTTAAGTTTATTTATTTTGAGAGAGAGAGCGCGCACGCACACATGATCAGGGGCAGGGCAGAGAGAGAGAGAAAGAGAGAGAGAGAGAGAGAGAGAGAGAGAGAGAGGATGCCAAGCAGGCTCCACACTGTCAGCACAGAGCCTGACATGGGGCTTGATCCCATGAACCATGAGATCATGACTGGAGCCAAAATCAAGAGTTAGGTGCTTAACCGACTGAGCCACACAGGTGCCCCGAGAATCACTTTAAGTAGAAAAGGGTTAATAGCAAGTCTGAGCCCTTATTTTCATGGGAAACAATCTTGGGTGTTTTCCTTCTCCTGGCATTTTTTTTTTTTAACTAGAAACTTGACTAATAAATACAGAATGTTTCCAGGTAATATTGTTTATTGCAAACCGACTCCTGATTAGTGAGTGCATATGGACTGGGAAGACTGAGTAAACTATAGAAGCCTATGAAAAGACACAGTCCTTTGTTTCCCAGTGTGCAGTGTGTCACTTTTGTAAGTGAACATAAATACATCCCTTGAGGGATCCTAGAACCTATACTCATTGGCTGTTAAAATGTACTGCTGATTCATGTGGAGTATGAAGTTTCCCTAAGCCAGAGTGATTTCTGTACTTACCTACATGATCTCTGTCCTTTACAATGGTGTGTCCACAAAAGGCTCCTGGGGGACTGTATAATTCCTTCTAAAGATAGCATGTCTCATGCTAGCATGCTTGTCTTTCTGCAGAACTAAGTAAACTTGGTGCCAAGCTATGGTCTGTTGGGTCCTATAAGTGACTGTCAGTCTGAACTTGAGACCACTGCTGGTGGGCGAGTAAAGGAAGGAATCTGGGAATTAACTGCTTTCTTAAGTATGCTTTCAAGTAATCCTCCTGCTTTTCTTCCCACGATCATTTCTGTTGCTTCTGGAGACTTTTAAGGTTACATGATGTACATTGGGTTGTTCCTGTGCTTTTCTCCAGTGCTGGCTCAACATTCAGCTTTCCTTGGGTCTATGAGTTGATTACCACTCAGCCAAATGCTTTCTAGCTTCCAAAATTTTGTCATGTCTTGTGAGTTTGTTAATTTTTTTTTTAGAAAGCAACACAAGGGGTGCCTGGGTGGCTCAGTCAATTAAGCATCCAGCTCTTGATTTTGGCTCAGGTCATGATCTCACAGTTCATGAGCTTGAGCCCCCATGTCCGGCTCAAGCTGACCGTGGAGTTGCTTGGGATTGTCTCTCCCCCTCTCTCTCTGCCCCTGTTCTGCTCATACTCTGTGCACACACGCATGGGCTCACTTGCTCTCTTTCTCTCTCTCAAAATAAATATATTTTTAAAAGGCAACAGAAAAAAAAAAACATTTATCTTTGTTTTAGTTTGATTTGGGGAAGGAGTGGATGCATATCATTGACCATTCCTTCACAATCTCTTTCTCATGTCTATGGTCTCTTGACATTGGAGTACCCCAAAGTGCAGTCCTCAGACTACTTTTCTATCCAAATCCAGTCTTGTGAGCTTAAGCACTGACAACTCCCATATTTTAGTACCCTATTTCATTTATCTAAGACGCACCTGTTCCCCATATTTTAATCCCTCTAAAACAGTGGTAACTGGGAGCTATTTTGCACTCCCCCCAGGGGACATTCAGCAGTGTGTGGGGACATTTTTGGTTATCGCCGATAAAAGGGTGTTACTAGCACGTAGTGGGTAGAAGCCAAGGGTATGGCTAAAATCCTACAACACACAGGACAGCCACCACAGCAAAGAATTATCTAACCCAAAATTGTACCGAGGTTGAGAGACCATGTTTTAGAAACAGGTGGCATTTGTCACTCACTGTCAGTGAGGTGGCAGATATATTCTGTGTGAAGTTTTCTTTTGACAGTTCCTGATGAAGATCAAGAAAGTACCAGCATTAAGTCATCTTAGACTCAAAGAAATACAAGTGTCTTTTGCCAGCACCTCCACCCTGACCTCCAGGCTCATACATCCTATCTCTAATCAGTATCTCTATTTGGACGTCTAATTGGTAGCTCAAATTTAACTCATCTAAAACTGAAATCCTGATCTTTTCTCCCAAACTAAAAGTCTGGGAGAAAAGTTTTCTCCATCGTAGTCAGTGGCTCTGCTGTCCTTCTAGTGCATCAAACAAAATCCTTGGAGTCTTAGTCTACTTCTTTTCTTTCCACCCCCCATTCCAGTCGTAGCAAATTCTGTTTCCTTTACCTTCAGAATATATCCAGAATTTGATCACTTCTCATGACCCTCACTGCCACCAAGCCAACATCATTTTGATGTAGATTTTTGCAATAGCCTCCCAGCTAGTCTTCCTATATTCACCTTCCCCTTAACATTATACCATCCATACAGAAGCCAGAGTGATCCTCTTAAAAGGTAGGTCGGGTTTTACCCGTCTTCTCGAACCCAAAGACTTTGTATCTTACTCTAAACCCCAGCTCCATGCAATGGCCTGCAGGATTTGCTTTCCCATTACCTCTCCCTCCTTCTCTCGCTTTGCCAGTCATGCTGCCTCCTACTTTTTTGCCAGACATCTGAGCCAGGTTAGAAGAATCAATCTGAGATTGGTATTGTTCTATCTTGGGGGCATGGGTAGTCAAAGTGCCCATCTAAAAATGAAACCATACCATGGCTTATCTTTTTGCCCTCTTGCTCTCTGAAACCAGGATAGGCACAGTACCTTTTCACATCTGGAAGAGTAAGTCTTTTTTTCCCTGCCTTTCTCTTTCCTAACTTTTGTTGAAATACTGTGCTTTATTTATTTATTTCATTTAAGCCTTCTTAGTATTTGTTTACTTATTTATTTATTCCAAAGAAGACAGTAAGTAGTTCAAGTAACTGGGGAGTCTATATTTGAATTACGAAACTATAACATTTGCCCCCAGTTTTTATCAGTATCTTAAAAATAAACTGAAGCTGATTGTTAAAAAACGATTACTTCCTGAATGTTAAAGAATGCTTTAAAATAAAATATTTTCCATGGATAAACATAAAAATGGATCATAGAATAATTTCAGTCAGAATTCTTATGAAGTCTACCAGTGGTATTCATCTAGTAAATTTTTAAACTGGAATCCATTGTGGTTGAAATAAATTCAAATGTAGCCTCTTTGTATCTTAACCCATGTGAAATAAATGTTGCAGCTGATTTCCTGGCATTGTTATGGCACTTTTATTCATGTTAACTGATAAGACAATAGTTTTCAATTAGATAGTAGTTGGCAAATTTAAATGGTAATTTCATGTTATAAATTTTATATAGAATAGGGTTCACTGATAAAAGGTTAATGCTAAAACATTCCTTTATATTTATTTTTTGGTGAGATTGAAACTTTAATGATTCCTCTGAATTTGGAACTTTATACATGAAGTTGTACTTTTAAAATGAAAATGCTTTTAAGAGCTATTATTATTGTAGTTTATGGCAGATTCAAAACGTTTTATTGAATCCTACTAATACTTGATGATTGTACTATAAATATTATGATAGGAAAAAATTTCTTAGTATCTGATCCAGTAAATGAAATCTTTCCTAGATGAAATCTTTCATTGATATACCATTATAACTCGATATGCCAATAGCATATCATAGGTTCTGTGCAATAAATTCTTCCAGTTCCTTCACTTTTTAGAACTATTTAAAGAATTAATTAGAAATTTTGAGGTAGTGGAAAGAAAATAGCAATTGTGTTTATTGTAGCACAAGGAGGTGGGGAACCACACTGGAATTTAAGTCCTGAGTTATTCTTAGCAAACAACCTTTTGGTCTGAAGTATTAACTTGAGAGCACAAGGCTTTCTCAAACTTTAAGAGGACTGCATATCTAAAAGATAGGGATTATTAATTGATTTCTCAATTATTGCAGCTATTTTTCTCTTAAAATTCTGATGGCTGTGTTACTACATTTGACTGAAATTTATTCACATGTACCAACTTGGGTTTAATTCCAATTTCACTGGCTTTCTGAGGTTAATAAATAGTAGAAAGAATAGGTACCAGATGAAAGAACTGAAGATTTGTTGAAAACCAGGATGAAAGTCTAGTTCTCACACTTTTCAAACACACCACCCCAATCAACATTTACATGTATACCCTGATTCTTGTTTTGTGTATTTCTTAGTAATCTGTGCGATTTTTCATCTCTATTTGATTTTAGGCCTGTTTTGTTTTTCTTTTTAGTTTTGTGTTGTGAGGGCTGGTAAAGGACCTTTTTTGAACAAGAATAGAAATAGATTCATCTGTTTTTTCAATGAATAAGGACTATAAAATATAAAAGAAATAATTTTAAAGCATTCAGACATTTACTGGTTACATAATGGCTGGTGAAAGAGGAATAGAGAGAAGAGGGGTGAAAAACAGGAAAATAATAGCCCCTACTGTATTGGGCGTTTATTCTGTATTGGGCATTGTGCCTACCATGTCTTAACACACTGAATCTGCACAATGTCTTATGGAATAGATAGCATTACCTCCATTTTTACAACTGAAGGAACTGAAGCAGAGAGTGACCAAATAAGTTACCCCAGGGTTTGAACCCAGACAGTCTGGTTGTAGAGCTCATACTGCAATACCTTGCTGCTTCATCACAGAATTGAAGGAGAATCAAGACAAGGCTAGACTGGCCTGTGCTCTATTTTTTTGTTTAAATATGAAATTTGTTGTCAAATTGGTTTCCATACAACACCCAGTGCTCATCCCAACAGGTGCCCTCCTCAATGTGCATCACCCACTTTCCCCACCCCCCATCAACCCTCAGTTTATTCTCAGTTTTTTAAGAGTCTCTTATGGTTTGCCTCCCTCCCTCTCTAACTTTTTTCCCCCTCCCACATGGTCTTCTGTTAAGTTTCTCAGGATCCACATAAGAGTGAAAACATGGTATCTGTCTTTCTCTGTATGACTTATTTCACAAAAGTATGGCCAACTGATCTTTGACAAAGCAGGAAAGAATATCCAATGGAAAAAAGACAGTCTCTTTAACAAATGGTGCTGGGAGAACTGGACAGCAACATACAGAAGAATGAAACTAGACCACTTTCTTACACCATTCACAAAAATAAACTCAAAATGACCAGTGCTCTTAGACCCAGACCAAGAGACAGAAATACAAGGGTGGAGGAAGAAAAAGGGTGAAGAGATTCACGCAGTAATATCCCCATCTTGTGGTGTTTTAGTATATTCCTGAATGTATTGTTAAAATTTAACAACTCTAAACTAGCTCTAATTTAAATGAATTGAGCCATAAATGAAATTCAGATGAAGGTTGGTGGTTTCCCACATTTGTAATAAATAGTAATGGTATTCACTTCTTACAACAGCCTTTGGAGAAAATGCTATTATCACTCTATTTAACACATGAGGAAACAGGTTAAATAGTAAGCCTAGAGTCACAATGCCAGTAAATGGCTAAGCTGAGAGGCTCAGACTGGAATGACTATTCCAGCCCTAGGGTCTGCATTCTTTACTATCAATGCTGTGCTCATTTTTAATATTTGTGAAAGATGCACACACATCAGTAAAGGATGAATGTAAATGTTTTATTGAAACCTAATGTGTGTCCACTGACTTCTACTTCTTTTTTCCAGTTGTAATCTAAGGTGTTAGCTATCAAAAGGAAGTGTTTTGTTCTTTGGTGTGAGGCCATTTCTTGATTATGGTTTGGCTCCTATATGAGATCAATGCTTTTCTGTGCACCTGCCGTCCCCCCCCCCCCCCCCACTCCAACACCAGCACAAGATTCTGGCTTGTAAATGACACTTCATTTTAATATGTTATAGATTCAGTTCAAAAAAGTGGTGATTCATAACTAACTTTACTAACTTTGCAGAGATTTTTGGAGTTTTTGATTGATAGATGGAAAATTTGATAGCTTGCTAAGAAAAGTTTTTGGAATTGAACATTTTTATAGCAAAATTGATGTGTTGAATTGATTGACCCCCAGATTCATTTTTGAGGTAAAAACTAGATTTGGGGGAGATAATTTTTTGTAGTAAAGTATTTGAATATTTTGTGGAAGTGGAACCCAATATTAAATAAACTATATCATTCCATGATCCCTTTCATCTGTATTAATGTAATGACATTTAATCTTTGCACATGTACTATTTCTACTTCTGTTGTCACTTTGCATACATATATTCATTTTTGGTGAGGATGTGTTGAATTAAAAAAATTTTTTTAATGTTTAATTTTGAGAGAGAGAGAAAGAACGAGAGCAGGGGAGGGGCAGAGACAAAGGGAGACAGAGAATGTGAAGCAGGCTCCATGCTGTCAGTGCAAAGTCTGACGTGGGGCTTGAACCCACAAACCGTGAGATCATGACCCGAGTCAAAGTCAGACACCCAACTGACTGAGCCACCAAGGCACCCCTCAATGTGTTGAATTTTAATAACTAATGTTCCGTCATACTAACATGGTATATAGTCAGTCATCTCTTTTTGTTGAACACTTCAGATGGGAGTTTGTGTGAGATGGAGTCTACAGAGAATAGATTCTTAACTTTTTATTTTGGCAGAGAACAAACTGAGGGTTGCTGGAGGGGTTTTTGGTAGGGGGGATGCACTAAATGGGCAAGGAACATTAAGGAGGATACTTGTTAGGATGAGTACTGGGTGTTTGTTACATGTAGGGGATGAATCACTGGATTCTACTCCTGAAATCATTATTGCTCTGTATGCTAACTAACTTGGATGCAAATTAAAATAAATAAACAAATGAACAAACTTTTTATTTTGAAATAATAGGAAACTTTCGAAAACTTGAAAGAATAGTACAAAGAACTCATTACTCAGATTCACTAATTTTTGGTATTTTGCAACATTTGCTTTATTGTTTTTTTATATATACAGTTGCTTCCCCATACCATTTGGCAGTCAATTGCATTTATCATGCCCCTTTAGTCTTTAATACTGCAGTCTTTATTTATTTCCCAAGAATGAGGATATTGGCAATATACATTTGATAGGCCTCCCATGATAGAGTGATTGGCACATTAGAGAATATGTTTAATGAGACAGTGTAGACAGGGCAAAGAAAAAAGTCTTTTTTTTTTTTTTCTTGAGTCCTTTTTTTGTCAATTATACCTCAATAAAGAAAAAACAGTTTTTTTTAATAAAGTCATTTATTTTACTTCTGAATATTTACCAGTACTGGGCACAGTTATAGATGCCCCTCAATAAATGCATGTTGGCTGATTTTTTTTTAATATTATTTATTATCAAGTTGGCTAACATACAGTGTATATACAGTGTAGTCTTGGCTTCAAGAGTAGATTCCCATAATTCATCACTTACATACAACACTCAGTGCTCCTCCCAACAAGTGCTCTCCTCAAAGCCCATCACCCATTTTTCCCTCCTCCCCGCACCCCCAATCAACCCTTAGTTTGTTCTCTGTATTTTTAAGAATCTCTTATGTTTTGCTTTCCTCTCTGTTTGAAACTATCTTTCTCCCTTTCCTTCCCCCATGGTCTTCTGTTAAGTTTCTCAAATTCCACATATGAATGAAAACATATGATACCTGTCTTTCTCTGAATGACTTATTTAACTTAGCATAATATCCTCTAGTTCTATCCACGTTGTTGCAAATGGCAAGATTTCGTTCTTTCTCACTGCCAAGTAGTATTCCATTGTATATACATACGACATCTTCTTTATCCATCCATCAGTTGATGGACATTTGGGCTCTTTCCATACTTTGGCTATTATTGATAGTGCTGCTATAAACATTGGGGTACATGTGTCCCTGTGCATCAGCACTCCTGTGTCCTTTGGAGAAATTCCTAGTAGTGCTATTGCTGGTTGTAGGGTAATTCTATTTTAATTTTTTGAGGAATCTCCACACTGTTTTCTAGAGTGGCTGCACCAGTTTGCATTCCTGCCAGTGGTGCAGGAGGGTTCCTGTTTCTCCACATCCTTGCCAACATCTGTTGCAGAAACAGTCTTGATCTGAACAAGCTTGTGGTGGGAAATCCAAGAAGCAGTAGTCATTTATTCATGCCATAAATATTTGAGTGCCTAGGCATTGCACTAGGCTGTAAGGGGTAAAACTGTGAACATAATACACAGTGTCCTTAGGAGGTTATAATTTATAGTGTGAGGAGAAAGTGCCAGTACAGACAACCAATTTCAGTTTCAGTACAGTGTAGTGAGTGCTATGATAGGAAAGATAGAAATCCTTGGTTAAAAGATCATTGATGACTTTGAGAATGAATTGTAGAATGCATTACAACTCAAAGGATGCAGACTTTGGAGAAAAAAGATAGTTGCTAGATTGCAGGAAATTGAGAGATAAGTGAAGGGTAGTATACTATAGCTGAATTCAGGAAATTTAGCAGTGAAAAGGAGAAAACACTAGTTTAACAAGAGGTGGGTACCTAGAAGTATTAATATTTTTCTGTCTTTCCCACTCCCAATAAGCTGGACTAGTTGAATACAGAGACTGGGAATGAGGGGAAATGAATGGGATCTAGGACATACTTAATATATATTTATTCATACAGAAATGGAGAAAAAGATGAGAAAGAGGTATGGTTCAAGGATACATTTTAGTGATGAAAATCCTCACTGAGGGATGTGATGTTCTTAGTAATGGGGTGAAATGAAGTCACACGAAGAGGTGGAAGGGTGAAACTAGAAGCTTGACCAACTTGGAAACTGCTTAGAACGAGCTTTAGAGGGAATGACTTAGGAAGTGGGGGGAAAAGACTAACAAGAGTACTGCCAAACAGCAGTCAGGGCCCAGTTGAAGCAGGAATTGGTATTAGACTTGGTGTCTGTGCATAGCTTCCCATAGAGCTCTGCTGTCTCAAAAGTAGTGAGGTTATCCTTAAGTTATCAAGGGTTAGATCATCTGGTTCTTTTTTATTTTTGCATAATATAATTAAAGATGCATGCAACTTTTCATTACTATTTTGTTTCAACGATTCATTTCAGTGATCTTTTTCTCTTCCTGCATGATAATGAGACTGGCCCTTTTCCACCTCCTTTACCTATCATTTTCTTCCTTCCTGCATTTTCACAGCATGCTATTTCTCTGAGATGCCCCAGCAAGCAGGCCAAGCATCATACTGACTTCACAGAAGAACAGGCTGAGCTGACACCTGTAAGTTCTGTAAACCTGTCCGTGGGACTGCTAAAATAGCAATGAAGAGGAATGCATTCTTTAGAACTCCTGATGATGAAAACTGGTCATATACCTAAATTTTTTGAATTAAAATTAAACCAGTCTTAAACTAGCAGAAAACAAATGAGCAACTGCATGAAACAGTACAACTGAATGTTAATACGGTAAGATTATATAGGTGGTAGGATATCTGATATAAAGAAATTTTGTATCAGAACCTAAAGCTACATACTTTCTTTCTTACTCTGAAACTAAGGGCTTTTGTATATTTCTTAAGGTATGGACAAATGTAGCTGTTCTTCCGAATGGGGTTGTCAAGTAGAGTGACTCTTCCACACTGATGCTTCACTGAAAACCCAATTTCTTTCTTCAAAAATGTACCCTCTGATCAGTGGTTGACAAAGCTGGATGCTTAAGAGCTATGCTGTTCCTTATGGTAGCCCCTAGCTACATGTGGCTATTAAGCACTTGAAATGTGCTTAATCCAAATTGAGATGTGCTATAAAAATAAATTACACCATGCATTTCAAAGACTTAATATTAAAAATATAAATGTTAATATTTTTATTGATTACTTCTTGAAATTATATTATTTTGGATATTTTCAGTTAAATAAAAGATACTAATGTTCATTTTACCATTCCTTTTTTTTTAATGTGGTTACTAGAAAAATTTTTTTTAATTTTTTTTTTAATGTTTATTTATTTTTGGGACAGAGAGAGACAGAGCATGAACGGGGGAGGGTCAGAAAGAGAGGGAGACACAGTCCGAAGCAGGCTCCAGGCTGTCAGCACAGAGCCTGATGTGGGGCTCGAACTCACGGACCGTGAGATCATGACCTGAGCCGGACGCTCAACCGACTGAGCCACCCAGGCACCCCTAGAAAATTTTAAATTTTATTTGTGGCTTGTATTATATTCAGTTATATTATATTATTGTATTATATTCAATTATATTCTGATTCATTCTGCTTCAGAATCATCTATGAATAACAAGAAGATGCCAAGTTCCTGACCCCTGTCCAACCGAATCAGATTCCCTCTGACCCTCCTTCCATTTCTTTCCATCCCCTTCCCTTCCCTGGTAATAACCTAGTAACCCAGTGAATTGATTTCATAATCCACTAGTGGGATATATCCTGCATAGTGAAAAACACTTTTCTTACCTCACCTTCAGCCCCTCCCTTATACTCTTAAGCATCATCGACACTTGCTGTAATATTTGCATTGCCATCTACTTGTTTCAGTTCTTAATCCTTCCAGTCCCAGTACCCCCATTTTATAACACATAATATAGATCACTATGTTTATCCCAAGTGAAATTCATAGATACTATACCCTACCTACATACCTACTTTTTAAAATAAATTTAATGCCCTAATTAATACCCGTGGTGGAGAATAACTAAAAGTAACTTAAAATATAATAATGTATTTCAGTTTTTAAATGTTTGACCACCACTGTATTAAAAGACATAATAACATAATCATATACCCACTGATAATTTGGATTTAAGAAAGGTGAGCAGATCAGAAGTCATTTTTTACAGGAAAAAAGGAGAAATATGGGTGGGCCTAGAACTAAAACATTTTATGACAAATAATTGCAGACAAAACATACCTATATTTGGTAATAGAAAAAGGAAAATAACCTTAACTGAAGTAGGGATAATGTGCTGAGGCTACTTATAGGCTCAAAGAAAAGAAAATGGGGAAGTATAAAATTTTTACAAATGAGTCTTCTAATTATGATAAAACCATTCACTATCTTACAAATCGGATGAGGCAATAATAAAATTATTTTGATAGTTGATATTTTTACAGCATAGATTTCTCATTATGCTATAACTATTTTAAATAAGATAGTAATATGGAATATTTTAAAAGTCTTTATTACTGAAGCTCAGAGAAGTCCTTGCATTTCATGTCTTTTCATTAATAGTATTTAGTTCTTAATTCTGTTAAAAGGAATTTCAAATCTCTCCTGTCATTTACTTGCATGTGACAGAGTGCACAGTGATACTGTCCGTTCTGGTTTGGCAACTCTTTAAGCTAGGTTTCCATTGGTGAAATGATTTTCCAACGTAATGAATAACTCTTGGCAAACTTTGGACAAAAGAAAGTGCAGGCTTCCCCCAATTTATTTCACAAGGTAAATAGCATTCTTGGAAGAGTCACTGAATATTAAAATTACACAGAAATATATTGTATTTATATGTAAAACGGAGTTGGGGTCTAAGCTCAGAATATTAGGAACAGTATTTTCCATCTATATGATTTTCTATATAAAGACAGTAAAAGTTCATGTATGATGTGGGACTTTTACCGTTATTATGTGACATTGTTCCATGCTTCAGGGCATCCAGCATTTCTGTTTCCGTCATAATAAATTCCAATAACATCCTCCTCCTCTTCATTGTGACAGTCCAAATATCCCCATTTTCTGAAATGTCTTCCTGAAGGTAGTACTGCCCCCTTCTAGAGCCTCTGATATCTCTATTTGTTCTGTTTCTACCTCCCACAACACCCCTAGCTGCTGCTTACTCATCTTCCGGGACTCTAAGCATTTTGAGAAATACTTTCTGAGCCCCTAATTTTGTATTAGATACTCCACCTCCTACCTGCTTCCATACCACTTAACATATTGTATTAAAGTTGCCAGTTTATCTCCCTGTTAGACTCAGCTTTGTGAGAGCAACGGAATGCCTATCCTGATCACCTTTGCATTTCCAGTGCCTTACATGGCTCCAGGCTCAAAGTTGAAACCTAATAAATAATTGAAAAAATAAAGGGGAAAATGGAAAAGAGAAAATAAGCTAATAAACCAGTGAAATGGATTGAAAATAAGCCACTGTCTTTGTATTGTTAGTGGCGAATGAAAGAAAATCTAAGAAGGCCCTATTTAAATGAAGTGATGTGCATTTTTGTTACCAGCACTGTGTGCCATGACAGAAGACTAATTTAAGGACATGCACAAACCACTGTGGCCTTTGCTTTTCTCAGTCCTCCAACTGCATACCACTTTTCTCATCCCTCTTGCATTTTTCTCCAGTAACCAGTTCTCCTGACATCCTAGCCCACTTTCTGAGGAATTGTAGAGCAACACATGACTGGCACCATTAGGGGAAGATAAAGTAAGGCATTTGTTGAAGGAAGGAGTTGGCTGCTTGTGGTTTCTAGGTTTTCATTTTTGTGCTACAAATACTTAAAACTTAGAGGAAACATGCCGGCCTGGCTTCCCTCCCAGCTAGTGAGTAAGCAGTGAATACCTATGTGACTGTCCCAAGCACAGAATAATTTATGATCATGTTCTGATATTGTTTGTGGTCTAATTTTTTGGATGTGGATTATTTTTGGTACACCAGCTATGATAATATAATGATTATCTCCCTTTTATTTTGGGCTGTTTGAACCTTTTAATACTTTCTTCTTTTTTTAATGTTTATTTACTTTGAGAGAGAGAACATGCATGCGAGTGGGATAGGGACAGAGAGGGGGAGAGAGAGGGGGAGAGAGAGAGAGAGAGAGAGAGAGAGAGAGAGAGAGAGAGAATATCCCAGGCTGACAGTGTAGAGCCTGACAGGGGCTGGATCTCATGAACTGTGAGATCATGACCTGAGTGGAAATCAAGAGTCAGGAACTTAACCCACTGCGCCACCCAGGTGCCCCAAACCTTTTAATATTTTTAAATGTATAACTTCTATTTATGAGTCTTTAAACAAATACCTTTAGGTATCATTATTTCTCACTGATTAGATCACAGGTTTCTTTTTTAGTGATTTGAAGTCTTGAGGTGATTTGAGTTTGAGGACTAATTGAGTAAATCCTGTATGATTTTTAAGTTTAAACTCAAATTTAATGTCTGGAATTATATTCACCAAATAATAGTTCATTTTGATGGCACGAAGCAGATTTTTTAAATTTAATTTGAAATATAATTTTCTGAATATAGATATTCTACTTATTTGAGGGATCTTTTTCTGAAAAAGTAATCTTTGAATAAGATAAAGGAAATAGGAGTAGGTTTTTAAGAAATAGTTTTCTGTGTATTTTACATAATTGTGTAAGAATACATTTGTTTCCAGGGACACCTGGGGTGGCTTAGCTGGTTGTGTGTCTGACTTTTGATTTCATCTCAGGTCATGATCCCAGGGTTGTGGGACTGAGCCCTGTACCGGGCTCCATGCTGAACCTGGAGCCTGCTTGGGATTCTTTCTCTCTTCCTCTGCCCTTCTCCCTCCCTTGCATGTGTGGTCTCTCTCTCTCTCTCTCTCTCTCTCTCATGAATGAATAAATAATAAGTAAATAAATAAATAAATTTTTAAAAATTAAATAAAATACATTTGTTGCCATTGCATGTGAGCAAAAAATGAATGAATGGAAGAGCAGTGAAAGTTATAGTTGCTCTTTTTAATTGTCCTTCCCAGTTTTCTCCTTGGTCTTAGTGGATTGTTAACCTCAACAATTAAATAATTAAATTGCAATTTTAGAAATTTCTCTTGCCCTGTGTCTTTATGGATAAGCCAACTAATCTTTTCCTTCAGGAGGATTATACTATTTAGGTAAATGAGGACCTAGAGATAATTGTCTCTGTTCTTGTTATTGTTTGATCCTGTTAGTGCTAATCTTAATGAATATGCCCAATTTTTTTTAACCTTAGTTTTTTTTTTCCTTTGTTTTTTTTTTTTTTGTTTGTTTGTTTGTTTTTGTTTTTGCAGGAATGGGTGAAAGGGGCAGGTATGCTTATAAGGTTCATCTTGTATTAAAGCATAAATTATATAGACAATCAAATATTAAATAGCAAACTCAACTCAGTGTAGTGTGGATATGAGCAAAGATTAAGTTAATATTATCTGTAACAGTGTTTCTAATCTTAGAATAGAATTAAGATTAGAATTAATATAAGATTAATCTTAATAGAATATTAATCTTAGAAGTAGTGTGTTTTATTATCTCTGACAATTTTCTGAGAGTGGGTGCTACTCTCGTTCACTTAAATTTCTTTCCAAAGAATTTTTTTCTCAAGAATAACTTGATATACAGTTATATTTATAAAATATATATTTATATATTACAAAATATAACTTTATATACAGTTATATTTATAAAATGTAATATCATAGAGTATTTTCTGTAATTCCACTCAGCAGGGTCGATGTATTGTTTTAAATGGTGGTTAGTAACTACATAGCTTTAAAAAATAAATTCTAATTCAGAATTATTTAGGGACAGGCAAGTTTGAATTACATATATATGGAAACAACTATAATTTATACTCTGTGAGTTCAAATACAATTGCATGAACTTACGTTGAATATGTTACTAAAAACTTATTAAGGGGGAAAAGGATAGTTAGGGACTTCATTATTCACAAACCATTCTTATGAAAATATATTAAATGCTTGAATTTAATCAGTGTAAAGAAACTATACTGTTAATATTTTGTTTATGTCATTTGTTTGCTATGTAAGTCCTTTATTGTGCAATATAGTCCTATTAGTGTTGATATAATGAGTGAATTGATAAGATTTTATTGAAAACAGATGATATCCACTAGGCAAAATATTTATGGACATTTTTTTCTCTTGGTGTAGCTATCATTGAATTGATCAGAAATACTTGCAGAGTTTTGGAAATGATATAGACTTGTTCTATTTTCATAAGAATATACTACCTAAAGCTATATAGGTCTCTATAGGCTTTAATAAGAGGAAGGAATACATTTAGTCATTGGTCTTCAACACCTATTTATCTGTGCCGTGTGCACAGCACTCACAAACATTGCCCAAGAAGACCAACTGGCTCTGTGATCTGTGCAGTGCATGGTCCATTTTCTCAGAGTGAGGGACCACCAGGAGTCAGGTAGGGCATGCCTGCTGGCATAGATGGTGTCTGCCTCTCCATCCTTTTCTTCTTCTTTTTTTTTTTTTTTTTTTTTTTTAAGTTTTCTTATGAACACATTTCACTGTAGGAAAGAAACATGAGATTAATGATAGAGAATCATTCTTTGTCTACTTTATATTTTAAACACATAAAATCTCTGCTGACTTCTATTGCCTTTTTTGTTTTTCTCTCTTTTTCTGCACAAGCACTCCTATCTGGACAGGGAAACCTCCCTTCTTCTGAGAAACATTGCAGGAAAACCTTCTCATTTGCTGACCAAGGTGATACTTCTTCTTTCCACCTGCATGTAAATATTTGTTGCCTTTTAGGTAGAATATAATTTCCAGTTTTGATTGTGCTCTCAGATTGTACTTTCTTATTTAAGCACTTTTGTTGTTAGTAGAGTTATTTTTTCTCTTACTGAAGGTAATTATTTATTGATCTTAATGACTTAAGATATAATGACTTAATATTCTCCTCTCAATATCAGAAAATATTGAGAGTGGAAAATATTTTCCATAATTTTTCACTAGTTTTTAACTTTTGTAAATGACCTGACCAATTTAGTTTAACATTTTATTTCATTTTAAAGCCAAAAAACATTGCTTTAATTTTAACTTTCATTACTAGTGGTTATCCATGCTCTGAGTTTCTTTAGCAAATTTTGTTCTCTAATTCTTGTTTGCATTATAAACACTTTGTTTAATTAAAACATTTATTTATATAAACAGAATCTTTAATTTACATTAGTTTAATCAAATTGGAAGAGAAAGCTGTAATTTTAATTTCTCAGTTCTCTGCCTTCAGAATGGTTTGAATTGGTCCAACTGGATTTTCACTGGGCTGATATTTTACATCAATTTAAAATCCTTTAAAAAAAAGGGTGGGGGGAGGCGAGGCGGTGGTGGGTTTAAAAAGAAATCCCTTAGCCACTGTCTTTATTAACTAAGGAATAACAGAATAGGGAAGCTGAATAGATTTACCTCTTTTCAAGTCATGTTTTTATTTCATTATCTTATTTAAATACTGTTAAATTCAAGAATGGTTCAAGAATGAATTCAAGAATTCAGACTTGGTTATAGTTTCTTTGGAATATGTGTGGTGATAATGGGTAATGTGTGTTAAGTTATTATGTCTGAGGGTTTTTTTTTAAAATGTATTACTTAACCTTATAAACTTGTGAAAGAGGGTAATAAGGTTAAAATTAAAATCTCTCTGAGAGGAGCAGCTCAAAGACCCATGAGTCCGCAGTGAAATCCTTTCTCTCGCTTGAGTTTCTCTTTAAAGTGATCTAGGAATGGGGTAGAAGCAGCTTATGGTAGGGAAATGTAGAATTCTAAGCAGATAATAGCCACGTTATACTTTATAACCATAGCAAAGTTTTTTCCTTTCCTCAGCTCCTACTCTGTTTACTCTCTGTCTCCCCAGAATCCACACTCATAGCTTCAACTAGGATCTCTGTTCTAGATGAGATCTCTTTACCTGAGAGCAACATATTTCCAGATCGCTATCGCATTTCTTAAAGATTACCAGCATTTTCCCAGCATCTCCACTCCTACAGATCTCTAGCTTTGTTACTCACACTTACCCTGGGGCCTCACAGTTTATGTCCTTCTTCTTGTGACATTTCTGGTTCTGTTCAGAATGCTGCCACTGTCCTGGTTACCCAAGTGTGAGCCCTCGTTACCATTGATAGTGCCTTTCTTCTCAGTTACTATCTTAAAGCTACAATGAAGAAATTGCAGGATTAGGCTCACCCATCCATTTTATTACCATTGCTACCACCCTAAAATAGGCGCTTACCTCTTATCAGGTTACCGCACTGGCCTCTTCATTCTTGCCTCTCTTTCCTCCAGTCCATTTTGTATACTGCACTCAGATGTAACATTTTACCATTTCTGTTGTTTATTTATTGAACAAATATTTGTTGAGTCAGGTATTATGCTAGGGGCTGAGATACAGCTTTGTATAAAATGGACATATCCCTCTACCCTCAGGAGCTCACAGTCTACTTAGGAAGACAGATTAAAAAAATATTAACAAGCAAATAGAAGCAAATTCTAAATTATGTTAAATACTATGGAGGAAGCAAGGTGAAACAATAGAGAGTACTAGGGAGAATATTAGGGATACTTTTTCTTTAGATGGTAAAATCAGAAAAGACCCTTCTAAATGGGCAGCATTTAACCTAAACATTGAAGGATGAAAAGAAGCCAGCTTGAGGGTGAAGGTTAGTGTTACATATAGATAGGCTCAGGGAGAAGAGTTAGGTAGGTTTGAGAAGTTGAAAAAAAGGCTATGTTGCTGGAGCCACAGTAGTTGAGTGTAGATAGGAGTGGTCTTGATTTGGGTTTGGAGAAGTAGGCAGGAACCAGATTGTTCACAGCATGCTTAAAGAGTTTGTATTTTTTTTTCCAAATGTAGTGGCAAACTGTTGAAGAGAATAACTTCATTCAACAGATACATGCTGTGTTCACAACCCTGGGGCTTTGGCAGTGAACAGTACAAAGTTCCTATCTCAGGGAGAGTTATCCAGTCAGTAACTCTCATTTCCCTCTGCCCAACAGACAGTGATACCAACTGCAGCATCAGAGCCATCTCTGCTCGGATTATCTCCTTCTCCCATTACCTAGGTGTTGGAACTGCTGGTCTATATAGCCAACACCTGACTCCAGCTATGTCCCTGCTTACATACAACAAGAAATTTGAGCAAGAATGTGATTCATTAGCATAGAACCTAAACACATAGGCTGGGATGGGGCATGGAGTCAAGGAGGTGGTAGAAATCCCCAGATAACCCATGCTGCAGGAGCTTCTCAATGTTAGTGTCCTCAATACCACAGAATTTGGCTGTTGTGAAGCTAAAATGAATTTATACCTCTTGCATGCCACCTTTGTGGCAGTCTGGTTCCCTTTACCCAAAAAAGCATCATGCCCCAGTTACGACCCACCTCTCATATGCACTTTTCCAAACTAAGACATTGTGACACCCAGTAGAATGAACATAGTGGCACTGTGCTTAAGCCAAGGCAGCAAAGGGAATGTTTTGTTTTGTTTTGTTTTGTTTTTCCATCATAAATCCAGTTGTCCCTATACCTCTATTACCGAACTAACTATCCTACATACAGTTCTGAGCCGGGAACCTCTGCAAAAACCATACCAACCAGTTTCTTCTAAGAATGGCATTAGTGCCAGCACAGAACTATTTTGCCATAAATGGAGCAGTGGACAAAGGACACATTGTTGATCTGATGCCCTTAAAACTCTGGGTACCATTCTAAATGCCTTCCTTGACCTCCTCATCTAACAATGTGTCTTTGTCACTCTTTACTCCCTTACCCTGCTTTATTTTTTTCCGTAGGACTTATCCCTGACTGACTTATCATACATCTATTTCTTTATTGTTTTATCTCCTTAAATGTAAGCTCCTTGAGAGCAGGAACTCTCTCCCCTGCACTCAGACCCAAGCCTGCATAGTCTCAACAAACATCTGTCACATAACACAGTGGTCCTTTAGTGACTTCTAAGGACGGTTAATAATGTTAACCACCATTTTCTTTGCTTCAGGGAAGTTACAAAAGTGCTATTATATTACTGTAAGTCTTTTCATTTTTCACAAGCAGTTTTTATTTACTGCTTTCCCATAAGTTTGTGCTATAACGTTTAAGAACAAAAGGAACTGTGACAACATTATAGTGGAGAGAGCAAGTAGTTAGTCATTTGGTAACTGCCGGTATGATCTTAGAAAGATTAGTCTTTCTGGGCCTTGGTTAATCAGTATAATGGATATAATAATGATATTGGCCTTGTATAATTCAGAATTAAGTGAGATACTATGTGCAAGAATGCCTCATAGTGTGTGGCAAGTTTTAGGTGTTCAGTTAATGTTAAATGTCCTGATTTCTCCAAGGAAATAAACTAGTTGTTACTATTATTATTTGGGCTCTAAGTAGTAAAGAGTAGAACATTTCATAGGCAGTGAGCTATTTACCACTCAAAGTTTCCTTGGAATCTTTTTAAATTTACATAACTTTTTGTAAAATGTGAAGCTAGATCCCAAAGAAACTGCTAACCACTTTTTAACCCCTTAATTTCAGTTGGATTTGTTCTGAACCATCAAAGCCTTAATAATTTCTTAGTTGAAGGAATTCATTGGCCATCTCTTAGCAACTGTCACTCTTTCTGTGAGATTTTAATTTTTACACTAAAGAGAATGCTTCAACACTGTGTAACCACAGCATTGGCTTTCATTTAATCAGAAGATCTTCACTGAGTTTTGTTCTTTATGTAAATTTGAAGAGGCTTGGCATTTGATGGTTATTGATAGCCCCACAGGAGTTTTTCAGGTTGAAAATGGGTTGTCTTTTGCTCTTTTAAGAGACAGGGTAGGAGAGAAAGTTGTTGTATGTGTGAGATACCTTTTACTTATGTTTAGGATGGCTGTGGGACAAACAATGTGGAGAAAGGGATAGTCAAAAGATAAGGGGCAGAGAAGGCTTAAGACCTGAGGGTTTCTGCATTAACAAAAAGAAGAGAACATGAGATGAATAAAGCTTTGTTCTTTGTATTGAAGTCAGTTTATAAATAAACTGCCATATGTCTTCTTACTATATAATCTAAACATATCAACAAAGAGTGATCTTTATTGTACACTTTATGAACTTAAAACAATTTCTTCCTCTTCTAGGTTGTTAGGATCAACATGATAATGTAGGTGAAATCAACCTTTCCGAGGAAGAGGTTATCCATAAGAAGCATAAAATGCTATGATCCTGCAATTTGATATAAATATTTTTATTTTCAATTTTGCTCCAGTGATGATATTCAGACTCTAAAATCTAAAAGTAAGAGGTATCTTGATCAGTTGTTTCTTCAAAAAGCTTCTAGCAAGGATCATCCTTGTTAATAAACTGGAGAAGAATAAACTAAAATTTGCCTAGGTTGACATTAAGCACATAGTTCTTAAATTTGAACTTGATATAGTTTTAAAACAGATCAAGAGTAGTACTTTAAGTACATGGAAGGGCTGAATTTGGATGTTAAAATAGCCCCACCTAGGGGCATCCGGGTGGCTCAGTCGGTTAAGCATCCGACTTGGGCTCAGGTCATGATCTCATGGTTCATGAGTTCAAGACCCCACGAGTTGGAGCCCCGCATTGGGCTCTGTGCTGACAGTTCAGAGCCTGGAGTCTGCTTTGCATTCTGCGTCTCCTTCTCTCTCTGGCCTTTCCTCCACTCACTCTCTGTCTGTCTGTCTGTCTGTCTCTCTCTCTCTCTCTCAAAAATAAAGAAACAACAAAAAAAAAATTTCTACATAGTCCCACCTAGGGTGCTTTACATAAAGATGGTTTCTTACTGATGACTAGGAAATCTAATTGGTTTAATATATGTCAAATGGTTGCACTGTATCTCTTGTTTCATTAATTCTTTCTTCTGGTGTGTCAGCATTTTTCCTGTTAGCCTGTGGAACAAAAACTTCATTGAAACTAATCTTACAATTGAATGACTTTTTTTTAATCAGTGCTTCAAAAGGTAGCACTGATTGTGTTCTTTTGTATTTGGCAAATAATATTATACTAAAAGGGGAATATGAAAATATTATCTTTATATTTATAACCAGTATCAGAATGCAGTATTTAAATTTGTATATTCCTATTTATTTATTTATTTATTTATTTTTATTTTTTCAACGTTTATTTATTTTTGGGACAGAGAGACAGAGCATGAACGGGGGAGGGGCAGAGAGAGAGGGAGACACAGAATCGGAAACAGGCTCCAGGCTCTGAGCCATCAGCCCAGAGCCTGACACGGGGCTCTAACTCACGGACCACGAGATCGTGACCTGGCTGAAGTCGGACGCTTAACCGACTGCGCCACCCAGGCGCCCCTGTATATTCCCTTTTTAAAATAAACTTTATGTTTGTAGAGAACTTTTAGATTCACAGTAAAATTGAGGGGAAGGTACAGAGTGATCAACATCCCCCACCAGAATGGTACATTTGATACAACTGATGAACCTTTGTTGGCATATCATTATCACCCAGAATCCATAGTTTACAGTAGGGTTCCCTCTTGGGAACCCTCCAGTTTATTAACAAGGTCAGTCTTGGATTTGAACAAATGTATAGTGACATGTATCTAACATTGTATCATGAAGAATAGCTTCACTCCACTTATCCCTCCCTCTTCCCCAACCCTGGGCAACCACTCGTCTTTTTACTATCTCCATAGTTTTGCCTTTTTTTAGAATGTCCTGTTGTTGGAATCATAGTGTGCAGGGTGCCTGGGTGGCTCAGTTGGTTAAGCACCTGACTTCGGCTCAGGTCATGATCTCACGGTTTGTGAGTTTGAGCCCTGTATCAGGCTCTGCACTGCCGGTGCGGAGTGTGGTTGGGACTCTCTCTCTGTCCCTCCCCGACTTGGACCCACGCATGCCCACTCTCTTTCTCTTTCTCAGATAAATAAATTTTAAAAAAGAAAGTGGAATCATATAGTGTGCAGCCTTTTCAGATTGGCTTCTTTTGCTTAGTAATATGCGTTAAAGTTTCCCTGATGTCTTTTCATGGCTTGATCATTTGTTTTTAGCACTGACTAATATTCCATTGTCTGGATGTAGCACAGTTTATCCATTTACCTACTGAAGGATATCTGGGTTGCTTCCAAGTTTTAGCAAATTTATAAATAATGCTGCTATAAACATCTGTGTGCAGATTTTTGGGTAGAGGTAAATTTCACCTTATTTGGGTAGATACTAAGGAGCATGATTACTAGATCATACTGTGAGAGCATGTTTAGTTTTATAAGAAACAACCAAAGTGGCTGTACCATTTTGCATTCCCACCAGCAATGTATGTGAGTTCCTTTTGATCCACAACTTTACCAACATTTGATGTTTTCAGTGTTTTAGATTTGGGCCATTTTAATAGGTTGTGTAGTGGTATCTCGTCTTAATTTGCAGTTCCCTAAAGACATATGATATTGAGCATCTTTTCATAGGCTTATTAGCCACGTGTGTATCTTCTTTGGTGAGTTGTTCGTTTGTGTCTTTTACCCATTTATTGGGTTCATTTTCTTGAGTTTAAGAGTTCTTAGTATATTTTAGATAAATAGTCCTTTATCGGATAAGTCTGATAAATATTTTGCAAATATTTTTTCCTAGTCTGTAGCTTGTCTATCTCCTGAATATTCTTTTTCTTTTAAAAATGTTTTTTGGCTTTGGAGACAATTTTTTTAACTTCTGCAGAATAATTATAATGTTATAAAAGTATTTGGCCTTTTGGAAGTTCATGTTTATATTACAAATACACAAAGCATTGATTTTGCATATCAGTCTTTCCTCACCAGACTTTGAGATTTAAATTTGCTTTTTAGAGACATGAAGTAAAACTTGAAAATATGCCTTGATAAATGTTTCTTCTCTGTAACAGCTATTCATACTAATACAAAGATGTGGGAAATGAGCCATGAGGAACATAAGATCATTATCCCATTGAGAAAACATTTGTAAGACTCGTGCTTCCTTCTTTCCTCTCCCCCCACCCAAAAAAAAAAAAACAAAAAAAACCTGTCAACTGATTTCATAAAAACCACTAGAAATGCTAGTATTCAAAATTCCTTTCTAGAGTAGTGCTGTACTTAGAAACCCAGGGTTTGGTAATTTAATAATGGTTTGTTTCTCTAAGACACAGAATTCTAGAAACTAAGTTTTAATGACAGTAGCATAGTTTTCTCACTGTATAGCCTGCATTAAAAAGAAAAAAGAAACTTACTGTGAAATACACAGGCAACATATTTTATGTTGTTTATTTGCATAAAGTGGGGGGGGGGTACAGGATTTAATCCTTTAATCAAATGAATATACCTAGAATAGTCTAAGAATCAAGTCTTATCTTACCCCCTCCATTGTTAAAATAAAGTTCTTTGTTCCCTAATTGGGTTTACAGATAGTATTTCCACGCCTCAGTTATTATGTTAATTCACTGGCTCCTTTCATTGAAAAGGATCTGATTTCTGGCAAAGGAGCCCAGTATCTTCTCTAACCACTATTTTCTTCTCTGTTCTACAGAGTAGTAACTATTAAGCTTGAAATGAGGGAAGATAGCCTAGATTATGAAATGGAAAGAGAACAGTTCAGAAACAAGAAAGACAACAATTTAGGAGAACAGGGAGTAAATCTTATAAATGAAGTTCGTTTTTGTTTTTGACTCTGGAAGCTTTAGCTTTTTCATGAAGAGTAACATATGGATTGTATTTTTTAATCATAATCCAGGTGAAGTTGGCTGATATAACCAGGGTTTTCTTTTGTTTTAAGTCTTATATGAAATATAGGAATGTATAAGATGGTAGTGTATGTTTTTCTTAGATATTTTCCAGAGTAATCAAAAGCTTAGAAATAGAAAGTAATCCTTCATAAGTGAAGATTTACTTATATGAGTTTTTCTCAACTGGAGATTAAGGCTACAGTATACAATGGCCTATTGCTGGAAAGTGCAAGTAAGTACCAGTATTACAGTACTATATGTTATTTTAGGAAAAACTAAACTGTGTAACTGTAGTTGTAGTTCTCGATAATTTTATTACTACTTATCTAAATTTTATAAAGAAGTTACTAGAAATTAGATATTTGGAAAATTATATTTGAAATTTTAAAAATTTCATCAGTGAGTTAGTAGAAACAAATTTGAGTTTAACTGACATAAGACATTGGTTATATTGTATATTTTTTAAGGTAGAATGAAACCTAGTGTATAATGCATTCTTCTCTATCTGAATTGGTATATTAATGGGAACACACATGTATTTTTTATTAGGGACTTTTATGTCAGTGCAAAGAAATAAACTGATACTTTTTTTTTTTTTTTTTTTTTTTTGCTGTTTATGATGAAGATACATTTTTAGTATAATAGAACAAAACATTAGTATGCAGAAGATTGCCCGGACTTCAGAGGCGAGTGTAAATTCAGAGTTGAGGGATTGTGCAGGTGTGACAAACTGGCAGGACCATACACAGCACATTATGCATTCCTGTTTCTCCTACCTCAGAACCTGAAATTTATCTGCTTCAGATTGATAGATTTACTACATTACAGATTGCTTTTCCTTTAGAAGGTGGAATCTGGTCTTATAAGAGATCTTCAAGTCTTCATCTTAAAAATGTTCTTTGTATGTCTATCTTACTTAGTGAGTAGGGTTATTTTTTAAATGTGCTCTATGTAAGTGGCTGAAGTTATATTCTTACTAAAATTCAATGCTGGCAAACATCCTTAAGATAAAAAGGCTTTTCAAAAATTCTCATTATTTTAGCATCAGTTTACCTGAAGTGCTTTGTGTTCACAGGAAGAACAGGCAGCAAAATTGAAAGCTGAGAAGATCAGAGTTGCCCTGGAGAAAATTAAAGAGGCTCAAGTGAAAAAGGTGATATTTGGGTGTTTTCCTGGTTTGGGATTTTTAAAATCAGATTTATAAAGAATTGCCTTGCTTATATACCATACTTCTAAGGTACGGAGAGATAGAGGGGTATTTCTTCCTAATACATTTTCCGCATGTATTTTTGGAGATAAAATGTATTATAAAGAAATAACTTTGTTTTAAATTCTAAAACACAGTTGTCTTCTGATAACCTTAAAAATGCTTTAAATTTGTTTAGGTAGGTTATTTGATACCTAATTTTAGAGTTTCTTGCATAATAAAGTCATTATTTGTGTTTTAATTTATATTTAACTAAGAACATTACTCAGAACATTGCTTGATATTGGAAGAAATTTCTAGAATGCCTATTTTTCGGTTTGTTTTTAATTTCCTTTTACCTGTTATAGTTGGTGATCAGAGTTCACATGTCTGACGATAGTTCTAAAACAATGATGGTGGATGAGAGGCAGACGGTGAGACAAGTGCTGGACAACCTAATGGACAAATCCCACTGCGGTTATAGTTTAGACTGGTCACTCGTAGAAACCATCTCTGAATTACAAATGGGTTAGTAGTATAATTGCTTTACTGACTTTTTCGTTTCTATGTAATTCTAACAGCTTGCGTGTTAACAAAAACACTTTGAGACATCTATATATATTTTTTTCTATAATAACTTTGGATTTCATACACTATCTTTTTTTTCATCAAGTATTTTGAGATTTCTTTGAATGCAAGATCATTCCCAGTTCACTTCAGATCTTACAGCTAAAACTTTTTTTTTCTTAAGTAAGAAAATACTTTTTCCCTTAAGTAACTGCATAGACACACTTGTTAAAAATCATTATATCTATTCACATTTGTTCTGAGTTCCTTATTTTTTTAAAAACAAGTCTTACCTTTTTTTTTTAATGTTTATTTTTGAGAGAGAGACAGAGTGCAAGTGGGGGAGGGGCAGAGAGCAAGAGAGGGAGGGAGACACAGAATCTGAAGCAGGCTCCAGGCTCTGAGCTGTCAGCACAGCCTGACGCGGGGCTCGAACCGACAAACCATGAGATCACGACCTCAGCCAAAGTCCTATGCTTAACTGACTGAGCCACTGAGGCATCCCTGTTCTAAATTCCTTAGACGAGCATTTGACTTTTAACAGGGAAAACATAAAACATCTTTTTAATTTTTAGCTAGATGTACTAAATCTTAGTTTTCTATGATTTGTAATGTGTGGTATTTTCTAATTTTAAAAATTCCTCATTTTTAATGCCATCATGGACTCTTTAAAAAGTTTTCTTTTTATATTATTAGTTGTGTGATTATAGCAACCTGGCAATTATTATTTTATTAGGTATTATTGAATCAGTAATCAATTTCAACTTTATATTTTATTTTAAAAAGTATTTGCATTGCTCTTCCTACCTCTTGTATCTTTAAATATTTCACAGCAGTTTCCAGAGAAATAAAAGTTTAATTATTCTTTGGCCACAGAACACACATACATCACCCCCAAAACTAAGCCATAAGTTATTAGTTTATTAACATGTATAAAATATATTCTAATAATGCTGATAACTATTCTGAGAGAATTAGGTTTGAGTTTATAGATATGGCATCATGGTACACAGAAAATGTTTGGATGCTAGTTTTTGGAATATATCCAGAGTTATAGGTTAAAGACCCACACATGTAATATTTCTCTATTACAATTAGCTACAGTATCTTAACAAACTGTTAATTTAATCATATATGGCACAGTGCTTCAAACATACATACTTCAGACAGTATGTGATCACTCAGTATTTGTTGAATGAATAAAACGAGGGACTACTAAGTACCCAGAATAAGATGGTGAAAACAAATTATAAGAAGTGTCAATTATTCAGTTAAACAGTAAAGATTATTAAGGATGAATAAACAAAATGTAAAATGCACCTGCTTGCCAAAGACCTATTACCTAAAGACACAGAAAGATTGAAAGTAAAAGGAGTGTGAAAGATACTCACTAAAAAAAAAGATAACTATGTTAAGATCAGACAAAATAGACTAAGCAAAATGCATCACTAGGAAAGGAAACCACACATCTTCACCAGGAAGATGTAATCATTCTAAATGTTAATCTAATAATGGCATTACAATGTATAAAGCAAAAGTTGACAGAACTACCAGGAGAAATTCACAAGTCAGCCTTTGTAGCAGAACTTTTTCACCTAAGAATCTCTTCAGTGATCAGTATAATCAAGCAGACAAAAAGGATATAGGAGATTTGAAAAATAAGTTTGATCTAATAGACATATTAAGAACACTAATAACAGGACAGTGTGCATTCTTTTCAAGCAGAGATGGAATATTTTCAAAAACTGATTCAAATGTCAGTCCATAAGCACCTGAAAGGAAATTTCAAAAAATCCATATCTAGGATGTGTTCCTTGAACATGGGTTAATATATAAGACATGTTCTTTGATTCCTAATTTGGAAATTAGAAAATACATCTGTTTAAAATTAAAACCAATAGACCAAAGAAGAAAACATCTTGGAAATTTTTTAAATGATAAGAACTAAATACTATTGGGAATACTTAATATAAGAATTTATGAAATGCAACTAACATGCTGGGGGATTTTGGTGTTTGTTTTTTCAAGGGTGGGATGGCAAAGGCTTAAGGCTGAGGAAGATGCAGAAGTCAGAAGACCTAGATTTTAGTCCTAATTCTTCCATGTAGCATCTGTGTGACTTTGCTGAAATCAGTTAACACCACTGGGCACATTTCCTTATATGAAAATAGAGGGAAGACCAGATAATCCCTAAGGGCCAGGGACTATAATGTCAGTTAAAATTGTGTGGTTCCGCTCTGAATTACTTCACAAGGTTGCATACCTTTGATGCAGGTCTGATGAATACTAACAAAATATTGATATTTTATCTTGGGACAGAGAGAATCTTTGAAGACCATGAAAACTTGGTTGAAAATCTTCTTAATTGGACAAGAGATAGCCAAAACAAGCTTATATTTATGGAACGTATAGAAAAATATGCACTTTTCAAAAACCCACAGGTGAGACTGAATAACTTACAGAAGCCATGATTCTAAAATGTTCACCTTACATTATTCTATTACTTTTAAGTTAATAGAGTTTAAAACAAAAAAACCAAAAAACTGACAACCACCTGGTTGGAGCATTGTGGTTGCAAAACCTCATGGGAGCATTCACTACTGCTGAAGTGGAAGGTCTGCTGGGGCCCTGGTGTCAGGCCTCAAAGAGGCTACCAGTCTCACAGAGCCAGATGGGGTGAGCCTTTGGGGCATCAGAAGGAACTCCAGGGAGATACCAGGTTTCTCGTCTTTGTAATCCAGAGCTGTTGAACTCAGCTGTTTATTTGGTGAGCTTCTCATCTATCAAAGAAAAGTACTTTCATATTTAAATTCTCTACTTCCTCCATTTATCCAGTTGACACTTTATTTTGACTTTTTAAAATATCTCAATAACCTTGATTATAAATGATTCTACCTTCTAGTTTAAGTTACCTTGATTTATTTGGCATCTTTGCTTATTTCAGAATGTTTAATACTTCCTAACACAAATATTTTATAAAAATCAGTAGGTAAGAGAAAACAACTCCACTATAAAAGGAAGTAATGAAAAATGGTTGCAGTGTTAAAAGTATTAAATAATTATCCTTCAGACAGCTTAATCATGATACATTTTTACCAGATATTTTTAGTGAACAGTACACATTTGGGAATATTAATAGATCCTTTTATACGTGATTATGAAAAAGTTTAGAATTAGAATTCAGATTTTAGTTGAGTCAAGCAAATGATATAATGATAGTCTCAGAGAATTGAGATTTTCTTCTCTTAAAGCCAGAACACAAATTAAAATTTTTGTATCTGGATCACTTAAGCTTAGCATATTTTAAGGAAATTTGCCTTACTCTACTAAATTTGTAAACCTTTCAGGTCCTTTCATCAGTTGTTGAAAACATTTGCCATCTGTTACATGTGATATCACCTCCGGATTTGGGGCAGGGCTGTTTATGGAATAGTTCAAGATATTGGGAAAAATGAGGAGGAGGAGGCATTTTAGCCCTGATGCTCATGCACCAGTTACTTTTCAGAGCAGTATTCTTCTCATTCTATACAAGAAGACACAATTGCGAAATCTCTAGAAGAAATCATATATGCACCTGTTCCAAGGGAATAATAGGGTGGGTTTATTCCTTAACTTTCATCTATTTATTTTTCCAGAATTATCTTCTGGGGAAAAAGGAAACCGCTGAGATGGCAGATAGAAATAAAGAAGTGCTGTTGGAGGTATGACTCTTCACTCCCCTCACCGTCTTTTTTCCTGCACATTAAAATATTAAAATACTAAGCACCTTTTTTGAAGTTGAGTATATCAATGCTATATATTCATAATTGCACTTGCAACTAGAGAAGCCTATATTCCTCCATATCCTGAGGGGGAGAATTCAACTATGTGACTGTTAGGCCACTGAAGAACCTCTTAAAATCTGTTATTTTGCCAAGTAATATATCAGTGGACTAAAAAGGAGTCATGAGCTGTTAGAAGCAGACAGGTGGGGAAAAAAGGCTAGTCAATGAAGGACATGACTGTGGTGTTTTATCTATTTACCCAAAGAGAAATTTGAATATACTTAGTTATTTATGGAATACTTCAAGCCTTACCTTTATATAATTCAAATAATTTTATAAATCATGATCTTTTAAGATGTACACATATATACATACATACACACACACGCACACACACACACATACATACGCCCCAATGTTAATAAAATAAATTCAAACATAATTCAGTTTTTTGTTTTTTGGCCTTTGCTGATTTTAGAGAACTAAAATCAAAGAAGTTAGTATATTTAAAAAACAGAATAAACTTAGTTAGCAAAAAGGCAATTAGGAAAATGAAGATCAACACTCACCTTTTCATAGTAATACTAGTTACAATTAAAAATCCTCTTTAGGGCACCTGGGTGGCTCAGTCATTTAAGCGTCCGACTTCAGCTCAGGTCACGATCTCGCGGTCCGTGAGTTCGAGCCCTGTGTCAGGCTCTGGGCTGATGGCTCAGAGCCTGGAGCCTGCTTTGGATTCTGTGTCTCCCTCTCTCTCTGCCCCTCCCCCGTTCATGCTCTGTCTCTCTCTGTCTCAAAAATAAATAAACGTTAAAAAAAAAAAAATCCTCTTTATAATTCCTGATTTCTCTGTACTTGGAGAAGAGAGAAATTAATTTAGGTTCAAAATATTCTATGTTAATATTTAGTGAGGATTTCTATTTTTCTCTTACCAAATACATAACTGATTTTTTAATTACATTTTTATCTAATATAGACATTAGAATTCATAATTTTGAGTTTACATTGCTTCCAACCTAGTTTTAAATCTTTAGAAAATAAATGACCTCTTTGTTTTAGAATCATATAAATTGATAATTTTTAAATTGTGAATTTTTTTTTTTTTTTTTTTGGGACAGAGAGAGACAGAGCATGAACGGGGGAGGGGCAGAGAGAGAGGGAGACACAGAATCGGAAACAGGCTCCAGGCTCTGAGCCATCAGCCCAGAGCCCGACGCGGGGCTCGAACTCACGGACCGCGAGATCGTGACCTGGCTGAAGTCAGACGCTTAACCGACTGCGCCACCCAGGCGCCCCATAAATTGTGAATTTTAATTTATCACTTAGCAGGTTGCTTTCTTTTAAAATTTAGTTTGACAGCTAATCAAAATGTGTTGTTAATTTGGAGAAAAAATAAAATCTAATGCTTATGTTAGCTCTGAGACTTTTATTAAATTTAGTGTTATACTAATTTATTAAATTTAGTGTTACAGTGTAAATGCTGTTTACAGATGCATTTAAATCCTGTTACATGCAGCTCAGTTGACAGTTCAGCTTACTTTGTTCAAAACAGTGTTAGGTAAGGACACCTGGGTGGCTCAGTTGGTTGAGCATCTGACTCTTGATTTTTGACTCAGGTCATGATCTCAGAGTCATAGGATGGAGCCCTGAGTCAGGCTCCACCCTGAGCATGGATCCTGCTTAAGATTCTTTCTCTCCCTCTGCCCCTCTCACCCGCACCTGCATACCCATGCTCGCTCGTGTGCGCGCTCTCTCTCTCTCTAAGTTAAAAAAAAAAAGGGGGGGGTGCCTGGGTGGCTCACTCGGTTAATTAAACGTTCAACTTTGGCTCAGGTCATGATCTCATGGACTGTGAGTTTAAGCCCCATGTCAGGCTCTGTGCTGACATCTTAAAGCCTGGAGCCTGCTTCAGATCCTGTGTTTCCCGCTCTCTCTGCCCCTCCCCCACTCCCACTTTATCTCAAAAATAAACATTTAAAAAAAATTTTTTTTTTAAGTGTCAGGTGAAAGTTCATAGGGATAGCCATAGTTATTTCACAATAAATCTACATGATGTTTAGAATAGGATGTTCTAACTGAGGTAAAATTAGCAATGTGGTTTTACTACAAAGCCATTTTGGTTTAATTATAGTATCATGGATTTTACAGGCTAAACACAGTTTTGAGAATCAAAAGATCACATGTCTTTCCAAATCATCTTCTTATTTTAGGAATGTTTTTGTGGAAGTTCTGTAACTGTACCAGAAATTGAAGGAGTACTGTGGCTGAAAGATGATGGTAAAAAGTCCTGGAAAAAGCGTTATTTTCTCTTGCGAGCATCTGGTATCTACTATGTCCCTAAAGGAAAAGCAAAGGTGTGTCCCTTCTGTTGGCTTTTGAGCTTCCTCATTATGGCAATTGATTTTAATCTGCAGTGAGTATGCTGACAGGGTGAATCCAGGCTCTGATGGTTTCAACTCTTGTAGGACACACAGGATACTGCTTTGTTTATTGATCTGTTATAAAGAAAAAGACCCCTGAAAGTGGTCACACTTTGGTCATTCATTGGGCCCATCTCAATTATCTTGTCACATTTGAAATCATACTGTTATTTAGTATTTGTGGAACTTCTGTCAGAGTAGGTTTTGCTTGTTATTGTTTGGGGAGAATAGATTTTTGGGATTATAGGCATTTCAGCCTCACTGGGATAATATGCTCCTGCTGAGGGCCCGTTTGGTAGCTGTCACTTCTCTGCTTACTAAGGACCAGCACTGTTTTAAACTCTTTACAGCATCATCTTATCCAGTCTTAACCACCATCCTAAGAGGTATATTTTGTTGCCTCTATTTAAGGTGAGGAAACGCTGACTTAAGAATCATTGTACTTGAGATATGCATTACAAGCACTGAACTCCACGATTCATTTTTTTCCAGAGCTCTGTTATACTATGTTGTATTTAATATACCATATTATATTTAAAGTCTCTTTAAAATGCCACCCTTTCCAAGTAAGTGTGTTCATTGTGAATGGCAGACAGTAAGTGAAATGGACTGCCTTTTTGTTGCATTATGGATAAAAGAAGGAACATTTATAGAGAATCTCACTGTCTTGTTATCTACAAAATATCACTATTTCCACTAAGCAAAGTTTTTATTCTCCACTAGAAACTGTTAACCAAGTATGATATTTGCTTCTTTATACGTTATTGTTCATTCAGTCTTTTGGGTGTTTTTATCTTAGGTCTCTCGAGAACTGGTGTGCTTTCTCCAACTGGATCATGTCAATGTTTATTATGGACAGGACTATCGGAACAAATACAAAGCACCCACAGATTATTGTCTGGTGCTAAAGGTAAGCATGTTTCTCTTTTTAGGAATTAAAAAAAAATGTAATGTTTATTCTTGAGAGGGGGGGGGGGCAGAGAAAGAGGGGGACACAGGATCCGAAGCAGGCTCCAGACTCTGAGCTGTCAGCACAGAGCCCGACATAGGGCTCAAACTCATGAACCGCGAGATCATGACCTGAGCTGAGGTTGAATGTTTAACCAACTGATCCACCCAGGCACCCCTCTTTTTAGGAATTTTAATTGATGTTAGACATAGAGCTAGTTATTGGACATTTTAGAATAGTTTATATCTCTATTAAGTATACTATTTTTGCCTTCTCTTTAAGTTTTGAAGAGAATAGTGAAGGATGGTAAGGAAAAGAAGTATATGCTTAAACCACAGCTGACCACTAACTCAATAGCCCTAATTAGATTGATGTTGCTAAGAAATGGATACTGTATAAGCTTTGGGTCAGAATATACAAAATATTTAAATTTTACATTTGAGATTTTTATCTAAAAGCAGGCTAATTTTAGGAAACTTAGATCAAAGCCAAAAGTGGGAAATAGGTATTTTGTGTTTTAGTTCTTTTCCTGTATTTACCCAGCAGAACCATCAGGGGGCAGTGTGCCCAATTTCAAAGTGGACTGGCTCATATCTGGTCCAGAAATGATTTTTGTCACTTTTTCCAGCAAACCATAGCCCTGATAGCCAATGCATATATTATGACCCGTCTGAGCTGTTTTTAGTGAGTTTCTTCCCTCTTTTATCCAAACTTTTGAGCTTCTCACACAGACTATAACTGTGCTTTTGAGAACTGATATTTTTAGTGCATTTTTAGTAATCTTTGGAACACTGATAAAGAAAACATTTAAAAATTCAAGATAGGGGCACCTGGGTAGCTCAGTTGGTTAAACATCCAACTTCAGCTCAGGTCATGATCTCATAGCTCGTGGGTTCAAGCCCCAGGTCGGGCTCTGTGCTGACAGCTCAGAGCCTGGAGCCTACTTCAGATTTTGTGTCTCCCTCTCTCTCTGCCCCTCCCCTGCTTGCACTCTGTGTGTGTGTCTGTCTCTCTCAAATATAAATAAACATTTAAAAAAATAAAAATAAAAGTTCAAGATAATTATGGAGATGACTTAAGTTTTCCTCATTGGTTCCATCTTAGTTACCTCTTGGGTAACTACTTATGTCTACATGTTTATGTCATTGATTTTTCTTTTCTCTGAGAATTGTCAGTTGAGTTTGGGGGTAGAGTTTTCATTGCTTTGGTAAAATTAACTGTATTGTAATGGTACCCCTTTATTAAATAATCCTTTCCTGGAGAATACGACTGTATCATTTAGGTTATAGCAACAAATAATTTTTTAAAAGTCATTACAAAGTAGCTCAATCCAGTAGTTTTCAAAATAAAGTCCAAGCTCCCTGGGAGTCCCTGAAACTCTGTCAAGGGGCCTGTGGTGTCAAAATTACTATTCCGGTAATGCTGAGATGTTATTTGTCTTTTACACTCTCATTCTCTCACAAATGCATTGTAGAGTTTTCTAAGAGATTACATGACATGTGATGATAATTTTGCTGTCTTAGGTAATGGAACATATATTTGTATACTTTTGTATTTTAATTTTTCTCAGTTTTAATTTCTTATAAGGTAAGTATCAGTAGACATAACCCCCATATAAGTGAAAGTTATTTAGGGGTCTCATAACATGAAGACAGTAAGAGTTGGTTATTTCAAGGAGTCAGGGCTGTAAGAACCGAAATTTCTTCCTTTTTCCCTATTCCATCTTCTGCCTTATCAGCTTATCCTCAGGCTGGCTTACTTCACAGGTACAGATGACCACTGTAGTTCTAGGCATCACCTGGATGATGGATCCATGATGCAGTGGATCTAGAAAAATCCAGCAGCAGAAGAGGGACTATTACTCCCTGTATTTGTCTGAGAGTGAGGAAATATTTCCCAGGAGCTACCAACAGTCCTTCTCTTGAGAATCATTGGCCTGAGGACATGCGTACCTTTTTTTTTTAATTATTTTTTAAGTTGAAGCACAATTATCAGATGGTGTTTTAATACTTTCAGGTGTACAATATAATTCAATAATTTATACATTTCTTCTTGCTCATTAAGAAGAATGTACTCTTAATCCCCTTTATTTCTCCTGTCCCCCCACCCATGCCCCCTTAACCACCAGTTCTATGTATTTAAGAGCCTGTTTTTGTCTTTTTTTGTTTGTTCATTTGTTTCTTAAATTTCACATATGAGTGAAATCCTATGCTGTTTGTCTTTCTCTGACTTATTTCACTTAGCACTATACTCTCTACGTTCATTCATGTTGCAGATGGCAAGATCTCATTATTTTATGACTGAGGAATACTCCTCTGGGGGTGTGTGTGTGTGTGTACACACACCATGTCTTATTTATCCATTCATCTATCAGTGGACATTTGGGTTGCTTCCATAATTTGGCTATTGTATATATTGTTACAGTAAACATAAGGGTGCATGTATTTTTTTGAATTAGTGTTTTTGTTTTCTTTGGGTAAATACCCAGTAGCAAAATTACTGTATCATATGGTAATTCTATTTTTAATTTTGAGGGGAAATTCCGTACTGTTTTCCATAGTGGCTGCACCAGTTTGCATTCCCACCAACAGTGCACAAAGGTTCCTTTTTCTCTATATCCTAACACTGGCTATATCATATGTTTTCAATTTTAGCCATTCTCACAGTTGTAAAGTGATATCTCATTATGGTTTTAATTTGCGTTTCCCTGATGATGAGTGATGTTGAGCATCTTCTGTGTCTGTTGGCCATATGTATGTCTTATTTGGAAAAGTTCTGTTCAGATCCTCTCCTCATTTTTTGATCAGATTATTTGTCTTTTTGGGTATTGAGTTGTGTAAATTCTTTATATACTTTGGATATTAACCCCTTATTTGACACATCATTGGCAAATATCGTCTCCCATTTGTAGGTTGTCCTTTTGTTGATGATTTCCTTTGCTGTGCAGAAGCTTTTTATATTGGTGTGGTCCCAATAGTTTGTTTTTTTTTATAATTTTTTTTAACATTTATTCATTTTGTGGGGTAGGGGCAGAGAGAGAGGGAGACAGAATTAGAAGCAGGCTTCAGGCTCTGAGCTGTCAGCACAGAGCCTGACATGGGGCTTGAGCTCACAAGCTGTGAAATCATGACCTGAGCTGAAGTTGGATGCTTAACCGACTAGCCACAAGGGTTTATTTTTTTTTCTTTTATTTTCCTTGCCTGAGGAGACATACTCATAAATATGTTGCTAGAGCTGATGTCCAAGAGATTACTGCCTGTGTTTTCTTTTAGGAGTTTTATGGTTTTCAGGTCTCACATTTAGGTCTTTAATCCATTTTGAGTTTATTATTGTGTATGGTGTAAGAAAGTGGCCCAGTTTCATTCTTTTACATGTAGCTGTTCAGTTTTCCCATCACCATTTGTTGAAAAGACTGTCTTTTCCCCATTGTATATTCTTGCCTCTTTTGGCATAGATTAATTAACCATATAAGCATGGGTTTCTTTCTGAATTTTATATTCTGTTCCATTGATCTATGTGTCCTTTATTTGTGCCAGTAATACTGTTTGATTACTACAGGTTTGTAGTATATCTTCAAATCTGAGATTATGATACTTCCAGCTTCATTGTTCTTTTTCAAGATTGCTTTGGCTATTTTTGGTCTTTTGTGGTTTCATACAAATTTTAGTATTATTTGTTCTAGTTACATGAAAAATGCTGTTAGTATTTTGATAGCAATTGCATTAAAGCTATAGGTTGCTTTGGGTAATATGGGCGTTGTAAGATTTGTTCTCCCAATCCATGAGATTGGACTGTCTTCCCATTTCTTTGTGTCATCTTCCATTTCTTTATCAGTGTTTTATAGTTCTCGTAGTACAGGTCTTTCCTTGGTTATGTTAATTCCATTTATTTTTGGCTTAGCCTAATCAGAATGCACACCCTAAGATGAGGGATTGACAGACTTCCAAACAAAATTGAGGCTCTTTCAGAAAAGAAGTAGGGGAGAAGAGATAGCTGTGAGGAAGGCAACAAACAGTGTCTCTTACAGCCAGAATTAATTATGACCACTATTATTTTAATCCCTTTTGCAGCTCACAGAATTCTTAGGTCAGGAATATTTTTGTTCAGAGGAGTTGTTCGCTAGCTTATATAGTAATTTATGTACTTCATATTTGCTTTTAGTGAAGTGTAGGTTAAGCTGAATTCATATATTTATATTGCCTACCTATTTATATCTAAAAATGTTCAAGGTACTGAAATAAACCATACCGCTAGGCACAAATAGTAGTAAAAATAATGGCTGTCATTTATGGAAGAACTCTAGGGTAGCAGACACTGCGCTAGAAGCACCGCATGACAGTGTCACACAGATCTGTTCTAGAGTCCCCATTTTTCAGATATGGAAACTGAGGTTTAGAGGGATCAATGTTCTTGAGACGACACAACTGTTAGTATTTAAGACCTGCCTTTTTTTCCTGCAAAATCTGTACTAGATTTTGCCTATGTAAGTATTTTTATTCTTGGGCATATGAGTTCTAACAAACCCAAAAATGCTGCCACACAGGATCTACACAAATGTAAATATTTATAGGGTCTGATTCTACTTATCACCTTTGGGCTATAATGACTGAGTCAGTTCTTCCAGTAAAATGCAGGATACAGGAAATATAATACACACTTGTAGAAAGTAATAAAGCACATTGTTTAGTAACTAGTTTATTTTTTTATTTTTTTAATGTTCATTTATTTTTAAGAGAGAAAGACACAGAGTATGAGCAGGGAGGGGCAGAGAGGGAGACACCGAATCCAAGGCAGGCTCCAGCCTCCGAGCTGTCAGCACAGAGCCAGATGTGGGGCTCAAACCCACGAAACATGAGATTATGACCTGAGCAGAAGTCCAATGCTTAACTGAATGAGCCACCCAGGCGCCCCTTAGTAATTAGTTTTTTGTTGTTTTTTTTTTTAATGTTTATTTATTTTTGAGAGAGACAGAGACAGAATGCAAGTGGGTTGGGGCAGAGAGAGGGGGAGGCACAGAATCTGAAGGAGGCTCCAGGCTCCGAGCTGTCAGCACAGAGCCTGATGTGGGGCTCGAACTCACAAGCTGTGAGATCATGACGTGAGCTGAAGTCGGACGCTCAACCAACTGAGCTACCCAGGTGCCCCAGCAATTAGTTTTTTTAAAGGTATTAATAAAAATGATGGGAAGAGTTTACTCATGAAATATGACAATGAGGGAATAAATAGGACATACGTTATCTATTATCTGAAAGAGCTCCGTACATGTTGGATACATGTGTATGCGTGTATATACGTTACTTAAAGGAAACTTACATTTCTAAAATACATATACCATGGTAATTGTTGGAATATAGCTCATCTTACCCAGGTCTAAATGTTTATTCCTAAAGAAATGAGGCAAAGTAATCTATTTTAGTATGTTAGGTAAGAAGGAAAAAATGGTTAATATTTAGAGGTGGAATATGAAAATGAACTTCAAACACCATTATTAAAAGAAAGATGTTATATGATAATGGTGGAAGTAGTAGGATTGAGTGTTATGTATTTTGTTTTTTAACTTCTTACATGTTAGTGAGAGAATTAATTTTCAAGCCTATTTGTGTTTCCAAAGTAATAAATGGGTAGTATATATTCATTGGTTTTCCTTTGGCACTTGGACTGTGATTTTAGAGCATTACTTTTACTTAGTTTTAAGAATTACCTGTCTCGGGGCACCTGGGTGGCTCAGTCGGTTAAGCATCCAGCTGGTTCAGGTCATGATCTCGCAGTTTGTGAGTTCGAGCCTCGTGTCGGGCTCTGCTGACAGCCTGGAGCCTGCTTCAGATTCTGTGTCTCCCTCTCTCTGACCCTCCCCCATTCATGCTGTCTTTCTGTCTCTCTTAAAAATAAATAATCATTAAAAAAAAAAAAAAGAATTACCTATCTCAATCGAATTTTTGGCATAAACAGAAAATTAATCTGATAGTACAATAGTAATCCGGAATTTCCTACTGTATTCTTAAATATTTTTATTTAATTCTCACATTTTTCCTTTGTTTTTTTTAAGTGTATTCATTTTTATTTTGAGAGAGAGAGTAAACAATTTGATTATATATATATATATTTTTTTTCTTTGCAATCTTTAAGAATCTAAATGTTAAGCTTTTGGTTTTTGACAAAGAATGTTTCCTCCACACTTGCTCCTAGCTCTTGTGTGATGTTTACAGTGGTGGAATGTTAATGGGGGAAAAAGAGGAGAGAGGCATCATTTTTTGGAAGAAGATATCACCACATAAGACAGAAGTATGACATTATAATTAAAGGTACAGGCCCTGGAATGGATGGCATGGTTTCAAATCCTAGTTCTTTCACTAATAAGCATGAATATGTGAGCAATTTGGAGTACTGAGCCTCAGTTTCTCTTCATTTGGTGAAGATAGTAATATGTAACTCATCAGGTTTTCCTGAGGAGGGAATGCACTAATTAATATATGTGACATATTTAGCATAATGGCGGGTATGTACTAAGTGCTCAATAAATGCCACTTTATATCTCTACACCCAACATAGGGCTCAAGAGCCCCATGACTCCTGATCAAGAGTCCCATGCTCTATCAGCTGACCCACCCGGGCACCCCAATAAATGCCAGTTTTAAGAAAATAATATTTTGGTGGAACAGGCAACTGCCTGAGGTATTATTGCGGAGCCTGGGTGACCGTAATGAAGGCTATAGAAGGATTGTCTCTATTACGTGGGAAGTTAAAAAAGAGAAGTTATGAGGTCCAAAAATGAACTTTAAACTAGCAGGTAATCTGCAGATACTCAAATAATCATATCCATAGTATTCTTCAGGGTGTTATATGGATTCCCAGGTTAGAGAAATGAGAGGATGGAGGATTGTTTCTCTTTGATTTTCTCTGATATTTTATTGATAAAAATACTCCCTTAATGTAGAGAATGAGTAGAACACAAACGCTCAGGCAGGGCCACTGCTGCAGTTGAATGCCCATGCGTGGTAGGTAGCCCTGCTCTCGGGAAATGGAAGGAATCGGTCAAGAACAGTTTGTGAATCACCAGAGGGGGTGGTGGTAAAGGCCAAGTGCCACCTTGTAGACCTTTGTTCAGATTTCCACACCGTGTCCTGTAGGCAGTGCCTGAGTGAAGCAGGAGATGGAGAACAGCTACTCTTCAAGAGCTAGCTGGCAATACTGAAAAAAGCTCTTTTTAAGTCATCCCATTTTATCTTTTTTTTGTTGTTAATGTTCATTTTTGAGAGACAGAGACAGAGTGAGGGGGGAAGGGCAGAGAGAGAGGGAGACACAGAATCCAAAGCAGGTTCCAGGCTCTTGAGCTGTAAGCACCGAGCCCGATGTGGGGCTCAGATTCATGAACTGCGGGATCATGACCTGAGCTGAAGTTGGACGTCTAACCGACTGAGCCACCCAAGTGCCCCATCCCATTTTATCTTCTGCATGGACTGTGACTTCTTCTGTTTTGCTCACAGTATATCCCAACACCTACTTAAAGATTTGGCTAACAGTTCTTAATATTTCTGTTACATGAATGAATGAGATAGAATTCTTCTTTCTTATATGGAAAATACATCTCCTCTACCTGTCCTCCTTTACTTTTTCAAGATTGCTATGGTGGTTTATTATAATGTAATTTAATAAGGATGAGGAAATATATGCCAAGAGAAGGCCGTGGAACCTATAGAATTAGGAGAGAAAATTGTTAAGTATTGTTTTGCTAACGTCTTTTTGCTGAGGACTTATTGTTTAAAACTTTGACTATAGCCTTTAGTAACTAAATTGGTTTTGGTATTAAATGTTTTATTATAGGAGCTGAGCTTTCTAAAGCAATGCATAGAATAAAATAAATGGATTTAAATTCCTCACACTGTAGACCAGAGAGATGGATCTTTTTTTTCTTTTGAGAGAGAGAGAGGAAGAGAGAGACTGATGTGCATGGGGGGAGGGGGAAAGGGAGAAAGGGAGAAAGAGAATCCCTAGCGGAGAGTCCTTTGTGGGGGCTTGATCCCACAACCGTGAAATCATGACCTGAGCCAAAATTTAGAGTCAGATGCTCAACCAACTTATTTTATTGATCTCATGGGTTCCCACAACAAATGTGGTTAGAGAATCTTTAAAGCCTCTCATAATTGAACATAATTGTAAATATTTCCCCAGGTAAAATATAGCCATTTCAAAGTTTTTTTCAGAATAACTGAAAAAAGAAGTAATAAATTAACAACCATTACATCCAGAACCAGTGTGATTTGGGGCTTTTCTTTCCAGGTTGTGGCCCAGTAGAGTTAAAATTCCTTCAGTCCATTCTAGCACTTGCATTGCGTAGTTGGTCTGGTCAGTCATCTCCCATCCTAGCTGCAAGTACAGCTTGAAAAGTACATTGGATTGTGAAAACTCATTCTGATGATGCAGTTGAAAGGCTGCTCATTCCTTGGAGGGTACGTGCGGTGGGTAGAAGGGGTGCAGGGCAGTGCTCAGTCCACAAAGGGGGCACCACTGCACCAGGTGTGAGCACCCACTTCTGTCTTAGGTGCTGTGTCCTGCACTTCACCCACTCCACCCATTGGTTCACCTCCACAGAAGCTCTAGAAGCTTTACCGAAGACGCTCTCATTTGGAGTCTTCTGAACTCATGATTCCAATGGGTTCAAAGTGAAATCAAAATTTTCCCTTTCATAGTCTTACAGATGAAGAGTTATATTGATTTGTTAACCCTGATGGCCTCTGTTTCTCTGAAATACAGAAGGTATTTGGGAATTAGCCATGACATGAAGGTATTTTTTACCTTGCATATATCTTGACCTAAAATTTAACATAAGTTTCTTTGTAGTTTATTTTGTAAAAATACTTATGGGCCATTTTATTTGGCCTTATGCCCACATAAGAGGTTTAAATTATTTTCGGACATTACTCTAATGGCCTATAACTTGTCAGGGTATGTTTCAGCTTTGATAGAGTTTTTCTTTAGTTCTCCAGGGGACTGAATTAGACTTTGCCTTTAATATTGCAGCACCCACAGATCCAGAAGAAATCTCAGTATATCAAGTACCTTTGTTGCGATGATGTGAGGACCCTGCATCAGTGGGTTAATGGTATTCGCATTGCAAAGGTAGGGTGTTTTTGTTTCTGTTTTGTTTTTGGTTTGATGATAGAATATGATGAGGTGTTTCATGTGGTTTTGATTGTCATGACAATTCTAATCATTTCATGTTTATGATTTTGTCAGTGTTTTCTGAGTTTTATGTTTGAAATGTCTTCTTTCCTTGGTGAGGAGATAGACATTTAACAGTTGGTATCCATGAAATCATACTGCTGGTAAAAGTGTAGCATCAGACTGATTTATTTTGGCTCTGGAGAACACATTACATGATTCTTCTGTAGCAGAGTTTAGCCTAAGTCAAAGAAAGTTTTTGAAGATTAAATTGCTTCAAGGTGGGAGTAGGGGGATGAATAAGCAGGACACCAGATTTTTAGGTCAGTGAAAATATTCATACTCTGTGTAATACTGTAATGGTGAATACATGTCTTTATACATTTCTTCAAACCCCATAGCATGTACAACACCCAGAGTGAACCTAAGGTAAACTATGGACTTTGATTATAAGGTGTTAATGTAGATTCATTGATGGAAACAAATGCACCCTCTGGTGGAGAATGTTGATAAAAGAGAGATGGTGCATGGGTAGTAGCAGGGGCATATGTGAAGTTTCTGTACCTTCCTCTCAATTTTGTTGTGAATCTAAAACTCTTTAAAAAAAGGAAGTTCTTGAAAAAAATTTTAAGGACATCTTGAAGATTATACATAATACATGAAGGAATATTTTTGCCCATTAAGTAAAATAAAATTTATTACAGCTATAAAATCAGAGTTGCCTTAGGAATAACAAAAAAAAAATCTTTATATTGATAAGGAATATGAATGAAGTGTTAAGTTATTGGTATCTTTATTAAAATGAAAAATAAGAGTAGATTATAATTTACTGGTAATAAAATAACTTTTGAAGTATTTATAGGTATTAATTTTAATGCAAACTATGAATCAGTAAACAGAAATGCATCCCCCTGTCTTACCTCACCCATCTGTATCATACCCAGTAAAGTTCACGTCACCATTTACTGCCTTCTGTTTAGTATGGGAAGCAGCTCTACATGAACTATCAAGAAGCCTTGAAGAGGACAGAGTCGGCTTATGATTGGACTTCCTTATCCAGCTCCAGCATTAAATCAGGATCCAGTTCTTCGAGCATCCCAGGTAGTTTGAAACACTGAAAGCACTATTTACTGCCAATACGAAGATATCTCTATGAACTGATGGCAGACCTGGTTATTTCAGCATGGTTGTTAAAAGCAGAGCTATACCTAATGTCTAAATTATAAAATAAATTTTTTGGTGATTAGAGGGGACAATATCATGGGCTAGATCACAAATGTATTTGAAATGGAACAGCAGTATAGAGTTGTAAATTCAGGAGTGTTTTTATATATTTGTAAAGTTTATTTAAAACTCAGTCATAGTAGGGCACCTGGGTGGCTCCATCAGTTGAGTGACTCTTAGATCTCAGCTCAAGCCATGACTTCATGGTTTCGTAGTTAAAGCCCCACATCGGGCTCCATGCTGACAGTGTGGAGCCTGTTTGGGATTCTCTCTCTTCCTCTTTCTGCCCCACCCCCTATGCTCAAGTAAATAAATGGAAAAAAAAAAAATCATACTGCCAAAAAACAACTGTTGATTCATACTCAGGGGTAGAAAAGTTCCTTGGAGAAAGTCTCCATACTGAGAATCCATGATGAAATTCCCTCCTTCCCCAGAGGATTCCTGACATTTCAACAGAGTGGAAATAACTAGAATTAGTTCAGTATCACAGTTAAGGAGGCTGTTTAAGTCATCAAACTTAACTAAAGTTTTCACAGAAAATCAATGATACTCAAAAGGTACTTGTTTTCAGATCCCACATCCTTAAAGTATGTGGTGATCACACCTAAAAATGCTTCTTTTCCCTTCAAAATATTTCATGAATATGAGTAACTATGTCCTCTAAAAGCAGAATGTTTTTATTTGTTCTTACATATTATGAAAGAAATAATGACTTTAAGAGATCTTTGAAAAAAAAAAACCTCTCATTATTTATTAGTACAACATATGAATTAATCTTTTACTGTGTTTTTACCAGGCTATGTGTATATGCTTTAAGAAAATTCTACTTTTCAGAATCTATTTTACTTTAGGATAAAATAAAAACATGGACTTTTATTTTATGTACTTAAAATAAAATTTTAAGTTTATTTATTTATTTTGAGAGAAACAGACACAGTGCAAGTAGGAGGGAGGGAGAGGGAGACAAAGAATCCCAAGCAGGCTCCATGCTGCCAAGTGCAGAGCCTTTCGTGGGAGTAAACTCACGAAACTGGGAGATAGTGACCTGAGCCGAAACCAAGTGTCAGACGCTTAACCCACCTACTTGCCCCAAAATACGGGCTTTTTAAAAAGAAGTATTTGACTAAAAAGTTGTATGACTTTATTTCATCTCTACGAAACAAAATGAGAATGTGTATACACATCGGTTAGTATACATACATATATTTCCTAGTACTGTCCACAGAGAGGGCTAGGAGTGGTGACACCCCAGTGGCAGTGAAGTGAAAATGCAGAGAGCCTAGATCTTGGTTTTCTAATTCCATTTTCCAGAACAAAAGAACTAGGGCTCTTTGGCAGATGGCTGATTCTAGGGCTGTGGCAGAGAATAAGAGGAGCCTGGAGCAGCTTGTAATGAAGGAAGTGCTCAAAAAACACAGTGATTAGTCTGTGCAAAGGGACACAGGAGCCACCTGAGAGAGTGTCCAGGGACCAAAGCTGTAACAGTTGGAACAACAAAATAACTAAGATCATAACCCAAATTATAAAATAAACAGCCATCAGTCCATATGGATATAAATTCTTGAATAAATAAATGGGGAAGAGACAGATCTTCTGGATGGAAGAGTTCTAAGTGGTTTGTGCAGACACTCTTCCCTCAAGGAGATGGAGCTTAATTCCCCCCGTAAGTGTGGGTTGGCATAGTGACTTGCTTGCCAAGAGGATGGTTAGGTGTGGGGGAAGGGGAGTAACTGTACAGTGCAGAAACCTGACAAAAACTAGCTCAGCCAAGTTGTCAAGGTCAGTGTCTTCAGTAATATGTCCTGTTGATAGCATGTACCCTTTACATAATGTGATGAAATTGGCACTTTGCCTCTCTTGGTCTTCTTCCCCAAATTTCATAACTCAATCTAATCAAGAGAAAAACATCAGACAAAATAATAATTGAGAGACATTCTCTAAAATACGTGACCTGTTACTCCTCAAAACTGTCAAAGTCATCAAAAACAAAGGAAGTCTGAGAAACTGTCATAGGAGACATGACAACTAACTATAAGTGAAGTCCAAAAAAAGCTTGTGGAGTTTAGTTAACAGTGACGTATCCGTGTTGGTTCCTTTATTGTGGCAAATGTACCAGGGTAATGTAGCAACTTAATAATGAGGTAAATTGGGTGCTAGGTGTGCAGGAACTCTGCTAGCTTTGCAACTCTTCTATAAATCTAAAACTCTTGTAAAAATGTTTATTAAAAAGGGAAGACACTTTTGAGACAATGGATTGAGAAAGACAAGGTAAGAATATGTCACAAGTAAGATTTTAGAAAAAGAAATTCAGGGAAAGATTGAGAAAACAGATGCCATAATATATATATTTTTTAAATTTATATAGCATTAATGCAGGTTCTTCCACACATTTTATGACATGGTGTGGTGTCTTTTCCTAGTCCAGCATCATCCCTTCTTATACAGTGTGTTAAGTATTATGCAGCCTTGTAAATATAAATTGCAAAATCATGTGCATTCATGCTGAAGAGAGCTCAAGGATTCACATATTCCAGCCTCTTATCTTACAGGCTGTTGTCCTGAATAGCAGTTAAATAGGGACATACGCTAGTGAAGTTGCAACTTTTTAAAAAACATTCAGCAATTACACAAGAAACAAGTGTTGGTGAAGTTATGGAGAAAAAGGAACACTTGTGCATTGTTGGTGGGAATGCAAATTGGTGCATCCACTGTGGAAAACAGTATGGAAGTTCCTCAAAAAATTAAAAATAGAACCAGGAATCACACTACTGGATATTTACCCAAAGAATACAAAAACACTAGATCAAAAGGATATATGCACCCCTATATTTATGGCAGCATTATTTACAATAACCAAACGGTGGAAGCAGCCCAAAAGTCCATTGATAGATGAATGGATAAAGAAGATGTGGTATACACACGCGCACACACGCACACATAATGGAATATTATTTGGTTATAAAAAATGAAATCTTGCCATTTGGAAGAACAAGGATGCAGCATGAGAACATTAGGCTAAGCGAAATAAGCCAGAGAAAGACAAATACCATATGATTTCACTCATGTGGAATTTAAGAGACAAAACAAACGAACAGGAAAAAAGAGACTCAAACTAAGAAACAGACTCTTAACTATAGAGAACAAACCTGCTGGTTACCAGAGAGGAGGGGTGGGGGAGCGGGGGGATGGGTGAGATAGGTGATGGGGATTACAGAGTACACTTACCATGATGAGCACTCAGTAATGGGTAGAATTGTTGAATCACTATACTGGACACCTGAAACTAACACTGTATGTTAATATACTGGAATTAAAATTAAAAGCTTAAAAAACACTCAGCAATTAGATGGTGGAGAAAGAAGAAAACAGAGTAGGTTTTATCTCATAGCTTATATTTTTGCCTTGAGGATATGTCCTGACTTTATCCATAGGAGTTTGTGGCTGTTATCTGTGTACTTCTTTGGCTACCTTGGCTGGACTTGATTAATAAAGCAATCTGATAATAACCCCCCCTTCACCAAGTATTGGATGGGACTACTTTAACACCTGAATCTCCATCATTGAGCTAGGTGCTTCCTTCTGCATGGTTATCTTGCCTGACTTGGGGTCCAGTGACTTAATCTCCCCAGTTCCCTGGATGTCAGATTGCAGTGTACCCTTCACCATACCCAGCTCCCTCGAAGAGGTGTTCTTGCCTTACCAGGAGGCCAGGCTGCAGTGTGGCTAGCTGCCTTGTGGTGCCAATACCTGAATCCCTAGAAAACACTTCTCACACAGGTGTAGTTCCTAAGTACTAGTCACTGCAGGCAAAAAAGGAAGTAGACTTCATGTATGATCTGAAGTTGTAAGTGAGAACTCTCTAGGATGGTCTGAAGCAGGGGTGTATACAAAGATTGAGTCTTGGTGTAATGAAGATGTGATTGGAAAAAAAATTCAACTCCTCTATTGGTAGTTTACTGATTCTCTTAATTGCTAGGAGTTCTTACAAGAAGTTTTCAGGATACCAGTAATGTTACACGAACCTTTCATTGTAATGGTCAGCCTGTCATGGTGAACTATTTAAAAAGAATCAAGATTTCCTATTAGCCCTAAGATAAAAATTTTCTAGTGGAAGGTCCAGACAGTGTTTATATGAAATGAGTTTGAGTAAAAGTAACTTGTTGCACTGTGGCATAGCATCTTGTCTTGTGTAAAAGAGCTAAGTGTGCACATTCACATTGTCACAACAATGACTTATTTGATCCTATATTTGAAAATCTCTTTTAAAGAGTCTCAGTCAAACCATTCGAACCAGTCTGACAGTGGAGTGTCTGACACTCAGCCAGCAGGACATGTCCGCTCCCAGAGCATTGTGAGCTCCATCTTCTCTGAAGCCTGGAAACGGGGCACTCAGTTAGAAGAGTCCAGCAAGGTAGGTAACACACTTGTGTTCATTGATAGGAAGAAATCTGTTTGACGTTTCATGGGTTTAGTTTGTTGCTCTTTTATTCCTTGGTTAGGACTCTCTGGGCCCTATTTCAGTATTCTTACTTTGACTTCTCCTCAAAAATGAGTATCTGTCACTTGACTCTAATGCCCTAAGATCTCAAACTAGCAGTTTAACGACTTTATCAGTGGCTCACATTTTTAAGAAATAACAATTTCTTCTTTTTCACCCCTTAATCAGTTTGGATGGAGTAACGCCATTTAGTGCCAGTGCCCTAATTTTGTTCCAGAGAAGCTGCTTGTGGTGCATTATTTGTTATTAATTTAATTTATTTAGACTCCTTTGTCGTCTTTTCCTTTACGCTTTTTTGGCATTTCTCTGCACATTGATGAATTCTCTCAAATTTTAGTATATGTGGAAGACTAAATTCAGATGAATCCCCTTAAAATTTTGGATCCCTGAGCTTTGTATGGTAGTTTTTTCAATGACACTGAAGGACGAGTATGATTATTGCAAGACTATTCAGAAATACAGAGGTTCTTTAGCCCAAGTAGAAGACATCATATCACACTACCTGTGAAGTTCTGTGGGCAGTGTTGCGTCCCAGCTGTCCTTGCCCTCTGAGCAGGCAGGAGCCCACACCATCACCGAAGGACCAGTGGCACACCTGGCCTGACTGTTGTGTTTTTACCCAATAATCATTGTGATTTTTCTTGTTGTTGTTGTTGTTGTTGTTGTTTTGGTCTGAATCACTTTACACAAGTGTATTCACCAATGTGAATTAAACAGATATTTTCCCTTAATTTATCCAGTTATTTATTTATGTGGTTGATAAACTGGCCCTCAGGAAGAGGCATTAGTAGGCTCTTAGTAGTAGGCTCTTAGAGGCATTAGTGGTAGTGTGGGGATGGAACACTTTGTCTTAGAAATAAATATTTGAGAATTGGTTCTAATGACCTAAATTCTCAAAACACTGCCAGTTTGTTTAACTCCCATATCAGGGGTTCATACTTTTAAGAAATTATGGTCTACCTTTCCCCACTTAATCAATTTGGGTGGAACAGCCCTATCTGGTACTAATAATTTTATATATGTAGAAAAGCAGATTTATACAATTCAGGTATCTAAAGAAAAGTCTTCTCCCTTACTAAATTTTTAATGGTGTTCTCCATGTGCATTTGAAATGAAAGGCCAAGGAAAACAAAGGTCCAAATGCTGTGTGATGAAGCAGCATAGTTCGCCTTAGTAGTTTCAGGAGCGTGCACCCTGCTGTGTAGGGGTGCTAGTCTGTTTGTCTTGACCCCCCACCCCTGTGTTTCTTCTGTTACCTCAGCCTCAGGTGCCAAATGAGAAGGCCAGCACAGCTAAGGTCTGCACCCCTGCAGCAGCCAAGACAGGGTCAAGTTAAGGTCAGGGACTGTTCTTTGGAAACACATTAACCTGGGTGACTCCTGTAACCAAATCTCCCAGACTAATGCTTTTATTTTGTGCAGTTTTTAAAGAAACATGTGAGTGTCCTAATGGGCATTAGAATTCAGCCTTCTAGTCTACTAACCTAAGCATTTTTGACGCTAATTAGATGTCATTCATAATTTGGAAACAAATGATTTATATTGGATCTTCACAGTTTGTTCAAAGAACCTAAAAGATGTACCCAAACTTAATAAACCAAGGGTCCTTCTTTTGCTCTTTTCAAAAGTACTTGAACCACATTCTTGTGTGAGTTGGCTCCGTGAAATGGATGACCAAATGTGGTAATTCAGGCAATGCCAGAGATGCCCAGATGGGCTGGTCAGCAGGTTGTTGGCAAACTCTCATTCCCATTTCTTGATATATCTTCTTTACTCTAGTTTTCAAAGGTTTCCTCTCATTTTCTCCTGGCTTTTTCTGTGATGGTATTTTAATGATCTTTTGCTGTAATGTTTATGAAGCATTTCTTTATGTATTTTCCAGTAACACAAATTTAAAGAATGCCCCCCCCTTTACCTGCATTGCTGGACTTCTGTGCATGTTGGATGCAAATGTCTCACACGAACACGAGTGTGTGTGTCAAGCTCATTCATTCCTGTGTGACTGTGCACGCCTGCTGAACATTCTCATATTCTCACGTGTCCGCTTGCTAGCATCAAAAAGCCATCCTCATTCCTCAGGAGGCCCTCCACCAGCACTCCTAAACCCAGTTATGGCATCTGCTTGATGTGGATGCAGCCACAGCCTGAAAGGTGAACTCGACCCATCACGTCTCCACTTGCCACAGTCCGGGTGGGATCTGTGCTCGGAGGTCCACCCACGGGGGTGCCCATTCAGGGCAGGTGTGAGAAAGTCAGGGCTCAGAAATCAGGCCGCCCATCACCCGTCAACAGCTTTTGCAGCAGGACCTTTTTCCTAGATCGTTAGGCAGTCTTGCCGTTTGAGAGTATTGCTGGGTGATCAAATGCTGTGCCTTGCTGCCCAGGGAGTCTGATTTTCGCCTTTGTGATGTCCCACCGCTGAGTCCTTTCTTGCATGACCCAGATTCCTTGCTGTTTAGTTTTACACAAAGCTTACCTCTGTAACTGTTGTGTTTGTTGTGTTTTCTCTCTCCCATCCCACCACCCCTTTTATACTCCTTTTAGGCCAGAATGGAGTCTCTGAATCGACCCTACACTTCACTTATGCCCCCTTTATCCCCACAGCCCAAGCTGGTCACCCCCTACACCGCCTCACAGCCTTCCCCACCTCTGCCGCCCCCGCCCCCGCCCCCACCCCCACCCCCGCCCCCTCCCCCCCCCACCTCCCCCTCCCCTGCCCAGCCAGTCTGCACCTTCTGCAGGCTCAGCAGCCACGATGTTTGTCAAGTACAGCACAATAACCAGGCTGCAGAACGCTTCTCAGCACTCGGGAGCCCTATTCAAGCCTCCACCACCCTCAGTGATACAGTCTCTGGCTTCCACCCCACAGTCAGGAAAACCTCAGATCCTGGTGCCCCCCAATGGAGTGGTTCCCCCACCCCCTCCTCCGCCCCCACCCCCCACCCCGGGCTCAGCTATGGCCCAGCTAAAACCGGTGCCCTGCACCCCATGCCTCCCACAGTTCAGCCCTCCCCCTCCCCCTCCCCCGCTGAAGATTCATCACGTGCAGCATGCCACTCAAGTGGCTCCTCCCACACCACCACCTGCCCCTCCTGCCCCTGCACCCCTCCCTCCCCAGGCACCCCCCAAACCCCTTGTGACTGTGCCCCCACCGACCGGCACCAAGACCGTGCCACCTGTCATGACACAAGCTGTGCCACCTACACCTGCTCCTCCGGCTCCCCCCGCAAAAAAGCAGCCAGCTTTTCCTGTTTCCCACATTCCACCCTCTCCCCCTGCTCCTCCTGGCCCTATTCCGCCACCCACGTTACCCAAGCAGCAGAGCTTCTGTGTAAAACCGCCTCCCTCCCCACTATCTCCGGTGCCCTCGGTGCCCTCGGTAGTGAAGCAGATAGCCAGCCAGTTTCCGCCCCCCCCAACCCCTCCTCATGTGGAGTCACAGCCCTTAAAGCCCCCCACAGCAAATGTGGCCCCTCAGTCCCCTCCTGCTGTAAAAGCAAAACCTAAGTGGCAGCCCAGCTCCATCCCTGTCCCTTCTCCGGATTTCCCTCCTCCTCCACCTGAGAGCAGCCTGGTGTTTCCTCCACCACCACCACCACCACCACCACCACCACCACCACCGCCGGCCTCAGCCCCACCACCACTGCCAGCCACACCCACAGCTTCTCCAGCCTCCGCCTCCGACAAAAGTGGATCTCCTGGCAAAAAGACCAGTAAGACGTCCAGCCCCGGGGCAAAGAAACCTCCCCCAACCCCACAGCGAAACTCCAGCATTAAGTCCAGCGGTTGCGCAGAGCACCCTGAGCCCAAAAGACCCTCCGTAGACAGTCTAGTGAGCAAGTTCGCATCGCCAGCAGAACCGTCAGGGTCTCCCAGCAAAGAGAGCCCCCCTCCGGCAGCACCCCCCAAACCTGGAAAACTGAATCTTTCTGGAGTTAACCTTCCCGGAGTTCTCCAACAAGGATGTGTATCAGCAAAAGCATCCGTTCTGAGTGGACGTGGAAAAGACTCCGTGGTAGAATTTCCTTCTCCTCCATCTGATTCTGACTTTCCACCTCCTCCACCTGAAATAGAGCTTCCTCTGCCCCCCATAGAGATTCCGGCAGTATTCTCGGGAAACACCTCTCCAAAAGTGGCAGTTGTCAATCCTCAACCCCAGCCATGGTCCAAAACATCCGTGAAGAAGGCCCCTCCCCCCACACGACCCAAACGGAATGACAGCACCCGCCTCACTCAAGCAGAGATCTCTGAGCAGCCAACAATGGCCACAGTTGTGCCACAAGTGCCCACCTCTCCCAAATCCAGCCTTAGTGTCCAGCCTGGATTCCTAGCTGACCTCAACAGGACACTGCAACGGAAGTCCATCACCCGGCATGGCTCACTCTCCTCCTCCCGCATGTCCAGAGCAGAACCCACAGCCACCATGGATGATATGGCATTGCCCCCGCCCCCCCCTGAACTGCTTTCTGATCAACAGAAAGCTGGTTACGGGGGGAGTCATATATCGGGCTATGCAACGTTGCGGAGAGGACCCCCTCCCGCTCCCCCCAAGAGAGACCAGAATACCAAGCTCTCAAGAGACTGGTAGTAGCTACCATAGGACTTTATTTTCATGGTGTCTGTAATCAGTTCTACAATCAGCTCACCTGATCACCTATGAATTCTGGTGTTCAGAGCCTCCTAGTATGATGTTGTTATTCAGGTAGTATCCAGCTCTATGTGTGTGTACATTTGCGTGGACACACATAGCTATACACATATAGTGTGTATGTATATGTATATATATGTATACATATATGTATGTGTATATGTATATATATAGCTGAGAGTGAATCTATTTATTCCTTTTCTCTCCTAATCTGAAAATGGGTTTGTGTATCTTGGGTGGAAGAGGCCTGGAAGGGGATTGTGTCCTGTCCCTTATGATTTCTATTATCTATCATGTGGATTGGACCAAAAACTTATAATGACTTATTTAGAAGGCATTTTATAAGTGTCCATGCACAGCCTGTCTGTGCACGTTGTGTATTATATCTTAAGGAATAGATGTATTATGTGCTGGTGTCTCAATTTGAGAAGACAACAGAATGTTTGGTGTACCAATGGGGCTTTTGTGTTTGTTTTTTCCCCATTTGGCTGAAGTTCGAACTGCTTGACTGACACTTCATGACTGTACATGAAGGGGCACTTTAAATCAGGAAACTCTGTCAGCATCACGGATGGAGAAATAGTGCAGTATGGGGAAGTTTTCACAGGCACCATATCTGTTCGTGCTCGTGCATAGGCAGTAAATATATGATGTAACCAAACCATTCTAGTTGCAGTATTGCTGCCATGATCCCACCCGTATCTAGGATGTGTTCTGTCACAGGTAAGCTCTTCACCTACAATACATGGATAATTTAGTACTATAATCCCGGGTAGTTCTTTTTGTACCGTTGGAATCTTTTTCATAAGCTTTGCGAAGCCTCATCAAGCTTGGCTTCATGATCCTTGCTTTGATTTGTTGTGAGAGAATGTCTGACACAGTACCCCTGGAATGCTCCGTCCCACCAGTTGTAGTGTGTGCTTTAGGTAGACGTTGATAGTAGGTATCTGTAGACAATTGCTATATCAAGTATACACATCCCATGTCCGAAATAGTGCATCATTACAAAAAACAAAGTTACCTTCTGAAATGCGTATTTTTTGTGTGTTGCTCTAGGATGGGTGATTAGGAAAGAACAAAACTGGCCCCTGTGCAGGTATCATTAATCAGGTTGTAGTTCATTTAAGCATGGGACTGTCCTACAGGGAGGGAAAAATATAAATGAGCTTTTTGACAATTTCATCCTCAGCTACTGGAGTGCACTAGGATTCTTGCTTGCCATAGCTTGGTTGTGGAGATTTGTCCAGGTTAACCAGGTGTTCTGATGGAGTAGTGTAGTCCAAAGTGACAATACATGATATGCATGTGCAATTTGGTATAACACAGAATTATCACTCTCATCACACCCTACAATCCTGTATGCTTCACATTATACTTAGGCAAAAATTTTTTTTTGTCCTGTGAATTTTCCTTGGTATGTGAACTATGTACTGTCTCATCAGTTTATGATGATAAAGTGACCATTACAAATAAAATGCAACCTCAGAGCTGCTCTTACACAATAAAAACTAGCCATCCCAGCAGTGATAAATGAGCACATCTTGTAAATGAAAGTCTCTACCTGTTGTGAATACGGATTACCAGTGCAAAATAAGGATTGTCCCATAAGGAAAAAGTGATGCCATAGCAGTGGGGCAGAGATAGTAAATAATTCAAAAATAAGCAAAAGTTGTACTGTATACACAAGATATTCCTATAAAGCCACCTCCAGAAAAGTATGGCACCATAGAGGATGTGAAGTGGCACCTCACCATTGCCACGGCCCCAGGGTATCGGTCTGCATATTCATGTGCTTACAGAGCAATGTGTACCTTTGTGCATTTTTTAAAGCCCTGCTTCTTTAAAAGGTACTTTGGACTTTTTCATTTGTTCTCAAAGTTCTGTGTGCTTGATATCCTTAGGCTTTTAAAGCGACCTTTAACACATCTGCGTTAATTAATTTAACATGCACAGCAGTTTGGGTAATGGTTGAATACAGATTGCCACGCTCCACTGTAACTCACGAGAGAAGGAATTTCCCATTGTGTTCTGCCTGCAGCTTTATATTCTAAGGATCACCCTTATTTGTGGGGTAAAGTTATTAATATGAATCCAGTGGCATATTCATCACTAGGGTTTTTGTTGTGATGGTGGCCTTTATATATATGTATACGTATACGTATATGTGTATATAGGTGGACTTCAGATTTGCTTGGGGGGGAGGGGGACGATAATGTGCCCTCAGTCTTCCTTCACCCATGATTTGAGCCCTAAGGTACAGCCTCTGTTTAGTCATTGTAGGATTCCTTAGGCCTTCTTGCCTGATAGTCATCTTGAACTGAAGCTTCCAGCATATCACTTTCCTGAAAGAGCAGCCATCCTTTAGAATGCTCATGGCACGGAGAAGAGAGCAGGGCCTGAGGAAGAACTCTGTCATTCTTACCCCAATCCAATGGCTAGTCTACAATAGGCTGTTTTCTTTTACCTATCTCCAAAGACAGAGAAGGCTATTAATCAACTTTCCCATTTGTTTTTTGTGAAACGAATAAAAAAAAAAAAAAAAATTAGATTATACTTCTAGTGTTTTACTCCCTAGTGGAGTGTTTTTAAATTTGGATTTTTGTTGGGATGTAGTTCTGTGGGCTTTTTTGTTTTGGTTTGGTTTTTTGACACTACTCTGTTTTTGTAACTTTTCTCTGGTGTGTTTGTGGAGAACACCTGCTGCCAAAGGACACTAATACTGTGCCTTCTTCCACTGCCTTCTGCTCAGCAGCTCTTCCAACCCCACATAGCTGCATCTGGTCAGAGAAGAAAATCTGGACAGCTGAGACTTGGCTGTGCTGAAAAATGAACAGCATGGATGAGCTCATCGTGCTGCTGAGGGCAGTGCAAACAGGTGCCTATTTCAGCCAGTGACTCAGTTAATTAGTGACCCCCTTAACTTCTACCACAGATAATTTCAGAATTAGACCACCCTGGGCTTAAAGTTTTGGCACCAACTTGGAAAGGCAGCAGAGCCTATTCTGTTGATAAAACAACTTACACTAGGTTCTACGTAATAATACAAATGCTAGACTATTCTGTATTGCAGTTTTATTCAGCTGGGCTTTTACTACTCAAATACATTACTTCTTTAGCTGCTGTAATTTTTAAGTATTCTTAAGGTTTTCATAGGTACTCATTTAACTGTAAATTTGTTTTTAATTTTGGGGACTTTTTAAGATGAGAAAGATGACGTTTCAAAATTACAGGAAAATGATTTTCATGAGAAAATTTCAAAGTAATGTAGATGTGATGGTGTTTTACAGTCCTCTAAAATCAAGGTGCTCCCGCCCACCAATGGCATACTCTGCTAAGGGCTGTGAACTTTCCCGGAAGTCCTCTCTCTGTGTAAGTTTACTTGCCACTAAAAACAATGCCAAGTTTATCAACAAAGTTTAAACAAAATTGGGAGGTCGTGAATAAGTAATTCCAGTGGAGTGACAACTCTGAGATCAAGATTTAATAGGAGCTGCGCATCCAGTTAGAGTTTGAGAAGCTGCTGTTCTGGGGGAATACAGCTGCTTATCACCTTGTGTCAGGGATATAAGGTTATAAAATAGCCTGGAAAAAAAGTGTCAGGTAATGGTATGGATTGGTTTTATTTGACTATCAAGCCACCAACAGAACCCTTTGTCACCTTTTTTCCCTAGTTTTATGTTAACAAGCTTTTTCATATACCTTCAGAGCTAATAAATTATAACTGATAGAATGTCTCACATTTTATTCAAGTTTAGACCAATTAAACCTCTATGGCCCTGTATGATTACAGGGGTAATTACTTGCTTTAAGTAAAGTAGGTATAATAATTTGGACTTACACACTTGATGAGAGGATGTCTAGTCCTAAAACTCCCTTTCAGGTTGCAAGTATCTTTTGGCACTTCGAGTCTTGTTTTATTGACATCACTTATTTATATAAAGTGGGTTATCCTGAACCCTGTAGGAATATGTGATCACTCACAAGCTGAGATTTGATGTACAGAGAAATGCAATACAATATCTCACAATTTTTTAAGATTTATTTTCCTTTAAACATTCAGTAAAAGAACATCTCTATACCTTTACCAGGCTGTCTCTCCAACTAAACAAGTGCTCTGTTCTTGTGCCCTCAGAAGGTCTGTATGTAAAAGAAACCTGAAATATAGCTGTAGAGTAAATTTGCTAAATAAAAAGAATATACTTGAGAAACACATAAGGGAAAACATCTCCAATTCATTTGCTCTTTGTTTGTTGAAGAGAAGACACTATCTGCTATAATCCCCAGTGCCTTGAACTCTTTTGGAGGAATAGCATTTAAAAAAAAAAAAAAATCCAACAAGCAAACTTTGAGGTGCTAATGAAAGAGAAGGAAGATGAGTATTTGTAGTTTGTGCAGAAATAGAAAAAATGTCTGTCTCACAAGAGATGGCTTCATCTAGCTGAAGAGTGGCCACTTTCTACCAAAGACATTTAGAGAAGTAAGTCGAGTCAGGGTGATGGCAAGTACTGCGTATTAAAAGGTAGCTAAGTTCAGAAGTGACCACATTGATTACGGATGGCTATTAAGACCAAGCTCATCATTGTTGAAGCCTCAACCTCTTCTTAGGCAGAACATGCTTGCAGCACTTAAAGTCTTTGCATTTTGGGAACTGTCCATTGTTTGTTAGATTTATTGTAACCTAATACCAAAAACTGCCACTTTTCATGATTCCTACTTCCTATATATTTTTTCTCTACTTGTAAATAATCCCTCCTCGAAAATAAGCATTAACTGGAATGTTTCAAATGATTTTGCTTAATTTTATCATTAGCCACTAGTGAACTCCTTTTATAGAAATGTACAATTACGGTATCATTAGCTTGTGCTAAATATTGTAAAAATCATTGTTTACTGTTTCAAAGGAAAATTGCACATTATATTTAACTGGGATTGCTCGTTTTCCCATTTCTTTAAAAAATGGAGTCAAGGCTTACACTGACATCCAGGCTGTGGGAGCTTTGTTATAAATAAATAGATACAGTGTAGGAATATAGTTTTTTAAAGCATGAAAAAGGCGGCAAAAAGAACTGCATTATAAAGTACCTGATAAGAGGACATTATTCAAACCATTATGATTATGCACAGCTCGGTAAAGGTGAAGTTACAATTTTTCTTTCAGCTTTGTTGCTATTTTCTTCTGCTTAAATGTACGCTCTCATTTCATTATGTGCCTTGCTCCCTGATTGTGCAAACCTATATATAGATATATATAGAGATATATATATATATATATGAGAGAGATATATTCAGTACTACTGACGATGTTTTTTTTGTTCTGCTGGATTAAGTTATTTTCCAAATTACTCCTACCAGTTACTGTCGGTGAAATATTGTAATGGCTTAGGACAGTAGTCATACAGTCAGTGTAAATTTGTTTTCAGTTATGTGTTTTCATTATGTCAGCTTACCCAATTCTTAATAAAAAGAATACATAGATTTCATTTAAACATGGGGACTTGACTGTTTGTGGATTGACATCATTAAGAACTTGGTTTCGCTGTTCATGTTGGTGGTACCCATAAATAGGCTGTGCGGTAAGAACAAATTAAATACATTCAACTCGTTAACCTTTAGTTTTTACTGACAGATGAGAAAGCTTTGGCTACTGAATACATTAGCAATTAAGTAGTGATAATAAATTTTAAGATTTTTCTTCTTAAAGTACAACCTTTTTTATTTTAAAGCTTTGCTATCACCATTATGTGTTGGCCTGCCATGTCGCCATGTCAAGGTATGTACACTGTGTGTTTGCCAAACCAAGGCAAAAAAAAACTCCTCTTTTTATATTAAGAGAATTGTATTTGGGGGCAAGTGATCAGAAAACAATTTAGAGCAACACGGAAGGATACACTTCAGCTTACTCACGTTAGTACTTAACCTCTTTGGTTACTTGCATAAATACATTCACAAGACATTTGGACTTTGTAGAATTTTATTTAGGTCAAGTTCTTAGTACACAGCAACAATTTCAAATACAATTTTTGAAATTAAGAAGTCAATGTTCCCCCACTCATCTGGAGGTGGCTTAATGGCACACACAAAAAACATTACTGGCAACAGACTGCTCCCTCAAGTTTTCCTGCATGATTTCTACTCAACTCAGAACACCAACCCTCTCTGCAGGAGCTTAAAAATACAACTGGCCAGATCACAAGTGTTTACATTCTTTTTTGTAAACCATTTTAAGAAGAAAGATGCATGGACACAAAGTATGAAAAACTGCTTTTCCATAGAATTCTGAAGTTGCAAAAGACATTACCATTTTAATGTGAAAATAAGCTTTTTGTGTTTTTTACAAAAAAACCTCAAGATATTTAGCAAGGATCATTTATACATAGCTAGGCCCTATTGTCAATTTTAAGAATTATGAAATTCTTAAGAAATAGGAACAAAGATCAGCATAAAGTAAACTTCAGGTTATGAGCACAATGCCTCCATTTAAGAACTGTCTTATAAGGCTCTCTCAATAAGGCTTTTTGCTGTGCTCCTGCCAGTGTTGAAATAATAGAACCTATTTTTGCTACATAGTACTGAGTGTAGTAGAGGGTTAAAATGATTATTTTCACTAATTAAGGTTGCACTTAGTACACTCCTTTAAACAATTTGAATACTGATGGTATTTATCGAAACAGCATATCTTTTCAAGTATCTTCCTGAAGACATCAAGTAGAACTCAGTTTTTAAAGAAACAGCACATTCAATTAAGACAGTTGTAGAAAGAGTACCAGGCGTTGAGGAACTCTACCACTGTTAACTAGCTGTTATCTGAAACGAAATGTCTAACCTCCTCAGTTAAAATGGAAAATGAACTAAAATTTTTTATCCTCTAGCTCTAAAATTCTATGATCCTAAGTAAATCATGTGAGGGAAATCATCACCTTCACACCAGTCAGGAGTTCCTGGCCAAAGACGTTCAGAAGTGAACAGATGGGAAGTGATTCAGATCCCTTCTTTTTGAAGACTTGGCAGTCACCTGCCAATTCCTCCATCAAACCCTTTTCAGAGGGCAAGGTGGCCTTCAGAACATGTCATGCTCTCTCCACCAAGGAGAAAAGGTAATAAAAATAAAGGAACAGTTCTTAATGCAGAAAGGTACCTGCTAAAAGAAAATGAACACAAAAGGATAAAAGCAAACTACCATCATTTTGATGCCTCTCCAGCAGAAAAATCTTTTAAGTAATCATCAGTAATCAACATAAGACAGCTAAGGAGCACACCTGCATCACAGACATCACTGTAAAGATGCACAAAACCTTCTCTCTAGCTGGGTAATAAACAGCAGCAGGAGGGGGAAAGAAAGGGAGGGATAAGAATGTCCCACCTAGTGACTTTTAGGAATACAGCAAAAGTAGCAGGCCCTTGCCAACCCTAAGATGGGAACAGCAGGTGCCCCTGAGGGAGATAGAAGGCAACTAGCCAAAAGAATGGAAAATACTGATCAAGACATCTCAAAAGACTCATATTTACTCCCAATACAGGCTGAATCTCTCGGGGCTAGATTTTGGTTTTTAAATTTATTGCCCTGTCATAAGGTCAACAAGAAAGTGTATTTTCATTAATTTCCCCATGGCCTTTTAAATAGTAGTACCAAAAGCAACGGGCAGGGGGTGGGGTGCTTAAGTCACTTTTTTTTTTTAAATGGAAAAAAAAAGAAGCACTTGAGGAGGAAAAAAATCCCCTCTCCCATTAGATTCCCTCTATCCTGTCAGAATGGTTGCTTACTAGTCAAGATTTTAGACTTGGATCATCTTTGCCACAATATTATGTATCCTGTAAGATTTCTGTATTCATTTGGAATTCCTACTACCATCTTGTAGTTTATAAAAAGATAAATGGGGGAAACTTACGATAAATCAAGAAATACTACCTTCACAGACTATTAATAGCATGCAATCTATGAAATATTACATACATTAAAAGTCTCCAATTAGTGTAGGCCTGGCCTATCATCATTACATAGCATCCTTCCAAGACAATATAGAAAATTCAAAACTGTACAAAAATTTAAAATATACCGAAAATCCAACAGGTTTTTTTAAAACAATCACACAGATTAGTACTAAATAATAAAGAAAAAGCTGACCCATGGATCCCCCTCTGCTGCAGGTCTTCAGTATGAAGGACTTCATCAGTGTCTTCTGCACCCCACAATCCAGAAGGGGTCCAACAGGCAAGCGGACTACCACCAACTGTTTTGCACAATTATCTTCTCTGCTTCTGTAGGTGTGAGCTGTGAGAACTATACTGGATTTCAAAATACCTCCTTGCCTTAAAAATCCACTAAGCTTTCTCAGCACAAAGCTATTTAAGTAAAAACTGGAACATCTAATTTCAAAACAGGTTTCCTAGTTATCCACCAACACTAAGAAAAGTTTAATCTATCCAGGTCCATAATGAACCCGAAGGCTCAGACGACACTTCAGGGCCATTACTTTGAAGGAAAACAGGGAGTAAAGAATGTCAAGATGACCTAACAAAAGCATGGAGCAGAGGCAAGTTAATGAACACTAAATTCAAAGTGTTGAAGAAATCTAAAAGCAAACAGCTAACCTGCAGTGTGTGGGAGGAAAACCCCTACAACTTTAAAACGAAAAGTCTTGATAAGGGAACTCTGTATATGGGTCTCAGTTAAATGGGGATGAAGTTCTGTGCTCAGATTTGTAAGCAGAATATTAACTTTTGCTTACACCGAGTTCCCTCACACACTAGTGCGCACTTGTTCATTTTTCAAATTTCTCGACCTCTACTATCCTGTTAAAGGCCTTCACTTGAAGTAAATGCAGCTATTGCCTCTCCCCTTTCACCCAGCACCGGAAAATGACCTGGCAAAAGGCTCTTCTGGCCAAGTCCCTGGGACTGGGACAAACCCACAGCACTGCTGGGTCTGTGAGCTGGGTCATCGCCGCAGCTTCCACCTGCTGAGCAGCAAGCCCTCCTGGACGTTTCCACTATTTTTTATACTGATTAAAGAAGATGAGTAAATCCACCTGCCTTACAAACTCCACTGCATTTGAAGCTATAATTTGTACAGACAGAAAGAAATACTTGTTATTGTTTCTCTCAACATTACATTAATTTTTAGCAATGTAATTAGATAAGTATTTGCCCTTACACCTCTTATCCCACGATTCTTAGTCTGAGGTACAAGGTTCAAATTCTCACCAACAGAAGCTACTAAAGCCAGTCACACAAAACTGGGAGAGTATTTCCCTTTCCTAGAATTGAGTAAACTACTCAGCAGCAGCTAACACTGGCCATTAACAACAGAGAGGACGGTAGCAAGACTTTTGTTCCCAGTGACTGTTAAGAGACTTGAAAGTAGCTGCTATTTTCCAAAAAAGAATTTTTTCTAAATAGTGAAAGAAGTAACGAAATAACTGGTCTGACCTCCAAGATTCTACTCCTGGAAAGAATGCCTAAGGCAAGGGTTTAGGATGCCTATTGAGCAGAACGTTTCTACAGTTCAATCTCTTCAGAACCTCAGGACCTCACATCTAGCTTCACGCGCCTACTTCAGTATACGATCCGGGCTACCACACTTCACACATCTGGGTACACAAGCCATTAGTGGCAATGCAGTCTCATGCAGCAGCAGCACATTAAAATCAAGCCAGCGACTGTTAACCACCCTCAGAATGTTTGGGGACTCATTTCATCATCCTCAATCTACAAACTGAAAAACATGAAGGGATGCAAGTCAGCAGCGTTAACTCATCTGGTGCACTCAAAGTGCTGAGAGAATGCAGAATTTACAGTGTTAAGAGGAAATAAGCCATCGAAACAATTATAAAAATGGTTAAGTATGGTATTTAAATACTAGTTCACTTCTCCTCATACAAGTGGAAGAAAGTGTGGGGTGCGGGTACGGCGCGAGACCACAAGGCTGACCCTTTAGCACAGGCACTGAAGAGCATCCAATGCCACAGATTCTGCAGGAGGAGAAATCCCAAGGGTGTACAGTATTCCTGAGAAAAATCCCAGATTTTTTCTGAATCAGTCTTAACCTGATTTGTTTTACAGAGTTATGCTATTATACCTCTGATATATTTAGAAATGGTCACTTTATTTTAATCCAAACAGGTCAGCATAGTACAAATAATGGCAGAAAGACCCATTTGTTCAGATTCAGCTTGCTTTTTTAATACTGGGGAATAAACCAAAAAAACGTAAGTAGTTTGTGTCATTTGTATCTTTCCTTCATTTCACTGGAGGGGAAGCCCCAGGGCCTTTTGATAATCTGGGAAGACCTGACTATTCAGGGAAGCATAGCCCTGCTGAGCTTTACTCAGAATAATGCATGATAGACTCAACATAATTCCCGGGAAAGAGCCCAGTCACTCCATTCATAACTCCCTCATACCAACCATCATCATTCTTCTTGATGACATAAATAATGGCTCCTTCCTGAAAGGACAGCTCATCTTCCTTGTCTTTTGTATAATCATAAATTGCCACAACTAGAGGGAAAAAAAAAATAGGATGTGAAAAGAATAATATTCCTAGAAAGACAAATAAATGAATAATATCCATCCTTTCCCAACTTCTGCAGCACTTCAAACAGTTAACTTTCTAAACACAGACTAAAAAATTTGTTTCCTAATACCCAGTTTATATACAGTGGAATCCCATCTTGGAGAGGTTAGGTTCAAAACAGCATAAATGGCAAAAAAAAAAAAAAAAGAAAGAAAGAAAAGAAAAAAAAAATCACATTTAGTCAAACTTACCTTCAAGAGCCTATGGACAAATACCTCATTGAAGAAAGATGCACAATCCCAGAATCGGGAAAGATGGCTGCTACTTCAGTTGAGCTTGTATTGAAGCACCATATTGTGTAAATCTTTAAACATGAGAATTATACTAGTGCAGTGAGATGCACCATAAAAGGCAAGTGAGAAATTGAGAGAGAATAAGGGAATAGCAGATTTACTTCTTTCTCAAACTCCCTAGAACTTCTATTGGCATAAGGCAGCATGTGTTTTGAAAGAATATATATAGTAGATTCCCATTGTTCACACATATAACTTGTAGGAAATTCAGTAAGTTAGAGTTAAATTGGGATACCCTGTAACTTGCTCAACTCCATGTAAAGATTTATCTTTTTTATAAAAAGATCCTCTGCATCTTCATTATACCATGCAGAACTCCAGTCTCCACCTGGCCATCATTCTGATAAGTATATACTGACTATTAGTTTTTCATACAACCTTAATCTTCACATAGAAAAACAAAACTACAACAGGGACTTAGGATGTAATGCAACTTACCCTAGTTAATTTTTGTTTCTGGGCTGCTTTAGTAAAATTTAAATGGCTTTCTTAATCTCTGAATATTTGCCATTATAGTAATCTATTACAGATGCCAGAAAATACTTTGGAGGACTCTAAGAGGAACCTAATTTTTTTTTTTAAAGTTTATTTTTTTGAGAGAGAGAGAATGGCGAGCGGGGAGGGGCAGAAAGAGAAGGAGGGGCAGAAAGAGAGGGATTGCTTGGACTCATGCCTGAGTCACCCAGGCGCCCCAGTCTAGGAAGAGTTTATAGTGTGGATTTCTCAAAACATAACCAAACACCTAAACACAAATGCAACAGAAGTTTAACTAAATGTAAGAGAATGTAAGATATGTAGAGTACTTAGTACTTTGTCAACCTAGGTTTTGTTAGTTTTTTGTTTTTGTTTATTGTGGTTTTTTTGAGTTGATAACATTCTTGATGCTTCTGGAAATGCAAACCCACTGCAAGTAATTAGCAGGAGAATATCCCCCAAGTCCTGTTAATTCTACCTCCTATGTCCCTCAAATCCAAATACTTTTCTCCATCATGACAGTCACTGCCCTACTTAGGGCAGCAGTCTTTAAAAATACACATATCACTGGGGTGCCTGGGTGGCTCAGTCAGTGAAGCAACCAACTTCAGCTCAGGTCATGATCTCGTGGTTTGTGAGTTTGAGCCCCGTGTCAGGCTCTGCGCTGACAGTTCAGAGCCTGGAGCCCATTTTGGATTCTGTGTCTTCCTCTCTCTCTCTGCCCCTCCCTTGCTCGTGCTCTGTCCCTCTTTCCTTCAAAAATAAACATTACACACACACACACACACACACACACACACACACAAACACACATATCGCTGGCTGTACCTGAAGATTTTCTAAACAGTATGAGTGACAGGTAATTATAGAGACACTTTCTAGATTCTCAAAGCATACTGCTTCCTTACACCTAAAGCTAATATAATACTGTATGTCAACTATACTAGAATTTAAAAAAAAAACTCCTTCCTAAATCTGATCTGCTAGAAATGATACCTTCAACCAGACATCAGTCATAAAAATTCTCATTTCCTATTTATCTTTCTCCTACTTCACAGAAGTACAGTTGTGGACCACCTTAAAGTACAAAACAGCTCTGGGTACCAAAAGGACAATTCAAGAATCTGGTGTGGTATTAAAAAGGACTTACTCCACTGATTAACCCAACCTGCTTGCAAGTTGTTCCCCTTCCTTTGCTTTTAACAAAATTTAAAAAATACTATACTGGAGTTATCAGCTGACACATGATCACAAACATAATTTTTAAAGACAGAACATTATTTGATTTTTGGTACATAAACTCTGAAGGAGTTTAAAAAATGAGTGACAGTGCCACATAAAAATACTTCCATTTGCATCTACTTATTTATGTAAACAAGATTTTCAGCACCACTGCCTCGCCCTAATCTGTTGCTTAGGGAGGTATAAATTCCTGGTTTTCTTATCTCAGATTATCTTTTTTTCAAAAAAGTTAAAATATAACTTTCATGGGAAGTTATTAATCTGCTTAAAAATCTTACACAATTTCCCTCCACCATTACATTTTTTTAAAAGAAAAAAAATGCAAACACCTCAGGCTGGTGGTATTTCAAGGCTTCCCACCGCTAATTACAACGTACTTCTCTTCCTACACTCCTACCCCACCCTCTCCGTGCCATCCACCCATGTTGCATGTGACACTACTCACCATATCCCAAACCACCTTGCCCTTTCACTCAAGAGGATTCCCTCTGCCTGGATGGCCCTTTCTATCTTTCTTCTTTGCCTGAGACACACCACAAAGCCATGTTCCCTGAGCAGCCTTCTGGAATCCCCAGATAGAATTAATGGCACTATTCACTTTTTGACAATTGTTAATGGAGCATCCGTGCTAATTTCTAGAGATACAAAGATGAACAAGACAAGGGACTGTCATAGTCTTGTGAGGACAGAAATATTATCTGATAAATTACCATACACTGTTTATACTTCTAACAAGAAGTTACAAGAACACAAGAACAGATGGCTTGTTAGAAGGAAGGAATAGAAAATAGGACACTGACAAACAGGTTGAAGTTTGCCAGGAAGAATTTAACACTATTAAATAGTATAGCTAAAACTCAATCCCAGGTTTGAGAGCAAGCTAAGGACAGTGGTTAAGAATGTAGGCTCTCTTGGGGCGCCTGGGTGGCGCAGTCGGTTGGGTGTCAAACTCTTTTATTTTTTTTTTAGTTCATTTATTTAGAAAGTGTGAGCAGGGGAGGGGCAGAGAGAGAGGGAGAATCCAAAGCAGGTTCCACACTGTCAGTGCAGAGCCCGACGTGGGGCCTGAACTCACAAAACTGTGAGATCATGACCTACGCCAAAATCAAGAGCCAGATGCTCAACCAACTAAGCTACCTAGGCACTCCTGATTTCTGACTCTTTGATTTTGGCTGAGGTCATGCTCAGCATGGAGCCTGCTTAAGATTTTCCTTCTGCCCTTCTCCCCCACTCTCTCTCTCTCTCTAAAATCAGTGAATGAATGAATGAATGAATGAGGGCTCTAGGTTTATACCACCTAGTTCAAATCCCAGCTCTAGCACTTACAAATTTACAGAACATACTTAACTTTCCTAAGCTTCTTTTTACTCAAATGTATAATGGGAATTACAATAGTGCTAACACCTCAAAACAACGTAATATTGTCATATTAAATGAAACAATGCACATACAATATGTACCCTAGGACCTTGTTGATAAGTAACCATTATCTATATAAATGTTAGCTTCTTTTATTATCATTTATAGCTATTATGATATACTGGCTTTTCTGAAACACTAACATTTTCTGTTATATAAATAATTTTTGAACCTCAATTTCCTAGTTTGCAAAATGGGGAGATTAACTGCCTTACTAACGTAATAAGTCTTGCATTATGTCAGGCACATAATAAATACATGAAAATATCTGTTCTTAGGGCATCTGGGTGCCTCAGTCAAAGTTTGACTCTTGATTTCAGCTCAGGTCATGATTTCCTGAGGGTCGTGGGATTGAGCCCCGTTTTGAGCTCTGTGCTGAGAGGGGGGGAGCCTGCCTGGGATTCTCTCTCCCTCTCTCTGCCCATCCCCTGCTTGCACACATGCACATGCTCTCTCTCTCTCTAAAAACAAATAAACCTTAAAAAAAATAAAGAAAACATCTGTTCTTTACCCAAGTTAAATCAAGATACTTACATATACACATTATCTCCATTTGGCAGGTAAGGGCAGTAATCAAGGGTTAAGATAAACCACCTCCTATGACAGTGGTTCTCCACCCTGGAAGAACCCTAAAAAATTCTGATGCCTGGGTTCTGTGCCCATGGATTCTGATTTCATAGGTCTGGAGGTGCAGACATATTAAATGCTGCCTAGATGACTCTAAAATGCTGGCAGGTTGAGAACCAGGCCCTAAGGTCTAAGACAACAAAATGAGTCATTAGACAGTAGCCTTAACATTGATGCACACTCAAACAAAAAAAGCAACCACAAGCTAAGCATGGTTGGTTATTTTTGTTTTGCCAGAAAGAGTAAGAAAGAGCTTAACTGATTTTCATGTTTTAAAAGATCTGAAATTATCAGCTAAATCAAACTTTGAAAAATATCTTTGGGAACAATTCAGGCATATTCTTTTAAACTTTAAAGGGTTACTTGGACTGAAAACAACTAATTTTCCTCTCTTAAAATTTCTCCAGAGTTTTACACGTTCACCGAGGAGTACGTTTTTAGAAAGCAAAATCTTTCATTGGCCGTTCTCAAGGAATAACTGAGCTGGTTCTTCAGAGCTGAAAACTGTCATCCCTTAACTAGGACAGTATTAAAATTAGGTAGGGAGTTTGTAAAATGTCAATGCCCAAAGCCACACCCTAGTGTAGTGCCTTGGGCTCATTTGTTTTTCTTAAAAACTGCTTTATTAAGGTTTAATTCAGACACAAAATACAACAAATAAGTTTTGCCAAATATATGCACTTGTATATATGACAAATATATAACCACCACCACAATCATATAGAACATGCCCATCACCCCAAGGTTTCCTTTTGCTCCTATGTAATTTTCCTCACCATGGAAACTACTGATCCAGATTTCATTTAAATGGAATCATGAAGTATGAGTCTTTAGTGTCTAGATTCTCTCATTAGTATAATTGTGTGAAATCCATCCATGTTGTTGCTTGTATCAGTAAGTCTGTTTCTTTTCATTGCTGAACAGTATTCCACTGAATGGATGGATATCTCACAAGTAGTTTATCCATTCACTAGTTGAAAGATATATGGGTTGTTTCTAGGTTTTAGCTATTACGAATAAAGCAGTTATGAACATCTGAGTTCAAGTCTTTGTGTGAACATAGATCTTCACTCCTCTTAAGTAAATAGGAAGGAACTGACAGACCAGCTTGCAGGTGTATGTCTAACTTCATAAACTGCCAACTGTTTCTCAAAGTAGCTGAAACATGCTGCACTCTTACTAGCAGTGCTTAAGAGCTACAGTTTCACCACACTTTCTCCAACACTTGGTATTGCCAGTGTTTCTAACTGCAGCCATTGTAGAGGGTGTGTAGCGGTATTTAGTTTGGTTCACTGTAGCTTTAATTTGCATTTCCCTAGTGACTAATAATGTTAAGCATCTTCTCATGTGCTTATTTGCAATTCATGGACCTAACTGGTGAAGTGTGTTCAAATTTTTTTTTCTCAAGTTGTCTGCCTCCTTACTGAGTAATTTAGCGAAAATTCTTCCTAATCTACGCTTGCCTTGTCATTTTCTTTACCAGTGTCTTTGAAGAAGAAAAGTTTAATGAAATTCAGTCTGTCAATTTTTTCTTTTAAGCTTCATGTTTTTATACACTCTATACATTTTTTTTTTCCTAATCCCAGGACACAAAGATTTTCTCCTGTATTTTTCTCCAGAAGTTGTATAGTTTAGGTTTTACATTAGGTCTATAATACATTTCAAGTGAATTTTTGTGTAAAGTAAGGGTAGAAAGTACATGAACATTAGCTTTGTACCTTTACTTTACCATACATAAAATTTTTCCTGGATTTATTCCTCACTTTTAGGTAGGGCAAATCTGATTACTGTTGCTCTACCTTGGCCAGCAGTGGAAGTCTGCTATTTGTTATTGTAAGCTCCACAGGTGATGGATATTCAACTGTTAGAGCATATTTGTTGAAAACACTATCCTTTTCCACTGAATTACCTTGGCACCTTTGTCAAACAATATATGTGGATCTATATTCTATTGATTTATATTTCTATACTAACATCAGCACCACACTGTCCTGAATACTATAGCCTTAGTTTAAATCTTCCAACATTAGTCTTAAAAAAAAACAACAGTTTTGATTCTACTAGATGTCTTGCATTTCTATGTAACTATCAGAATCCCCTTGTCAATTTCCATAAGAATGGCTGGTGGAATTTTTATTGGAATTGCATTAAATTTCCAGCTCAATTTGGGGAAAGCCAGTCTTTAAACAATAATGATCAAAGAACATAATGTATCTCTCAATTTATTTAAGGCCCTTATTAATTTCTTTTCATGTTTTATAGTTTTCATTATATAGGTCTTACATATATTTTATTAAAGTTATCCTTAAGTATTTCATATTTTTGATGTTACTACAAAAGGTACAGTTTTGTAAATCTCAATCTCCAAGTATGTGTTGCTAGTATATAAAAATCCAATTAACTTTTCACATTGACTTTGTAGCCTATAGTCTTGCTAATAAGCTTGCCTTTTAGTTATACCAGCTTTTTTTGTAGATTGCCTTGGGGATTTTCTACACATAAGATCATATCTGCAAATGAAGATTATTTCATACTGTCCCACATATCTGTTGCTCTGTTTTTGGTTTTTCTCCATGTCTCATTTTGGATAGTTTCTATTGTCATATCATCAAAGTTGCTGATTTTTTCTTCTGAAGTACCTCAGATACTGTGATTTTTCATCTCTAAGAAATTCTATATGGTTTTCTCTCTTTTTGTAAAGATATTCTACTTCTATCTCATGTTTTTGTTTTCTTTTACTTTCTTGGACATATGTGGCGTTTGTAATATTTTTTGTAATAGCTATATAACATCCTTTGTTAATTCCTCCAGCTCAGTCATTTTAGGTTTGTTTCTATTGACTGACTTTTTAGTTACGACTTACATTTTCCCGCCCCCCCCCTTTTTTTATATATATTTTATAATTTTTGATTGGATGCTGACACTGTGAATCTTACTTTTTGGTGCACTGGATTTTTTTTGCTTTTTTGAACAATGTTGGATTTTGTTCTGGAGATCAATTAAGTTACCTGAAGTCAGTTGGATTGCTTTCAAGGTCTGCATTCAAGCATTTATTGGGGCAATCCACAACAACCTTTAGTCTAGGGCTAATTTGGACCCATCACCGAGGGACAGAGTTTTGAGGCCTCTTCTCTATGCCTTGTGTATTACATGGTCTATTCTGGCTGGTTCAGGAGCATGAACTGTTCCCAAGCTTGTTATTTTGAATGATTTTTTTGCATACTTCTTTTTGGTTGTTCTTTCTCCAATCTCAGGTAGTTTCTTCACACACATGCACAGATCAATATTCAATCCCAAAATCTTAAGGGGACCCTTCTGCAGATCTCCGGGGCTCTGTCTTCTGTCTTTGTGTAACTACTTTTTCTCTGTGGCCTCCTAAGACTCTGATCTCTATCTTGTCTATGCAGTGAGATCTCCAGGTTCTGTATGGGTTCCATCTCCTTGCACTATGACCCAGAAACTTCCCCAAGTAAAGCAAGCTAGGACAATCAAAGGTTTACCTCGTTTGAGTTCCTTCTCATAGTCTACCACTGCCTATTATCCAATGTCTGAAAATCATTATTTTTTATCTTTTTTTTTTCTGGATTCATTCTTGTTTTAGGAGGGTAGGTAAATCTGATTACTGTTGCTTTATCTTGGCCAAATTGGAAGTCCATTATTTGTTAATGTCAGCTCCCCAGGTGATTCTAATGTGGTCAGTTTTTAAAACCAGTGAGTCAGTAGCTTTGATTTCCTTAACAGAAAATTTCAAGATAGCACACATTTTTTCTGAGCTAATAAGTCTTGGTGAGATTTGGAAGTCTGTGTCCCAGAAGTGTCATGTTACTATTACCTAATATGTTTAGAGGAACTTTTTACTAAAAGAAATGCCAAATACTATTTTGCAAAGAAACTAAGAAATCATTATTGTTTGGAAGAAAGTTTCATATGGAGATGCTTAAACTAAAATATCTGATAGAAGATACCACAAAAGAGTGCTTCAAAGCATGGGGGTAGGAATAACGAATAATTTAGAAAAACTATCCTCTTCCTGAGGCATTCCACTAAAGCCCTATTTTTAAAATTTTTGTTTTACTGAAGAAACCACTCATAAAAAAGCATGTTCAGTAAGAACAATAAATAAACAATATAAAATCAAATAGTCACAGAATTTTACTAGTGTGGCTTTCAAAAATCATGAGCCTTGTAAACTAAATTAATAAGAACGTTGCACAGATTATTACAAGCAAAAGTTTACCTATCAGTAGAAAGTAAGATTCTCTTCAGTACCAGTAAATTCCATTTCTATGTAGAGGTTTCTTCCCATCCCTCTAGATATCCCTCTGAAACTTACCCTTTTCCAAGTAAGACCTTGGAGCCCACGGTGGGTCTTCTTCAGCATAAGGATCACTATACTCGACCACAGCTGCTTCTTCCTCTTCATAATCTTCTGGAGGAGGAGGTGGAGGGGGGGATTCATCAAAAACTGGTTCTTCCACAGGTGGTGGTGGAGGTGGTGTATCTGAAACTAAGAATGTATCAGGCTGATAACAAAACTACATGTTATGTGAAGTTCAATATTTCCTATCCAAGCTTCTACGTACATGGTATATAAATCTAGACTTGAAAATAATGCTCTTTCAAAAAATGAGTAAGGGAAGGCTCTCCACCAACTATAATGTTTCAAATCTCCAAGCATGACTTTCTCCTCTCTCTGGGTCAGGGCTGATGGGTGTTAAAGTTTAGCTAAAACAATTATTATTAGAGCCTCCTGGAACCTATTTATACTAATACATCAACCTCTTTTTCAAAGAAAGAAAGAAATACAATATAGTTTGGCTTTACATTATATCCAGTGAGTGGTGGTTATCAGAAATATTACTAATTTGGACATTTATAACCATATTTAATTTATAATAAATTAGAATGCACCAGTGAATAATCAAATATTGTAATCTGCATTCCTCTCAATTTTTTAATAGCATTTTACCAAATTTAGTGGGATGGAAATCACAAGACTGGATAACTTCATCCATGAAGATGCTTGTGTTTGCTATTTTTTATATATAGAAAGAATTTTAACAATTCAGACTAATATAGGATCCAGAATTTCTTTAGGCTAAATACCCAAGAGTGATTTAAAAATCTCTCCTTGTAGAGATCTGCTTCCACTGCTCAGGTATCGGCATATAATAACATCTAAAAGATTATCTCCAAACTCTGGGAACTCAAAGCTTTCAAAATACTTGGTACATAAATAAGCACAGCTCAGCAAAAACTGAGTAAAGCTGCATTTATCAGCTACGCAATTTTATGTATTAATTTTTATTATGAGGTATTAGTACTGTTTCTGTGAAATCCTCTAAGCGATCTTGTTAATTTTCTATCTTTCATATAAGCCTACTGATTCAATCAAATGGATTTGAGAAGACTGCTGATGTCTGGTGAGGATAAGCCACATCATTAGCCACAGGATAATGATAATATCATTATCATATTCTGTCCTATTCCAATATTCTTTCACCTGCTGCCACTCTACCTCCCAACCTATCTGCTTTATGCACTTCAAAACTTTCCTCATTAAAAGTAATTCTTGGGGGTGCCTGAGCAGCTCAGTCAGTTAAGGGTTCTACTCTTGATTATGACTCAAGTCATCTCACAGTTCATGAATTTAAGCCCCATGTTGGGCTCCACACTGATGGTGCAGAGCCTGCTTGGGATTCTCTCTCCTTTCTCTCTGCTCCTCCTGCACTTGCACACTCTCTCTCAGGAATAAACTTCAAAAATCCTTAGAGTTTAAAAAAAAGAAAAAAGTAATTCTTTAGGGGGGCGCCAGGGTGGCTCAGTTGGTTGAACGTCCAACTCTTGATTTCAGATCAGGTCATGATCCCAGCGTTGTGAGATCGAGCCCTGCATCAAGCTCTAAGCTGAGCATGGAACATGCTTAAGATTCTCTCTGTGTGTCCCTCTGACCCTCTCCCTCACTCACACTCTCTCTCTCTAGAAACAAAAAATTCTTTTAGTACTAATGGGTTTTTTAAATAAACAAAAAATATAGAAATGTGATTTAGCATATATTTTATGAGAAATTGCATATGGTTGGGGTAAGAATCAACAATATAAACAACATAACCTATTTGCATTTACAAGGTAAAGAAACTGACTTTAAACAATTACACAAAACAAAGATCCAAAGGAATACTGTCTTTCAAAACAATCACCTTGAGAAATTACACTACAAAATTACTCAAAGATTCTGCCATTGCTCATTTTTTACCTTTTCTTATAATGCCTCAGAGTTAATGAGAGTAACATAAGCTACCATTTTTTACTTAAAATGTTCTAATTACTCAGCTAGCACTTTATTTCATTTAATCTTTACCTTGGGAGGTGGTGTTTTTAAGCCTCATTTTATGGATGTGGAAACTGGCTTTCCAAGATTAAGTACTACTATACTAAATAAGTGGAAAGCAAGAATTTGAACTTCAATGCCTATGATCTTAAAAGAAACACTATGGGAAGAGATCAATTTGATAACTTTGAAGTCATGGTTCATTATTACTCATTCAACAAAGATGAACTGAAAGCTTACTATGGCTAGTTACTATGCTCAGCACTAGGATAGAGCAGTAGGCTTAAGTCATAGAGACATAGACAACCAAATTATCACTTATATAATCAAGTGTGGTAAGTGCTTTAAGTCATTATGGAAAACAGAGGAACAGACCAAAACTCTTACGTGGGTCAGGAAAGGCTTCCTGAATCTGAAGGATAAGTAAGAGTTAATGGCCAGAGGGTAGGATGGAGTGAAGGTGGATATTTCATGTCGGATGTAAAGGGGAGAAAAAAAAAAAAAAAGATAAAGTAGGAACTCTTCAAAGAACTAGCCAAAGTTCAGCAGGAAGAGGCATGAGGAAGCTGAAGAGGATTAAGCAGGAAGGGCCTTCAACAGTTTGAATTCTATCCAAAGAGTAATGGGGTGCCATAGAAGGATTTTAAGAAGAATAATAGAATCATAGCTGCACTAATTAGCCCAGGATACCTGGTTCCAAATAATTCCAGACTGTTTCCAAACATCAATCTTATTACAGACTAAGTAAGTATCTGCTAACCACAGAGTATTTTCAAAATAATATACCTGAAAACTATGAAGATAATTCCAAAGACAGGTATGTATCTTTCCAAGGTGAATGTTTTGAAAAAAACAACATTCATTTGAATGTAGAAGTCCTGCTATGTCTGTAAAATCAGCCACAGCTCACCTCATATACAAAGTTTTCTTATTTTTATACATTTTTAGGTGAGAAATGTATATTACTATTGAAAGAAAGAAAAGACTATTCCAAAAAGCAATCACACTATGATAAACATTGGAGCTGCTCATGGTTTACCTTCCAATAAACAGAAGTTAAATAGACTATTTTCAGAAGCTAGCAAACAGAGGTGTAAAGGCACCTGAAAGAGATACTGAGCCCTCAGGCAAGTAAGACTGGATTATAGCCAGTTAAAATACAACAAAGAAATGTGTTCATAAAAAGGGGGCATTTAGTTAGCTATAGAAGCACAAAAAAACAAAAACAAAAACAAAAAATACCAGGACTGTGTCAGATGCTTCTCTAAGTGCTGGGGAAACAGCCAGCCAACAGAACAACCAAAAATTCCTGCTCTCATAAGAGCTTACATTCTAGAATTGGCAATGCCCATTTCCAAAGAAGTAGGAGTCCTAAGCAACAGAGTGCCAGTATTTCTACCCCACTGGTGAGACCATCCCTGTTATGAGATGCATACACTGGGCTCCTTCATACTGATGGCATTAAAACTTTCATTAATGTAATGCCTCTCATTCAGATTCCATGCCCATCATGCAACCTTACAATTGTGATGTGGGCTCCTTGTGTAGACTGCTGACAAAAAGAGAATTCACCTATCATACAGACTATATTCATTGGTCTCTTTACCAGCAATTCCTCACTGAATATTGATATAGGCCTCCTGCTTTGTAGACATCAGTCTCCTGAGCTTCCTTAATGCTTCCCTAGGAGAAGACTGAATGTGTCAATAATATTAGTTATTTGATCCTGCATTGCTCAACACGAGACCACAGGCCAGTGTAAATTCACTGCCAATCTATGAGGTCTCCTGGGAGACAGACTGATAATTTTGCTTCCCTGAGACCTACCATGGCATGGCCATTTTTACACCTAGAATCCCAAGACTGGGGAAGATTCTCAAGCCGGCCATAACACCCTACAACTCCAGTGACAGAAAACTAGGCTACTACTTGCTTGAGCAACTCAGAGAAAAAGATGCGATATCTGATGACTAAAGAGCATCTCCTTGGTTAGAAGTGGTTTTTGTTCTTATACGTGCTTTATTTTACTTTTGTATTATCTTCACTACCAGATTTAAGTTACCTGAAAGTAGAGAACTTCATCTTATTTTATCATTCACACTAGCTGCTCACACAGTGACTTGTTCATAATATTCAAATATTTGAAGTATTAGCGATATGAATGACTATTCAGCCAATCATATATAAATGACATTTTATGCCTATAATCTGATCTACAGCATAAAGAAGACATAAACTTACTATTTTCTTGGACTCGGGCCACAAATCCCATTAAAGGTAACTGAGGAGTTACCTGTAGGATGGAGGGAGGAGGAGGAGCAAGAGATACTGCAAAAACAAAAAAGGTGTGGAGGATAAGGGGTAAGGGCAAGTTACATTAAAAGGAAAGGATAATACAATAAAACAAACATATAAGGAGGGAAACCACTATGTACAAATATTTTACAAAAAGATCCTCTTTTAAGGGATAATACATTAACACAAAAAATACAAAGTATTAGGGGGAGTTTTAAGAATGTTTCAAAACTTGCAACAGGAAGCATTTATTATATACAGATCTAGTCTAATATGTAATGGCAAACTGATCTGGTCATATCGCTAACATGTCTTCTCGAAGAAAGAATATCTTCAGATTATCATGAATAATTTGTTTTTCAGGATTTTAAAGGTTACAAGTTTAATGTTCATCAATACAAGAAAAAAAAAACATCACATCCCAACATCCTAAATTTATACTTTTCATTGCTTCATTAACAGACAAAGTTAAGTAGTTCTTCATTCATTAACTAAACAAATATTTACTGACTTTCTAGTAAGCAGTAAGCACTTTGCTAGGAGACGAGTATCAAAACCATTCTAACAGGTCTGAGTCATTATAATTTTTCATAATCCCAACTCCTACAAAAAAAAAAACACTGGCCTCATTCAAATCATTCTCTCCACCCAAGGTGTCTTTCCTTCTATCTCAAACACTGGTACAGCGCCTAGCACTAGTCAGCATTCAACAAACGTTTAACGTATATAAATAAACCAGATACATGCCCAACAATTGCCCAAGATTAATTCTACAGTTATAGTTTCCTTCAGAAGGGGTATTAAGTATGGTATACATCTTTTTATAAAAAGAGAACACCTTTATTAACTCCAAATTACAGTTAAGACCAATACAACTAAGAAGATGAATAAGAGTCACTACCCTCAAAGAGATCACATTGTAATTGGGAATATAAAACAAAATAATAACCTTAACCCAACAATGTTTATGCGAGAGGCAGCAGTAGTGATGGTGCAGTGTGACGGTGGTGGGGGTACAGGATGGGGTAGTGGTGAGGAAGGCCACGTAGAAATTACCTCTGAACAGGCACTAGAAGAAAAAGGAGTTCAATACACAGACAAGAATGAGAATCAAAGGAAGCTGAAAAACAAGTGACGGGCAAAGGCTTAGAGGTATAAAACAGCATGACCAGTTCACAGGACTGGACATGTTTCTATATGACTAGCATAAAATGGCCCAGGGAGAACATACAAACCTGGAAAAGTAAAGTGTTTGGATATGAAATAGAGAAGTACCTTAGGTGAAAGATTGCTTAGTGGAAAGAGACTGGACTTTAAAGTCATTCAACGTCAAATATCTGATTTACCATTTCCTTGTTGTTGGAACACCAAGTAAAAACTTCTCTGAGCCTAATCCATTAATGTAATGAAAAAGAGTGGTTTACTTTACAGAATGATTGCAAAGATTAAAAAAATCAAAAAACTAATGCACGTAGAGAACCTAATGCAGGACCTGGCACAAAAAAAAAAAAAAAAAAAAAAAAAAAAAAAAAAAAAAAAAAATCAAGGCTGCATAAACAAAAGAAAAGGAGAGAACTTAGTGTGAAAAAAGTGCCACTTGGTACTTCTGGGTAACTAAGGAACATATATAATGCAGACAAGAGCTAAGTTATTAATCCTGAAGAATATCTAGATATAAGGGACAGAGCAGAATAACCCTAGAAATGGGTACCTTTTCTTTTTATAAAAGACACCTGTTGATTAGGTTTTTCCCTTAAGTCATACTTCTTGATAGTAAACCCTTAAGTTGTATGTCTCCCACTTGCAAAGACTTGGAACAATTTGATATGGTCACAATACCCTATGTTTCCAAACTTAGGAGAAGATGACATAATGAACATAGAAATAGCAGAGACAAAGCTGATAAAAGAGAAAGAACAGCAGGCAGCAACTGGCACTTCTAGAAAAATAGAATCAGGTATATGTTCATATCAAATAAGATGAAATGTTCCTCTTCTGTTAGCACCAGTCCCAACCTCTCCTAGAACAGAAAAGCAGGAAATTTCCCACTTCAGATATTGTTTCTCATCCAAATTGAAAAAAAAAAAAAAATGAACTGCTGGTACTAAACAAGAATGATTAGGTGTTTAACTCAGAACACTGCTTTTGTAAGTAGAGTTTATTATTTTTTAAGATGAGTATTTATTTTTTTGCTAGTTCTGAAAGTGAAAATCTGAAACCATATTGGTTTTAAGAAGTCCACTGACAGCACCCCAGGTAAAAACCAATCCCAAATCTTTCTAAAACAGAATTACTTTACAGCAAAACAAGTTAGATTTTTTTCAAAGCCCGTCCATGTTAAAAAAAAAAAATTCAGTTCCAAATGGAGTTTACAAAGGCAACCCCAAATGCTACCCCCCACCCCAGGGAAAACTTTTTAGGTGATGGTCTAAATTAATTCAGATACCACAGCATTTTCTTTCTGGACCAAATTAAGAATTCATCTGACCAGAACTCTTTTTTTTTTAATATGAAATTTATTGTCAAACTGGTTTCCATACAACACCCAGTGCTCATCCCAACAGGTGCCCTACTCAATACCCATCACCCTCCCACCCCCCCTATCAACCCTCAATTTGTTCTTAGTTTTTAAGAGTCTCTTATGTTTTGGCTCCCTCATTCTCTAACCTTTTTTTTTCCCTCCCCTCCCCCATGGTCTTCTGTTAAGTTTCTCAGGATCCACATAAGAGTGAAAACATATGGTATCTGTCTTTCTCTGTATGACTTATTTCACTTAGCATAACACTCTCCAGTTCCATCCACGTTGCTACAAAAGGCCGTATTTCAGCCTTTCTCATTGCCAAGTAGCATTCCATTGTACGTACAAACCACAATTTGTCTATTCATCAGTTGATGGACATTTAGGCTCTTTCCATCATTTGGCTATTGTTGAGAGTGCTGCTATAAACATTGGGGTACAAGTGCCCCTATGCATCAGCACTCCTGTATCCCTTAGGTAAATTCCTAGCAGTGCTACTGCTGGGTCATAGGGTAGATCTATTTTTAACTTTTTGAGGAACCTCCACACTGTTTTCTGGAGCAGCTGCACCAGTTTGCATTCCCACCAACAGTGCAAGAGGGTTCCCGTTTCTCCACATCCTCGCCAGCATCTCTAGTCTCCTGATTTGTTCATTTTAGCCCTTCTAACTGGAGTGAGGTGGTATCTGAGTGTGGTTTTGAATTGTATTTCCCTGACGAGGAGCGACATTGAGCATCTTCTCATGTGCCTGTTGGCCATCTGGATGTCTTCTTTAGACAGGTGTCTATTCATGTCTTCTGCCCATTTCTTCACTGGATTGTTTCTCGGGTGTGGAGTTTGGTGAGTTCTTCATAGATTTTGAATACTAGCCCTTTGTCCGATATGTCATTTGCAAATATCTTTTCCCATTCTGTTGGTTGCCTTTTAGTTTTCTTGTTTGTTTCCTTTGCTGTGCAGAAGCTTTTTATCTTCATGAGGTCCCAATAGTTCATTTTTGCTTTTATTCCTTTGCCTTTAGGGATGTGTCAAGTAAGAAAGTGCTGCAGCTGAGGTCAGAGAGGTTTTCTCCTGCTTTCTCCTCTAGGGTTTTGACGGTTTCCTGTCTCACATTCAGGTCCTTTATCCATTTCGAGTTTATTTTTGTGAATGGTGTAAGAAAGTGGTCTAGTTTCATCCATCTGCATGTTGCTGTCCAGTTCTCCCAGCACCATTTGTTAAAGAGACTGTCTTTTTTCCATTGGATATTCTTTCCTGCTTTGTCAAAGATTAGTTGGCCAAACTTTTATGGGTCTAATTCTAGGGTTTCTATTCTATTCCATTGGTCGATGTGTCTGTTTTTGTGCCAATACCATGCTGTCTTGATGATGACAGCTTTGTAGTAGAGGCTAAAGTCTGGGATTGTGATGCCTCCTGCTTTGGTCTTCTTCTTCAAAATTACTTTGGCTATTTGGGGTCTTTTGTGATTCCATACGAATTTTAGGAGTGCTTGTTCTAGCTTCGAGAAGAATGCTGGTGCAATGTTGATTGGGATTGCATTGAATGTGTAGATTGCTTTGGGTAGTATTGACATTTTAACAATATTTCTTCTAATCCATAAGCATGGAATGTTTTCCCATTTCTTTATATCTTCGTCAATTTCCTTCATAAGCTTTCTATAGTTTTCAGCATACAGATCTTTTACATCTTTGGTTAGGCTTATCCCTAGGTATTTTATGCTTCTGGGTGCAACTGTGAATGGGATCAGTTTCTATATTTGTCTTTCTGTTGCTTCATTATTAGTATGTAAGAATGCAACTGATTTCTGTACGTACATTGATTTTGTATCCTGCGACTTTGCTGAATTCATGTATCAGTTCTAGCAGACTTTGGTGGAGTCTATTGGGTTTTCCATGTATAATATCATGTCATCTGCAAAAAGTGAAAGCTTGACTTCATCTTTGCCAATTTTGATGCCTTTGATTTCCTTTTGTTGTCTGATTGCTGATGCTAGCACTCCCAACACTATGTTAAACATTAGTGGTGAGAGTGGACATCCCTGTCGTGTTCCTGACCTCAGGGGGAAAGCTCTCAGTTTTTCCCCATTGAGGATGATATTAGCTGTGGGCTTTTTATAAATGGCTTTTATGATGTTTAAGTATGTTCCTTCTATCCCGACTTTCTCGAGGGTTTTTATTAAGAAAGGATGCTGAATTTTGTCAAATGCTTTTTCTGCATCGACTGACAGGATCATATGGTTATCTTTTATTAACGTGATGTATCACATTGACTGATTTGCGAATGCTGAACCAGCCCTGCAGCCCAAGAATGAATCCCACTTGATCATGGTGAATAATTCTTTTTATATGCTGTTGAATTCAATTTGCTAGTATCTTATTGAGAATTTTTGCATCCATATTCATCAGGGATATTGGCCTGTAGTTCTCTTTTTTTGCTGGGTCTCTATCTGGTTTAGGAATCAAAGTAATGTTGGCTTCATAGAATGAGTCTGGAAGTTTTCCTTCCCTTTCTATTTTTTGGAACAGCTTGAGAAGGATAAGTATTATCTCTGCTTTAAATGTCTGGTAGAATTCCCCTGGGAAGCCATCTGGTCCTGGACTCTATTTGTTGGGAGATTTTTGATAACTGATTCAATTTCTTCACTGGTTATGGGTCTGTTCAAGTTTTCTATTTCTTCCTGTTTGAGTTTTGGAAGTGTGTGGGCTCTTAGGAATTTGTCCATTTCCTCCAGGTTGTCCAGTTTGTTGGCATATAATTTTTCATAGTATTTCCTGGTAATTGCTTGTATTTCTGAGGGATTGGTTGTAATAATTCCATTTTCATTCATGATTTTATCTATTTGGGTCCTCTCCCTTTTCTTTTTGAGAAGCCTGGCTCGAGGTTTATCAATTTTGTTTATTTTTCCAAAAACCAACTCTTGGTTTCATTGATCTGCTCTACAGTTTTTTTTAGATTCTATATTGTTTATTTCTGCTCTGATCTTTATTATTTCTCTTCTTCTGCTGGGTTTGGGGTGTCTTTGCTGTTCTGCTTCTATTTCCTTTAGGTGTGCTGTTAGATTTTATATTTTGGATTTTTCTTGTTTCTTGAGATAGGCCTGGATTGCAATGTATTTTCCTCTCAGGACTGCCTTTGCTGCATCCCAAAGCGTTTGGATTGTTGTGTCTTCATTTTCATTTGTTTCCATGTATTTTTTAATTTCTTCTCTAATTGCCTGGTTGACCCATTCATTCGTTAGTAGGGTGTTCTTTAACCTCCATGCTTTTGGAGGTTTTCCAGACTTTTTCCTGTGGTTGATTTCAAGTTTCACAGTATTGTGGTCTGAAAGTATGCATGGTATGATCTCAATTCTTTTACACTTATGAAGGGCTGTTTTGTGACCCAGTATGTGATCTATCTTGGAGAATGTTCCATGTGCACTCGAGAAGAAAGTATATTCTGTTGCTTTGGGATGCAGAGTTATAAATATATCTGTCAAGTCCATCTGGTCCAATGTATCATTCAGGGCCCTTGTTTCTTTATTGATCCTGTGTCTAAATGATCTATCCATTACTGTAAGTGAAGTATTTAGAATCCCCTGCAATTACCACATTCTTATCAATAAGGTTGCTTATGTTTGTAATTAATTGTTTTATATATTTGGGGGCTCCCGTATTTGGCACATAGACATTTATAATTGTTAGCTCTTCCTGATAGATAGACCCTGTAATTATTATATAATGCCCTTCTTCATCTCTTGTTATAGCTTTTAACTTAAAGTCTACTTTGTCTGATATAAGTATGGCTACTCCAGCTTTCTTTTGACTTCTAGTAGCATGATAGATAGTTCTCCATCCCCTCACTTTCAATCTGAAGGCGTCCTCAGGTCTAAAATGAGTCTCTTGTAGACAGCAAATAGATGGGTCTTGTTTTTTTTTTTTATCCATTCTGATACCCTATGTCTTTTGGTTAGAGCATTTGGTCCATTTATATTCAGTGTTATTACTGAAAGATATGCGTTTAGAGTCATTGTGATGTCTGTAGTTTTCATGCTTGTAGTGATTTCTCTGGTACTTTGTGGTCCTTGCAACATTTCACTCACAGAATCCCCCATAGGATCTCTTGTAGGGCTGGTTTAGTGGTGATGAATTCCTTCAGTTTTTGTTTGGGAAGACCTTTATCTCTCCTTCTATTCTGAATGACAGACTTGCTGGATAAAGGATTATTGGCTGCATTTTTTTCTGTTCGTCACATTGAAGATTTCCTGCCATTCCTTTCTGGCCTGCCAAGTTTCAGTAGATAGGTCTGCCACTAGTCTTACCAGTCTCCCTTTATATGTTAGAGCGTGTTTATCCCTAGTTGCTTTCAGAATTTTCCCTTTATCCTTGTATTTTGCCAGTTTCACTATGATATGTCGTGCAGAAGATCGATTCAAGTTACGTCTGAAGGGAGCTCTCTGTGCCTCTTGGATTTCAATACCTTTTTCCTTCCCCAGATCAGGGAAGTTCTCAGCTATGATTTGTTCAAGTACACCTTCAGCCCCTTTCTCTCTCTCTTTATCTTCTGGAATTCCTATTATACGGATATTGTTTCATTTGATTGCATCACTTAGTTTTCTAATTCTCCCCTCATACTCCTGGATTTTTTTAGCTTTTTCTCAGCTTCCTCTTTTTCCATAATTTTATCTTCTAATTCACCTATTCTCTCCTCTGCCTCTTCAATCCAAGCTGTAGTTGCCTCCATTTTGCACCTCATTTATAGCATTTTTTAGCTCCTCATGACTATTTCTTAGTCCCTTGATCTCCATAGCAATAGATTCTCTGCTATCCTCTATACTTTTCTCAAGCCCAGCGATTAACTTTATGACTATTATTCTAAATTCATGGTCCGCTATATTGCTTAAATCGTTTTTGATCAATTCGTTAGCTGTTGCTACTTCCTGGAGTTTCTTTTGAGGAGAATTCTTCCGTTTCATCATTTTGGATGGTTCCTGGGGTGGCATGGAACTGCAGGGCACTTCCCCTGTGCTGTCTGTAGTAACTTGTGTTGGCGGGCAGGGCCGCAGTCAGACCCAATGTCTGTCCCCAACCCACCGCTGGGGCCACAGTCAGACTGGTGTGTACCTTATCTTCCCCTCTCCCAGGGGCAGGACTCACTGTGGAGTGGTATGGCCCCTGTCTGGGCTACTTGCACACTGCCAGGCGTGTGGTGCTGCTTTGATGGGATCTGGTGTATTAGCCGGGGTGGATCTACAAGGTGCACAGAGGCGGGAGGGACAGGCTTAGCTCGCTTTGCCCTCGGTGGTCCCCTGCAGGAGGGGCCCTGCAGCACCAGGAGGGAAGCAGACCCATTGGAGGGATGGATCCACAGAAGCGTTGGGTGTTTGTGCAGTGCAAGCAAGTTCAGTGCCAGGAACTGGTTCCCTTTGGGATTTCAGCAGGGGGATGGGAGAGGGAGATGGTGCTGGCCAGCGTCTTTGTTCCCCGCCGAGCTGAGCTCTGTCTTCCGGGGCTCAACACCTCTCCTTTGCAGTGTCCTCTCGCCCTCCTGCTCTCAGAGCAGAGCTATTGACTTATAACATTCCAGACGTTAAGTCCCACTGGCTGTCAGAACTCACGCAGTCTGGCCCCTCCGCTTTTGCAAGCCAGACTCGAGGGCTCTGCCTTGCCTGGTGGGCTGCCCCTCCACCGCCCCAGCTCCCTCCTGCCAGTCCGTGTAGCATGCATCACCTCTCCACCCTTCCTACCCTCTTCTGTGGGCCTCTCGTCTATGCTTGGCTCTGGAGAATCCGTTCTGCTAGTCTTCTGGCGGTTTTCTGGGTTATTTAGGCAGGTGTGGGTGGAATCTAAGTGATCAGCAGGACGTGGTGAGCCCAGCGTCCTCCTATGCCGCCATCTTCCTCCTCCCTACTATCTGACCAGAACTCTTGTGAACCAGAAAATCCTACTTTAAACTAGATTTATCTTTCTTAGAGCTGAATAGAAAATCAACCATTCTAGGAGATTTAAGCAGGAATCTGATGAGAAGAATTATTTGCAATATTCAGTCTAGTCCTAGGCATCTTGTGAACAGGGAAGGGCAGCGAGTAAGTAGACATTTGTTTTCATTACACTTAGCTAAGATGATTCCTCATATGACAACACCCTTTCCCTATAACCACCAAAAGGTCTCTAAATGTAGTAATTTTATGTTCACAATATACACTAATGATGTTAATGTGAGAAGATGTCCTCACCAAGTGACTGGACCAAATACACACACAAACACACACACACACACACACTAAAAGGCTCTGCAAGCAAACCAAATTTACATTATGAGTCTGTGCTGATGAAATATATAGCCTTTCCAAGCATGACCTTCCTGGTTATTTATAAAATCCTTTGTAGCACAATCTTTGAGGCTTATTGTTTTAAAACATCCAGTTCAAAGAGTTCTGAGGGGCACCTGGGTGGCTCAGTCAGTTAAGCATCCAACTCTTGGTTTCTGCTCAGGTCATGATCTCATGGTTCCTGAGTTCCAGCCCCATGTCAGGCTCTGCACTGACAGTGTGGAGCCTGCTTGGGATTCTCTCTCTCCCACTCTCTCTACCCCTCCCCTGCTTGCTCTCTCTCTCTCTCTCTCTCAAAATAAATAAATGGACTTTAAAAAATAAAAAAAAAGTTTTGAAAAATCACTTAGGATTTTACATCTTATTTCTACAGGTTTATAAATACTCTGAGAAAAGCAGACAAAACAAACATCCTCAATACTACTACTAAAACCATTAAAGAATACCACCTTTAGAAGTTGTATTTATCTGACAGCCCATTCAGGTTTAGCTGCTTATATTTTACATTGCAGTGAGGGAAATGATTTAAACAATTCATTTTAAGAGTGAAATATTTTCTGAGCACCTGGGTGGCTCACTCAGTTAAGCATCCAATTTTAGCTCAGGTCATGGTCTTGCAGTTTGTGGATTTGAGCCCTGTATTGGGCTCTGTGCTGACAGCTCAGAACCTGGAGCCTGCTTCAGATTCTGCATCTCCCTCTCTCTGCCCCTCCCCCACTCGTTCTCTGGCTCTCTCTCTCTCTCAAAAGTAAACATTTTATAAAGTGAAATATTTTCTAAACATGAGTAGCAAGGAGTATTTAAAAGTGAACTTAATGATACTCAGTAAGGAGGCTTTTTTGATGGAAGAGTATATGGTTACCAAATAATTATCAATTCTGTAGTCTCAGAAGGGTTAAAAGAACTGGATCATTGTTGTTATTCCTTTTGAACCAAAAGAGTCACAAGATGTTATGCCAAATGAAAGTAGCAAATTAACAGTTTAAAAACATAACTTGTATTAATAATCAGTGTAAAGGGCCTATCTGGCTTACTTGGTCATCTGAGAATATACATACCACTGTTCAGTTGTTCCCTTGCTTTTTCGTTCTTAGAGTAAGCATTCTCTAACAAACACTAAAGACTGCCTAAAATAAGGATTTGAAAATAGCTTCTTGCCACTGCTCTTTATTCATACTCTGCTAAAGCTCTACCACATCTGCATTCTTCTGGAAATTTATGGTAAGTATCATTTAGTGAATATATGTTATTGATTTCTCTTCTGCAATATCACCAACCCAATATAATTTTTTCATTGTTTCTTTTTAGTTGTTTTTAATAACATTCAGTGGTTAAAACCTGGCATTTTCTCTGTGTAAAACACAATACTCATTCACAAATTCCTCATACAAACTATATATAGTCACATTTCTTGCAACCAACATTCCACTTTATGAATTAGATTTTTTTTAAATCTTTGCTATAAGAAAATATGAGCAGTATAATATAGGATATCTATTAAAAAAGGTGTTGGTACTTAAATACATTACTGATTCTTTAATGTTATGGATTGAATATTTATGTATCCCCTAAGTTCATAGGTTGAAATCCTAATGTGATGGTATTAGGAGGTGGGACTTTGGGAGGCAGTTAGGTCATGAGAGTGGAGCCCTCATGAATGGAATTAGTGTCCTTACAAAGGAGACCTAGAGAACTTCCTCTCTTTTCCACCATGTGAGGATACAAGAAGATAGCAGTGTGCAACCCAGAAGAGAACTCGAGACATTGACCATGTTAGCACCCTGATCTCTGACTTCCAGCTTCCAAAACTATGAGAAATAAATTTCTGTTGTTTATAAACCACCCAGTCTCTGTTATAGCAGCCTAAACTAAGACACTTACCAAACGAGGTTTATATATGTAAATGTACAAACACACACATACTTATTTACCACCAAAGTGCTTCATATTGATATTTAAAATAAAAACTGTTAACTTGTTAGCTCTATTTGTTTCAGTGACTCTCTTTGCAGCTGACAAGATGAATGATACATTGGTATTCCTATTTCTTTGACTACATTTTTAAGAAACAATGAGAGCCAAAGGGATTTCAGTTATGCCCTGATCAAAGTGTTCCTTTCATTAAATTGCTTCTGAAATAATCTCATTAGAAAACAATTACTGTACCCTTAGGATCATTACAAAACAATTATTGTACTCTTAGGACTTGGCACTTCAAATAAATTCCACCAACAGTTCTCATAATTCCATATTTTAATTCCTATGTTTGGTTGCCTTTTCAACTCAAACCAACTACAGTAACAGTGCTGCTAGATTTCCATCTCACAGAAAATCACATTGAATTTAGAGACACATGAATCCCAGCCTGTCAGCTCATCCCTTCAGAAGTCCACATCCATTTTAAGCCTCTGATTGTAAAAAAAACAGGCTCATAAAAAACACAGCTGGGATCATTTTTGTTAAATCAGGGAATTAGCTGCTTGAGAAAGCACAACACACGTTTTTTCATTTTAAATATTAATAAACAGGGATGAAGGTAAGACCCATGGGAATAATACAAGACACATAATTTTCTAAAGCAAATAAAAAGAAGAAACACCTACTAGCCTTAGGACACTGGTTTGCAAAGTATTGATTCTTGCAAAAAAAAAGAAAAGCTTTTCAAAGAACATGATTCAGGAAAAATAAATTTTAATTCAAAAAAGCACCATGATTAACAAACTAACAAAGCTGCAGTCACCCTCTTTAAACAGTTACCAAATCCCTAGAGATGAAAGCCAGAACTTAAAAGAGAGGCATACAGGAGAAAAAAAATAAATAAATGAATTATCTCACACATTATATTCAAGGCTCAAGAATCTCAATTCGTTTTATATCCATGAGTGTGAAAAATACTTTCATTAAAATTATTCCTGAGAGTAGGGCATTTTTCTGCTTTAACACATACTTTCGTTAAGATCAGATTTACAAAGAAAGTACTGAAATATGTACATAAAACACATTTAAGTATGTGCTCAAATAGCCTTCAAATAAATTCCACCAACAGTTCTCATAAGACCAATATTTTATACGTGTATATGTACCCAAAAAGAAGTAAATATCCTTGTACCTATTTCCTGAATATCATATACACATGGGTCATCAACTGTAACAGTGAAGTATCTCTCAGCTCCATTAGGGAACCAGCCATTTTAGACTGACACCACTCTTTCAAAATTCTACTTGAGCATAGGGAAGGGTGTATGGGCCATAAGCAGTATTTGTCTAGACTTCCAAGGAGGGCCAGAGAAAGACCTTACCTTCAACACAACTATGAAATAAGCCATATCTACTAACAAACTAAAGTTTAAAAATAAAAACTGCATTTAGGTATAAAAATGAGTTTGGAACACATGATTTAAAATCAGAATGTATGAAAAAGATAGGCAGATTTGTCAAAATTAAGCTCAAAATGAGTTTAAAAGAATGGCACAGCAAAAAATCATTAAGTGTAATCAAGGACAGCAGCAAGAGTGTATTTCAGCTCAGGCAGTTGGTCATCACACTACAGTGTAAATATGGCGTTTAATCTGTAAGAGGGATCCAAAAGAGTCAAAGGATTTGAGTAAAGGAACAGGAATTCATTCTACATCCAACAGCTACTGAGCACTATTCCCAGGATAAAACTATATAAAAGACTGACGAGGTCTCAGGCTCTCAAGCACTTTATATCACATTGTGGGATCCTCCTCACCTCCAACCCCCTACCTCCCAAAAAGAGACTACGAGAGTAAGAGGAAGATTTTTTAAAGTCCGAAGTTAGGTAGGATAGTATGAAAGAACATGGAACTCAGAGGCAGACGATCTAAGTTCAAATCCTAACCTGACATCACCTCAGCCTCAGTTTCTTCACCTATAAAATACAGATGAAAATGAACACATGATTAGAGGAATCAAATGAGATAATATATAAAGGCATTCATTCTTTAAACTGCATTTATCAAGGGGCACCTAGGTGGCTCAGTCTTAGGTTAAGCGTCTGACTTCAGCTCCGGTCGTGATCTCAACGGTTCGCGAGTTCAAGCCCCTCACTGGGTTCTGTGCTGACAGCTCAGAGCCTGGAGCCTGCTTCGTGTTCTGTGTCTCCCTCTCTCTCTACCCCTCCTTGGCTTGTGTTCTCTCTGTCTCTCAAAAATAAATAAACATTAAAAATAAATAAGTAAACTGTATTTATCTAGAAAGAGGATCAAATTTCTTCTGCATAACTCCCAAGGAATAAGGAGGTTTCACCATAAGGTAGCCATGGTCGACTGGTTTCAGGGCTTATCAAAAATGGAATGGGTTGTCCCTTAATATTAAAGGTGATCATATACAGACTTACTGGCCTCTTGGCAAAAATCCAGAAAAACGCAGTAAGTTGATATACCATGTCCACAATAGTCACAGTGTCTAGTATTTGCTTTTACCTTCTCTGGGGAAGAAGCAAAAATAATGTTTGCATGACTTTAAATATGTGCCAGATTAATTTTTTTCTGTATGCATGATGCATGATGAAAGACTGACTGTAGTATCTGGATCAATCTGTCCAAGTCCTAGCTTTCCCATCATAGGTTTGGTATGAGACGTGAATACGACAGTATAACTGCCTAGCACAAAACAGCTTCAAAAATACCATCTCTCCTTTACTATGCCACTTATAAACTATGTTCATATACAGTCAATTTTCATTATTTGGTATTCGTAGAACAAGGATATCTGATAAAATAAGAAGGAAATACTGTTCACCACGGTATTATTTTTAAAAGCAAATAATCACCAGCACAATCAAAAAGATTGTTTGGAAAAATTAAGTTCTACTTTATATGGAAATCGTGTACTGATTAAAAAAAAAAAAGAAATGGATGATATAGTATTAGCAACCTTGTAGTCATTCTTCCATTCATTGAACAAATAGTACTAAACACCTATCATGCGCTAGTCATTTGTAATTAAAGGTCTTTTCTTCTGTAATTGAAATTTTAAATATTCTATAAAATGCAAAAGAAAATCTAACCTGGATTCTGGCTATAAAAAGGTCCTCCATTCATCTGATTCTGAAGGCTTGTTTGTGAAGTTATGGAAGGAGGGCGTCTATAGGGCAACGAGCCCCCTATTGTTGGGGGAGTATGGCGAGAGGCAGGTCTATTCATGCTGTAGAACTGAACAGGATGACCTGGAAAAGGGATAGAGCATAAATTTGCCATTAAAAGAAAATTATCTCAGACAACCAAATGCTTTATTGTCTGAATCTTAATAACATGATTAAAAATAACAATGCTTAGCTAACTTAATTGCTATCTGACAAACATCATACAAGGCCACAGCTATTGCTCAGCTAACATATCAAAGTGCAAAAGCAAGAGGGGCGCCTGGGTGGCTCAGTCGGTTAAGTGTCCAACTTCGGCTCGCATCATGATCTTATGGTTTGTGTGTTCAAGCCCCACATCGGGCTCTGCACTGACAGCTCAGAGTCTGGAGCCTGCTTTGGATTCTGTGTCTCCCTCTCTCTCTCTGACCCTCCCCAGCTTGTGCTCTCTCTCAAAATAAATAAATAAACTTTAAAAAAGAAAGTGCAAAAGCAAGAAAGTAGGTAAATAAAACTAGGTTTGGAAAAGCTATGGTCTAAACAGATTACTAATTAATACTATAATTGTATTAAACTAAAAAAGAAAGAAAGTGCAAAAGCAAGAAAGTAGGTAAATAAAACTAGGTTTGGAAAAGCTATGGTCTAAACAGATTACTAATTAATACTATAATTGTATTAAACTAATAATTTGACAGGGTTTCAAAATCATCACAACTAAAATCTGTGGCTTACTTCCTCCTCCACCCCTCAAAAATGGCCACTAAAAACTAAACAAAAATGACATTTGGAAAAGAAAAAGAAAAAATGTTTGACACACAGTCTTATCCAAAACAATAATAGTAATAATAACAATAGCAATAAATTTAAGGTAGCAAAGCCAATTCATTTAAAGGAATACAAAGTATTTCACAAAAGGTCAAGTGACATAATTCCAAATCAAATATGTCTTTATTCAATCAAAAACCTCCATGGGGCACTTGGGTGACTCAGTTGGTTAAGCATCCAACTTCGGCTCAGGTCATGATCTCACCATTCCTGAATTCGAACCCCACATAGGGCTCTGTGGTGACAGCTCAGAGCCTGGGGCCTGTTTCAGATTCTGTGTCTCCCTGTCTCTGCCCCTCCCCCACTTGTGCTCTGTCTCTCTCTCTCTCTCTCTCTCTCAAAAATAAATAAACATTAAAAAAAATTAAAGGGGTGTTTGGGTGGCTCAGTCAGTTGAGCATCTGACTTCAGCTCAGGTCATGATCTCGCAGTTGAGTTCAAGCCCCGCATCTGAGCCCCGTGTCCAGCTCTGTGCTGACAGCTCAGAGCCTAGAGTCTGCTTCAGATTCTGTGTCTCCCTCTCTCTCTGCCCCTCCCCCACTCATGCTCTGTCTGTCTCAAAAATAAACAAATATTGAAAAAAAAATTTTAATAAAAAAAAACCCCTCCATTTCCGAAGGTAGATTATTTTGCCTTAAAATTAGAGGTTGGGGTGCCTGGGTGGCTCAGCTGGTTAAGCATCTGACTCTTGATTTCAGCTCAGGTCATGTTCTCAAAGTTTGTGAGATGGAGCCCTGCATCACATTGGGCTCTGTGCTGACAGCAAGAAGCCTGCATGGGATTCCCTCTCTCCCCAACTCTTTCTGCCCCTCCTTCTAAATAAATAAATAAATAAATAAATAAATAAATAAATAAATTTCTTAATTAGAGCTTAAGCAATTTACAACTATGAATAAATCTAAGACACAAAAAGGTAAAATATATCTTATTTGTAATACCATCTCTGAACCTATACATATTTATTAGCAATTTCACTCAACTGTGCTGAGAATACTTAAACAGGTAATGCTAACTAAAGACATTCTTTCATAATCTATCCAAGTCCCTAATGTAATTCAGCTCCTAAATTTTCTCTTGACTCCACTTCCACTTAACATCATTCAGCTGAAGACCTACTATAACAGAGCAAGCAAAGCACTAGAACACCCTGGAGAGACCACTCCAGTAGACAAGAAAGGAGGGGAGGAAACAGGAGGAGAGAAGAAGGGAAGGGAGACATGAGAGGGGATGAAAGGGGAAGGAGAGGAGAGATAAAGGGAAGAGGATAGGAGCACTTGTGTGGCTCAGTTGAGCGTCTGACTTTGGATCAGGTCATGATCTCCTGGTTCTTGGGTTTGAGCCCTGCACTGGGCTCTGTGCTGGCAGTTCGCAACCTGGAGATTACTTCAGATTCTGTGTCTCTGTCTCTCTCTGCCCCTCCCTTGCTCACGCTCTCTCTCAAAAATAATAAACAAACATTAAAAAATAAAAAACAAAGGGGAAGAGGAGGAGAAAGTGCAGGGAGGAAGGAAGAGAGAGGGGAGAGGAGAAAAGAAAGAAAAACACTTCTGGCAATTTTTCATCTTATCCATGATTGTAAAAAGGATTTACGTGACTAAAACTGGTCTTCAGGAACTCCAAAAATTTATCAAACTTGGTTTCGTATGAACTCATATAAAGAATATTTTGAAAGTACTCAAGATCTGCTATATCATTTAATTTTACATACGACAGCATCAAAACCTAAAAATCAATTCTGTTGTATAAAAATCTGGAGTATTCAAGCTTAAACATAATCTACTGCCAGGGGGCACCTGGGTAGCTCAGTTGGTTAAGCCTCCGACTTCAGCTCAGGTCATGATCTCACAGTTCATGAGTTCAAGCCCTGCATCAGGGTCTGTGCTGACAGCTCAGAGCCTGGAGCTTGCTTGGCATTCTGGGTCTCCCTCTCTCTGCCCCTCCCCACATCTGCACTCTGTCTCTCTCTCTCAAAAATTAAAAAAAAAATTTTTTTAAACATAATCTACTGTCAAGTCTATATAACCACAATAAAAAATGTAAAAACATATATACTAATAAATTATTACTTCAAAGGTATGTTTTGTCATTTGAATCATCAGATACAAATACATTATTGGCATTTTAGTAATTAATCTGTAACAAACTAATACAAACCTATGATCTTCAAGTTAAAAACATCCTGATAATTGACAACATTATGAATTTTATAGATTACATCCAGTCTAAAATCTCACAAAAGTCATCAATAATTCAAAAACACTACTAAAAGACAATCTATTGATACTATTAATAAAGCATTTATTTTGCCTTGGGTTAAAAAAGCAAACAAAGCTACAGTTTAATTTTACAGACCTAACTATAAAACCTAAAACTAAAAACTTTTAGGAAAAACAGAACAAAATCTTTATGACCTTGCATAAGCTAACAAGTTTGAAAGTATGGCACAATTCATAGAAGAAAAAAATCAATGAACTAGACTCAATCAAAATGAAGAACTCCCCCTTTAAAAGATACCATTACAAGAATGAAAAGTTAGTCATAAATGGAAGAACGTATTTCCAAATCATAAAATTGATAAAGGACTTTTATTCAGAAAAAAAAAGAATTCAAGGGGTGCCTGTGTAGCTCAGTTGGTTGAGCATCCAACTCTTGATTTTGGGCACTAGTCACGATCCCAGGGTCATGAGATTGAGTCCTGTGTTAGGCTCTGTGCTGAGCGTGGAGCCTGCTTAAGATTCTCTCCCTTTGCCCCTCTCCCACTTCTACACACTCACTCTCTCTCAAAACAAAACAAAACAAAACAAAACAAAACAAAACAAATGAAAGAATTCAGTAAGAAAACAAACAACCCTATTCAAAAGGTGTGTGAGGGGAGCAAAACATTTGAACAGACATTTCATCAAAGAAGATAAACAGATGGCAAAGAAGCAAATGAAAAGATAGTCTACATCATTAGACATTAGGGAAATGCAAACCAAAACCACACAAGAAACTATTGTACACCTATTACAATGGCTATAGTTTAAAAACAGTGTGGGGTGGGTGGCGCCTGGGTGACTCAGTCAGTTCAGCATCTGACTTCGGCTCAGGTCATGGTCTCACGATTTGTGGGTTCGAGCCCCACATCCAGCTCTGTGCTGACAGCAGAGCCTGGAACCTGCTTCAGATTCTGTGTCTCCCTCTCTCTCTGTCGCTCCCCACTTGCACTCTCTCTCTCCCAAAAATAAACAAACATTAAAAAAAAATTTTTTTTAAAGACAAAGTGACAATAGCAAATGCTAACAAGTATGCAGAGCAACTGGAAGTCTAACACACTGCTGGTCGAGGTATAAAATGATTTAGCCACTTTGGAAAACAATCTGACAGTTTCTTATGAAGTTAAACATTCACTTACTATACAACCCGACAATCCTAATCCCTAGGTGTTTACCCAAATGAACTGAAAACTGACACACACACAAGTCTGTGTGTGTGTACCTACAGCAATTTATTCATAATAACCCCAAAATGGAAATAATCCAAGGGATAAACAAACTATGGTACCTCCGAAGGATACAACGCTACTCAGTAATAAAATAATGAAACTTGAAGCAACATGGATAAATCTCAAATGCACTGGTGCCAAAAAAAACGGACCCAAAAGGCGACATACCATATATTCCCATTTACATGACAAGCTAACAAAGTCAAAACTTTAGAGGGAAAAAAGAACGAAAAAAACACAGATCAAAGGGTTACCAGGGGCTAGGAGTGAAAGGGAAGGACTGATCACAAAGGGAGCATGAAGGAAATTCAAGGATGACAGTATTATTCCACATCTTGACTGAAGTTGTGGTGACATTACTGTGTACATCTGTCACAGAAATACATGCTAAAAAGGGTGAATTTTACTGTATGTAAATTATACCTTAATAAGAAGAAAAGAAAAAAGTACTTGGTGATTCAAAAACTGTATTAAAAAGATTATATTGATATGTTATTAAGGCATTTACCTTGATTTTTGTTAAGAAAAACTATAATTATTCAGTCATGTAACAAATGTTTATTCAGGGTAAACTCTGAACCAGTACCTACTATTAAATTATGATTTTATTACTAAAATATTCACTCTTGGGTGGGAGCGATTTATTCTTCCTGGGCCTACAACCAACTTCAAGATGTATTTTTTACTGCATTGATGTTGGAGTATAGTAAGATTCCTAGATTTAACTAGACAGTCTTGCCTAATAGAGGTGTGTATAGATCAAAGTACAGTCCATGTTTACATTCGTACACTATGGAAGCTTTTCTTACAAAGTGCTATTATAGAAGTTATCCCATAAAACGCCATCCAAAATCCATTTTAGCTAAGTGTCCTTTAACACAACCATCTAGTTATAGCAGAAGAGCTAAATATATATATTCTATGAAGTATTTAGCAAGCTAAGGTGATACACGTCCAAACACATACATTTTTATAATAAAGAATTTATTTACTAACCAGCATCACTATTAACTTTGCAAATATATTTTGTAGAAAGTGAACCTTTTCCCCTTCCCCATCAAAACAGATTTTAAGTTGCAGTTTTAAAACACTAAAACACCAGCCAACTTTAAGTAACACTTAAGTAAGCCTGAATTTCTTAAAAAGTCCATTGTCTACTATGTGTTTCCAGTGCTACTTTAAAAGACTTACAGAGACATTCAATATGTTAAATATTACCTATAAAATATACCTTAGAATTATTTTCATAGACTTTTCTTAAAGACGTAATCTGTAACAATAATTCTAATGATAACTTCTCGAAACTGTACAGAAGAGGGCTCCATACTAAATTCACAAATCTCTAGTAAGTGAAATTCAAGCAATAAAAAAATGTATATTTGTGTTACTCTACTGGAAAAATGTATGTCAACTTTACCCTGATTTCCTCAGTACATTTTACTCTTGTGGTCACATGCCATCTTCTAGTTAGTCCATTACTCTTCAGATTTTACACACACACACACACACACACACACACACAGAGAGAGAGAGAGAGAGAGAGAGAGAGAGAGAGAGAAATAGAGCACAAACAAACAGAAGTCATAAAGCCAGAGTTCCATGTAAAAGAGCCAGATGACTGGATGTGCCTGCCAAGGAACAAGCCATACTCACCTGTAGGGGGAGTGGAAGAAACAACAGGGGGAGTTGGAGAAGTGAAGCCATCAGCAAGGGTCTGGGCACCCCCAGCAGCAGCGTCTGGGGCAGTGGAGGAAGGGACAGTAGCAGGAACAAGAGGGGCAGGGGCAGATGCAGAAGTAGCAGGAAGGGGAGGAGTACCAGCAGAGCCAGCAGGGGCTGAGGGGAAAGAGGAGTAAGAGGCAGCATTAATGAGGCAGACCCATTAGGCAGGATTAGAAAAGGCATTAGAGAACCTAATGTTAGATATCCAGTGCTTAACACTAACCAAAGAATACAGAGAGTGTTAAAAAAAAAAAGAAAAAGAAAAAATTAAGCTTATACTAAAGGATTATTAGCAAATAATTCAAAATGTTCAGGGTAATGTACAGATTTTTTAACTCATTAGAAACAAGCATTCCATTTTACTTAAAAGCCACTACTCTGGAAGAAAAGTGCTCTCTTTATATTGTAATTTTTAGCATAATATTTTGTAAACAGTATACAAATCTAAACAGAATACACTAGAAAAATAGTATTCCATTTTGAATTACACAAATCAGAAAATAAACATATATTTCAGATATAAACACCCTATTTGGTAAAAAAAAAAAAAAAAAAAAAAGAATTTAGAAAACACAAATCTTTTTTTATGATTTTTAAAAAGGTATTATCTATTTGCTATTATAAGTAAATTAAATACAAAATATTCGGGGCGCCTGGGTGGCTCAGTCGGTTAAGTGCCCGACTTCGGCTCAGGTCATGATCTCACGGTCCGTGAGTTCGATCCCCGCATCAGGCTCTGTGCTGACAGCTCAGAGCCTGGAGCTTGCTTCAGATTCTGCGTCTCCCTCTCTCTCTGACCCTCCCCCGTTCATGCTCTATCTCTCTCTGTCTCAAAAATAAATAAACATTAAAAAAAAATTTTTTTTTAAATATTCTATCCTTATGTCTTCTGTGTCATACTTTTAAAATAAAGCTTAACTTTGGTGTCTTCACATTAAACAAGCATATCTTTCTGTTTCAGAAAAAAAAGGTAGTATTTCAGACAGTATTAAATTCCCTAAGTCCACTAAACTTAAGTGCCAAAACTACTTTAAAATCTGCCACTGAATGTGATTCTCACACTAAGTACCCACTGTGTCCAAAGGCATGCAATGTCATAACACTGGCTGGAATATAACTCATATCCAGGTGGTACGTGAAACCTCAAAGCACCAACTGAGCCACAGCACCAAAGGCATAAAGCTAAATGACAGAGAAGTATGTGAACATGAACTCAGAAATCACTTGGTCAAAAATAACAAGAGCAGAGGGACAAGTGGATGGCTCAGCCGGTTAAGTGTCCAACTCCTGATTTCAGCTTAGGTCATGATCTCACGATTCATGAGATCTACACTGAGCACAGAGCTTGCTTGGGATTCTCTCTCTCCTTATCTCTCTTTGCCCCTCCCCTGCTCGCTTGTGCACATGTACACATGCTTTCTCTCTCTCCCTCAAAATAAACATATAAAAAATGCATAAAGATTTCCCAACATCATTAGAGTCCTAAAGAAAACAAAATCCTGATTATGAAAAAAGCCCACTATAGTTAAATCATACATTGAATTCAAATTGAAAAAAGACAAGTAAAGATGAAGTACCATTTGTGTTTTACCTGGAAAGACACTGGGAGGAGAGGGAGTCGGGACAGCAATAGGAACCCCCACGCTCCCACTGCCACTGTTCTCCCGACTGCTGCTCCGACTACTCGGGTGGCTCCCTCCACTACTCCCGCTGCTGCTGAAGAAGTAAGAGCCACCAAAGCATGAGTATTTATATATAGGAAGATACTGCCAGCATTTCCCAAAATTTGCTGAAATGAACACATAGCTAAATAAAGATCATTCAAAAATCTTCCACTTCAAGTATTAATTTCTTAAAACAGGAAAAATACTAAGTTCAAGAAACTTGCTTTGACCATCTTTTAATAAGCATCTATTAAAGAAATTGAAAAAGAAGGAAAAATATATAAGTGGTAAGTGATAGGGTTCAACATATAAAAATACTATTACTTTCCTTTATTGTCTGAAGAAACGTGTTTTATAATAAAAAGTTTCCCTAAACAGGTTATTTGATTAATAATTAAAAACTAATTTTATTTGTAATAATATCCTGATATACCATTCCATATTAATGTTTTATTGCATATAGTTTTTCATCTGTAAAGTTCCACCAAAAAACAACTTGCAATTTCCCACATCTGATCCATAACTTTTTTTCCCATATCTGGTCCACAACTTTTTCCAGGTCAACTAAACTATTAATTTTGTAGAGAAGTCGGTATTTTAAGATGTGTTTTTTTTCTGTTTTTCAACTTCCTGACCTCAAAGCTTCATCAGAACATGAGAAGAGAGAAGTAGAATCAGATGAGGTTTGGGGGAGTAGAGTGAGGAAAAGAACTTAGTGCTTGGAAAATGAGAGAGATTTAACTGAAGTAATCTGAACAAATTATGGTACTATGACCATCACATTTTGCACTGAGGTAGAGAAAATACCTGTAAGTTCGATTTCTTTGATTCACAGAAGCTGTCCTCACAGGGCTCTGCTGCGAGGGAGCCATATTACGGGTTGGGCTAGGTACGTAATCATTTGGTACCACTGGAGGACGCACTGGCTCCAGTGTGCGATAGGGGGAGTGCCGCCTACAAAAAGAAGAGCGTATGTATTGTGTGATTAGCAAGTTTCGGCACAATAAATTCAAAGAGTTGCCAGTAGTGAAATACAATTTGTATTCAGAGACAGGAAAATGTTTTCACATAACCCAGCTACCAATTTCAGTCTTTCCTTAAGTATCACTTCTTTGTCATTAGGGTTTCAATGAGTATTGCTATTGTTTAGTCTCCAACCTCATTTCCCTGTACTAATGCAATTTTGTTCATTCATTCTCAGAGAGCACAAAGATTCTCCCACCAAGTAAGCCAGTGTTTCCCAGACTTTTTTTTTTAATGAGTTCAAATTATTTTAGTACCATGCCAAAGTTTCCCAACTGTACTGCATGAATGCACTAATTATCTTCCTCACCCCTCTCTCCCTAACCAAAGATATTCAAAGATAGGGTAAATAAATCTATAATTTGGCTCCACAACCCCCCACAGTGATCATCAATAGCAACTCTAACAAGTCATTTCCCTTTCTATATAGTAAATACATAGAACTTGCACTACACATCCACACATAGAAATACACAAGTTAATCTCCTCTCCTTCCATTCTCCCCTCACTTCCTTTCTCACCTCACTCAACTTTTACCTTGATCTCTTTTACCTCTTACCTTCCTCAGTGTTCAACATTTAAAAGGGAGAGAAAAAAAAAAAAAAAAAAGACCACCTAAGTCTTTTTACTTATTTTGCTTTGGACTGTAAAGTACAAAACAGACTGGATTTTATTAATATATTTCCTTCTTCTCAAAATCTCCTTTAAAAGGAAGAGAATGAGAAAAGTAAGAGGAGGAGCCCCTGGGTGGCTCAACTGGCTAAGCATCTGACTTCAGCTCAGGTCATGATCTCACGGCTTATGAGTTAGAGCCTCGCATTGGGTTCTCTGCTGTCAGCACGGAGGCTGCTTCAGTTTGGGTCCCGTCTCCCTCTCTCTCTGCCCCTCCCCAGCTCGTGCTTTCTGTCTCAAAAATAAATAAAAACATCAAAAATAAATTTAAAAAAAAGAGGAAATATGATACGAAATAGGATGCACAATGGCATATTAATGATTATTAAATTAGTTCTCATCTCTAAGTTTCTAAATTCTTTATGACAATGATAAATACTCAACTGACATGAAAGTGACATTCTGCAGATACAATTCTGGTTTCTAAAGAATAAAAATTGGGATCTCAAGATGTGAAAATTAAAAAGCTATCTTTTCCTGAAATGATGTTACTCCCTTACAAATTTCTCAATAATTCACTCCTCCCAGAGTCCCAAGGTTCCTTCAAATACAGTTTTCCTGGGCTACTCAATAGCCCAGATAGATTTTCAGTGAGATCACTTTGTAGTGACCCTGTCCACTCTACTACCCTCAAAATCTTGCATAAACACATATGCACATTAATAATTAAAAATAAGCAGTAGTGCCTGGGTGGCTCAGTTGGTTGAGCATCTGACTCTTGATTTCAGCTCAGGTCATGATCCCAGGGTGGTAGGATGGAGCCCCACATCAGGCTCTGCACTGAGTGTGGAGGCTGGAGATTCTCTCTCCCTCTCTCTCTCTCTCTCTCTCTCTCTGCCCCTCTCCCCCACCTGCTCTCTTCTCTCTCTAAAAAATAAAAAAATAAGTAAAAATAAGTAAAGGGCACTAGATGATATAGTACGTCCAAGGAAGGAAAAGGAGTATCAGGAACGTGGATTTAAAATACTACAAAGTAGGGTGCCTATGTGGCTCAGTAGGTTAAGCGTCGGACTTCCACTCAGGTCATCATCTCATGGTTTGTGAGTTCGAGCCCCGCATCATGCTCTACATTGACAGCTCAGAGCCTGCTTCGGATTCTGGGTGTCTCTCTCTCTCTCTCTCTTTCTGTCCTGCCCCACTCTCTCTCTCTCAAAAATAAACATTTAAAAAAATAAATAAAATGCGAAAAAGTTTAGGGGTGCCTGGGTGGCTCAGTCAATTGAGCATCAGACTCTTGATTTTGGTTCAGATCATGATCCCAGCATTGTGGGATTGAGCCCTGGGTCGGGCTCTGTGCTGAGGTGAAGCCTGCTGAGGATCCCTCTCTCCCCCTGCCTCTCTCCCCCATTCGTGCTCTCTCTTTCTAAAATTAAAAAAAAAAATACTAAAAAGGTTAGGCATCTGAAATTATAATGTAAATATAAAAAAAAAATAAGATACGGATTCATTTCCAAACATCTCATTTCCAGACAATAAAAATGTTCTGTTTCACGCAGACAAAAACCCTTGCTGACTGAGAACAATACAGTGAAGGCAATGATAAATACAAAGTAAAAAATAAGGGCCAAAGGAACAAAATATGATGGCTAGACAAAGATTATGCAAAAACGCCACACTGTGACCATCAACTGGTTTGTAGTGCTCAGCAACTCTGGTCTCCAAAGATCCTGCAGAGCCCTTGCTAATACACAAGGGAAACAAATACTGGTATATGAATACATCTTCAAAATTTGAGAGCAACAGAAAGTTTTCTTTTACTAAGAGGACAGTGGGTTACCTTGCTAACAATCTTGACTTAAAACCTAACAAAATCTGTTAGGTACTACATATAATAGAAATATAGACATTCCACAGGAAAACAAATACTTCCTCTTGATCTCTCTACTCTTACATCTGCACCACTACAGCCTACCATGTCATCAACATACTACAGTGAATGGGAATGCTAGCTGGTGTAGCCACTCTGGAAAACAGTGTGGAGGTTCCTCAAAAAACTAAAAACACAACTACCCTATGACCCAGAAATTGCACCACTAAGCATTTATCCAAGGGATACAGGTGTGCTGTTTTGAAGGGACACATGCACCCCCCATGTTTATAGCAGCACTATCAACAATAGCCAAAGTATGGAAAGAATGGATGAATGGATAAAGAAGATGTGGTATATATATACAATGGAGTATGACTCGGCTATCAAAAAGAATGAAATCTTGACATTTGCAACTATGTGGACGGAACTAGAAGGTATTATGCTAAGTGAAATTAGTCAGAGAAAGACAAAAATCATATGACTTCACTCATATGAGGACTTTAAGAGACAAAACAGATGAACATAAGGAAAGGGAAACAAAAATAATATAAAAACAGGGAGGGGAACAAAACAGAAGAGACTCATAAACATGAGAACTGAGGGTTACTGGAAGGGTTCTGGGAGGGAGGATGGGCTAAATGGGTAAGGGCACTAAGGAACCTACTCCTGAAATCATTGTTGCACTATATGCTAACTAATTTGGATGTAAATTTTAAAAAATAGAAAAATTAAATAAATAGATAAATAAATAAATAAAAACATACTACACTGAAGTTTAAATCTTATTTGATCTACTAGATGCTTTCCTCTCTAATCTAAGCAGAATTTGTTTTGCTGACCCCAAATAAAAGCATCCTATTCCTGGCCGGAATTAATTTTTATCCTTTTATTTCCCATTGTCCTAACTATAATTCCTCTACCAACATTATCTTCTTTTATATTCTAATTCATCTTGTCCTGTCCTAATTAGTTTTTTTTGTCATTTTCTTTTTTCCCTTTTCTTTTCTCTCTTTTCAGTTTTTTTGGTTATGGTTTTTTTTGTTTGGTTGGTTTTGTTGCTGTTTTTTTTTTTTTTTTTTTTGGTGAGGGGGCCAAAAACAAGATTGTCAATTTAAAAAATTTTAAGCATGTATCATCAAGCCAATGGGTATCAAAGCATTTTGTCTTTGTCTTACACATTTTTTGAAAAATCCAATTTGTGGTACAATGACTCTGAAAAGTTGATAGAGAACAAATATTACCCCCTTTTACAGATGAAAAAACTGAATTGCTAAGAGGCTGACTATGCAAAACCACAGAGCAGGAGCACAGCTGGACCACCATTTTAGTCATCTGGCTTTTGTGTCCACCTGATCACAAATCTCCATGATAAACCAAATGTTTATATTATGATGCTACAGAAGAAAAATGTTAAGCTTTTACATTAAATGGCCATTTCTGCCAAAAGTCAAATCCAGAGCTCACTTCTGTGAGATAGAATTAAAGCTCAGTATTCTCATAACCACACAAGACATACAGAATTTTGTAATTTACAGTGTTCTCCAGAAGAATAGTCTAAAATAAGCACAATCAGAATACTCTAAAACATTTCTGAAATTAGAGTACAATTTATAATAAACCATGAACTTGGGCTAGGATTTTACCTCAAATTTAAAATTCAACAGAAAAATAACTTTCAAACAAAATCTTTTTAAAATTATAAAGATGTTTCCCAGAAAAAAGGATAACCTTGGGAAGAAAATGTTGTTTCAAATATTAAAAAATAGTTTAAACATATGTAGTGTTTAGTTTTCAACAACACTACATGAAGTGGTTTTCAATTATTACATACTTACCCAAGTGTCCCTTTCCCTGACATAGGGGGACTGGGGGGTTTCTGAGTTGGAGGTGTTGTACGCGGCAGCCCACCCATCTTCATATTCTGGGTACTCACCTAAAAAAATTTGGAGGAAAAATCAACTCGTATGCAGTGAAACAAAATGTCACTTTTGGGAAATAATGTTATGCTATTTAACAAAGGAGGGGAAGGTTTAAATAGGAAAAAAAAATTAGAGGCCATGCATTTCATATGCAATTTCTACTCTACTATTATTCTACAGTTGTACTCAAAGGACTCTTCCTAACATGAGATTTTCAAATGATTGTAAACTTGTATGCAAAGACTGTATTTGCCATTAGGCCATCACACCAACAGATCACTGGTTAGACTATTTGATACTACATTTAATTGAAATTAAATAGGATAACCATAAGAACTTTAGTTTTAACAAAGAAAAACTTGGTCAAAAACAATAATGCCTTTAAACAATTCCTTGTTTTTTAGATAGCAAGTATATCATAAAAAATACATGTTTCCAATATGCAGTATAGTTTTGATCCATTGCAACTAGAGAATACAAAGTCAAATTGTATGATATACCAAAAAATTTTCAGTTTTTAAAATAGTGGATCAGCCTTACAATTCAGATTTCTTTAACGTTCTTTTATGAAGGAATCACCTACCTGAAAGCTGCCAGAAGTTAAGTCATGTTCCTAAACATCTGAACTAGAAAGTTAGGGCTGAGATATCCCATTCAATTATGAGCAATACAGAGGCCAAAGGCAATGTACTAGTTCCAATGGGAATTAGACCCACTCAGGCCGAAAATAAAGATTATGGGAAAGATGTAACATCGTCCTAAATCAGAGCTGGGCCATCACTCCTCACTATTCCATCTCTCTCTAATTGAAAATATGAGAGAAAGAGAGTAGCATAATCTGGAAACAAATGATGCCACCAAAGAAGTATATCAGCATTCATATAGAAAGCCCTAGAAATCTGGATATCTTAAAGAGGTAAGATAAGTCATTCACAAATATAGTTCAAATGCAATCTCAAATTGTCTGAGATTACCAATGGGTTAGAGTAAATATGTTCAACATATAGGTTCATACCTGACCCTATTTTAAGCCCCCAATATTGTGGATTACCAACACTTCAAAAAAAGATATTAACTTTTCTAATAAGATTATGTCTGGAGTATTCAATTTTATTTATAAAATGAAACTGCAAGACATTACACCACTGAAATCAGAATGTATTTATAACTATAATTTCAAAATATAAATTTTAAGAAAACAAATCATAACCAAATACCGAGTATTGAGGCTGCCAAAATTACTCTGGCTTAAATGAAATTTTTAAAAATCCTGAAATACTACTTGTTACCTGAATAGGCAAGAAATAATATATCATGAAACAAACTCTGCAAATGAATAAGCCCAGTGAATAAGTTGTGTGTGATGTTAAAACAATCTTTAATGACAAATGATACCTTTGAGATGTCAATATTTTTTCAAGTGAAACGTTTATCTGGAATCCTTTGGTGTTACTTTTAATAAATACAAAACAAACCAGTTATCAAGTAAGACAGATTAACTTATCCTTGTTCCCCCCTCATTAATAAGCAGAGGGTATACTAATCATATCTTAAAATGAAAATGCCAGAAGTTTTTAAAACATCAATCCACATTCAGGTAAAATTTCAAGAGTAATAGGACAAATAACCAGTAGCTTTTCAAACTGTAAATCTTAATTTATGATATCAGATTTTTTATAGTAATAACCAAAGTCCTTTAAGCTCAACCTTAAACAACATAAAACCCAAAGTTACTTTAAGTGATGAGGGAGAAGTAGGTGAGCCAACACTAAACTACATCAATTTGCTAGAAACGGGAAGGAAAAGGAGCAGCAGTAGAAAAAGTAAAAGAGACTTTTATTCTATATATGGAATAGCTAAAATACTTGAAAACAGCTTTTCAACTTTGATTCAAGGTTTTGGCATATAAAGTGTTTTTATTTAAATTGCAGTATCTTCTAGAAGTCTTCTAATCTATAAAAATATATAAAATAAACAACCTATATATTAAAATCCAGTGGACAGTTCCATAAACAAAACTTGATACATTTCATGATCTGTAGAATCATCAAATGATTGTATCTGCTTGGTTAATGGGGTTTGGATAAGTAACTTAAATCATGTAAGAAACCAGAGTCCCTGTAGAATGTCCAAAAAATCTGTAATTTTATACTTTATTGATACTGTACCTTTATATGAAGCTAAAAGAGTTTTTTAATACTTCTTCAAGGTGGTTTTCCTTTGTGAAAAAGGCTAAGTAAAACGATGAATATGCTATGCAGAGTATAAATACTGCCATCTAATTAGAGGAAAAGAGCAAGAATAGGAATAACTGCCAAACAAAACTTAATGTGTCGGGGCGCCTGTGTGGCTCAGTCAGTTAAGCATCTGACCGGCTCAGGTCATGATCTCACGGTTTGTGAGTTCAAGCCCCATGTCAGGCTCTGTGCTAACAGCTCAGAGCCTGGAGCCTGCTTCAGATTCTATGTCTCCTTCTCTCTCTGCCCCTCCCATCCTCATGCTCTGTCTCTCAATAATAAAGAAATGTTAAAAAAAACAAATAAAAACTTAACATGTTTATCACAGGCAGGATCTGTATTATAATTAAAGAAAGTTTATTTCAAATATAAAATAATTTGATTAAAAAAATTCACTTGATAGCCATCATGGTTCTAAACACTATTTTGAGGGAAGTTTATGGGGGAGACATCACTTCCTCACAAGCAGCAAAACACAGGACTAAATTTTGTGTGTGGAGAAGTGGACAGCTGGGGGGGTGGGAGGGAGAGAAAGAGAGACAGGAGAACGAGAATGCACCATAAACTCAGGACAAAGAAAACAAAGCAGAGCTACACTTACTTCATTACAGCAATTCCACATGAAACTTAAAAACAAACTATAAACATAAGCAGAACTATCATCTGGTTCATAAACATGCAGTTAATGGTCCTGAATCATGAGTGTGCATGTTCATTATACTTCAAAGTCTTTTTTGGAAATCAGAATGAAGCTTTTAACCATCGAATTATGTGGGCATTTTTTAATTCTATAAAGGGGAAAGTCATCATTGAGAGCTAAGTAAAGCAGGTATTAGGTATAAGGAGGAAACAATAGGAAACATTCTCCCCGTTTTTCTTCCCACCAAAAAGAAATCCTCAAAACAGAAGAATTATTTCATTTAAGTGACAATGCTCAAATACTTTGCCATTGGCCTGTGACTAAGGAATGTAGGTAATACCGGAGGTAGAAAAGTTCTTTTATGTTCAAAGAGTGGTCCTATCTCCCAGGCTTTGGAGATCTCTACAACTAGCACCAAGCACCAAGCTCATTCTTATGGCCTTAATATTTTTTCTACAGTGCTCCTACTCTCCTGCTCTATGCTTTTTTGGTACATTCAATAACTCCTTGAACCTTGATATATCAAAATACAATGTTTATTACAAATCTCAGTGCTTTTTCAGAACCCTGTGAACTTCAGTATTTTTTATAAAGCTGGCTGGCCAGATATCTCTAGTTCACAAAGGACACTTCTGCTATGAAGAAATCTCCCACTGACAGATGACCTGCTGTGACAGAATAGTACCAGACACATTCTAAAATGGTTATCTGTGGTATATTCCTCATTTATCAACCACTTTTCATCTACTAGACTAGTAGGCAATGGAATATGAAAAAATTTTCTTTTTTAATTTTTAACATTTATTTGTTATTAAGAGATAAAGAGCATGAGCATGGGAGGGGCAGAGAGAGAGAGAGACACAGAATCCGAAGCAGGCTCCAGGCTCCGAGCTGTCAGCACAGAGCCCAACGCAGGGCTCGAACCCACAAACCACAAGATCATGGCCTGAGCCGAAGTCGGATGCTTAACTGACTGAGCCACCCAGGCATGCCAGGAATATGAAAATTAAGGGAGACATGGCACGGGAGACATAGGAGACAAGGGAGACATGGTCAGAATGAGACACAAAGGCCTATAAAATGATTTCTCTGCTTTTAAGGAACTTAGAATATTTTAGAATAAGACTATGTTTTAAACAAAAAGGAATGTCTACAAATTATATAGAAATCTCCAAAAAAAGAAATATCAGTATTAATAAACATTTTTAAAAAGCAGGATTTAAATATACAAGGAGGAGTAGTATGTATAGTTCAAGGTAAATTACACTTTTATATGGCCTCAGGTACATACTAAAACACTTCCAATATGGCATTCCACCATTTAGTTTTTTATGCCTTTTGTTGTACAAATATCACGACATTGTTTTCAAAGGTCTTATGAATTAAACTCTACAACTTGTTCTCCCCACTCAACTAAAGAAAAAAACCTAAATTAACCACTATCAGAACACGCTGTACAAAATGTTAAAAATTCAACTTTTAGTACAGAGGATTCTTCTAAGTCAAATCCCATGTGTTTGGTCCCAAAGTGTTATCTTTGTTTAGAGTCTGAAAGGCATCAAAAGTCTAACAGCAACAAGAGCAAAGACAGAACTCATGAACAGCTGAGGAAATCAAAGTAGCAGATAATCCTACCAACAAACATCAGGAGACTTCTAGGGCACTTGATATAACCCACAGGTCTCCAAGCTCAGCTGGAAAACCACTTAACTGGTTTATTATCCACAGTCCTTTCCAACTTTAACATTTTTAAATTCTATTTTCTACCTTAATGTATTATATTATTCCATTCATCACCCTTTGAAAACCAATTATTTTTATACCAGCACTAAAAGAGAAATAATTTGTTATATGCTGAATACTTTTTTCACTCTACTTTGTTTTGGTTCACCAAAAATTATTAACAATGTGCTTAAAAAAAAGAGGGGAGGGGGACAGGAAGGAAGAAAAGACAGAACGTTGGTGCATTGTAGCTTCTAGGATGAATGCAGGGTACTCTTCTCGCTCAGTAAACTGCACCCAGATATAACAGCAACACCTATATAGAGCCACAGTACCCAAAGAGTGAAGGTTTTTGGTACAAAGAGCAAAGATGTTAAGGAATCTTATCCAAGTGTGATATTTCCTTGCTTTCTAGGAGTTTCTCTCATTTCCCACTCATTTTGGTCTATCTCTCACATGAACAGATCCTGAACCCAGGAAGGTCAAGAAGGAATCTGGAGGAAATGAGCATGGGATAGCAGCTTAGGCAAGCTGGTCTAAACTTACGAGGAAAAGAATTAGTCCACTTCTGTGTTTCATTCAGGTAATCTTTCTGTTCTCTTCAATCACTTTAAAACATCAACAGCCAAAATCTGCATATAGTATTTACAGGAAAAGAGCCAAGCAACTACACACTGCTTTGGGTGTAGTTCTTTGTTATGCAAAAGCAATCTCCTCACAATTCCACATGCCTTCACTCAGCAAGACTGAGGGCTTGGAGCCAACATCATCTATTCAAATAACACAAGAAGTACTATTTGCCTCAACTCCTCTAGTCACATCTCTCTATCAGATCTGTTGAAATGTCAGTGGCCGTGGTTAAAAGTTAATGATTCAGATCTCAGTTATCTTCCTGTTATCACTTTCAATACTGAAGACATGGCAAATAACAGGGTTTAGAAAGAAAATGTATTTGAAAATAAATTACAAGGGTCAGTTAAGAAAATAAGAACAAAAAGGAAATGCATGCTTAGTTTGGTGAATACGATTTTAGTAACTGTATTTAAAAAGACTTCTTGAATATACTTGAATGTCTTTTACCATTAATTCTCCAAAATACTAAAACTGTAAAAAAAAAAAAAAAAAAAGAAAAGAAAAGAAAAAAATACCTAAACTGTTACTGAAACACATAACAAAATATTTCTCTAATTTTTAACCTGTTGTTAAATATTATCATGAACTTTTGATGTTTTGATGTAATTAATATTCAGCTAGAAAAACTCTTAAAATGAGTTTATATTGAAATATTGGAAAAAAAGAAACTAATCTTGATTTTTGCAAAATACATGATACTGCAACTTAAAAAAAAACCCATAACACTGAATATTTTCCACTTCTCACTTTCTTTACATTGACTAAGAGTCAAGAGATAATGACATACTGGCCACAAGTGTATAATAAAGCACACCATTTATAGAATAAAAAGGCTATTACACAGGGGGAGGGTTAAATGAAGCACATTAGTTGGCCCTCCAATCCATAACATAAATTCTACATTTACAAAAATCCAGCTAATTTTACTCCATAATGACATTTTATGATACGGTAACTTACATTTTATTTTCACAAAACATATTAACATTGCAAAATAAGCATTTATTCAAAAATATTTACTAAGCCACTAGTGTGTGTGTCAGGCACTGTTCTAGGAGCACAGGACAAGGTGGTGAACAACACAAAAAAATCTGCCCTCACAGAACATGAAGACACACCACAAAGTTGCATGACAAAAAGTTTTAAATATTAAAAAGAGGAATTATTTGTTGATTTTAGAAGGCCAAGTGCCGAGTATCTCTTCACTCCCCATATGTAATATTCTACATAAGAACAAAGAATGGAAATCCAGCCCTGGAATCTCTTACCTTAAATCTAAGCAACCACTTAATGCATAAATGGAGCAAATAAAAGAGGTAAGGAAAAAAAGCATTGAAAGGTTAGTTGGAACTTCAGGATGTGAAGAGAAAGGAAAAAAACAAAGAAAAAACAAGTTAAGCATTCAGCATTAAAAAATAATGTTTCAGTAGATCATAGAAAGAGTGGTCAAAGCAGAATGTGTCATGAACAGGAAGGTTTTTTGATGAAATTATATGACATTGCTTTATTCAAAAAACATTATTAAAGATTTCTTCACATTAGTGTCGCCTAAACACTGAAAGTCCAAATAAGAAGGACTACAGAGTCCCAAAAGAGTAATATTTTACTTGAATTAAGTAAGAATTGGAGTGGGAAGGAAATCATGTTTTTATTATGTAAATGGGCAAGCACAAATATTATGCTTTATTCTAAGTGCCTTTTGGAAGTAGATTCCAGCAGTATCCTAAAATTTTCTATTTGCAGTTATTAGCCTTGAAAAAAAATCTCAAAATTATAAAATTTTAAGTATTTTATAAAATTAAATATCAAATTCCAGATAATAATGCTTATACTAAAATTCTAAGAAAAATATTTTTTTTAATTATACTGTATGTTTTCTTTTACCAAGATATACATTAAATTTAGACTTAACTGATTTCTAGCCATACTAGTATAGTGTATTTTTTTAATTTACATTTGCTTATATATAAAGACATAAATCAACTGCATAAACTATACAGTTTCACTTATAAGTATATTGTATATATTTATCCAAAGTCACATTTAATAAGTCACTGCCTTTCAAATCAATGATTAAGATGTAAACTTTAAGCTACTTAATACTTAGCTGATGCTCCAAATAGTTTAAGTATAAATACCAATTTCATTGAAATTTATATGCACTTCAGTTTTGATCATGGTATTTTATATATACAGCAGGCACTCTAATACATTTTAAAAGATAGCCAAAACACATAATGGCTACATATTCAAAATGGGTAGAAATATTAATTCATATATTACTTTTGTCTACACTATTCTCACCCAAATGTTAAGACAGAATTATTTTAGAAAAATTCAAAGTACATGTTTGTTTACTATGTTCTTTCTGAAAACTAATGCCAGAAGCTTGCTGATAAATTCTTGAGGTAAGGTAAATACTTTAATAACATGCTAAGTAATCTTTTAATCAGTCATATTAAGTCATTAAAAGACTACAGAAATTATACCACACTTATTTGCCCAATCTACATGATGTATTATCATAACTGTTTAAATAAATGCATTTCATTTACAGATGACTGCTTAAAACTTGACAACATAGCACTAAGAAGAAGCAAGAAGGATAAAATAGTTATAGTAGTAAGGAATCTTCAGAACCACAACTGGGCCAAAACTTGGGCCTCCAGAAAAGATAAAAGCTTCATTTTCTAAAGCGTTTCATTATGGACTGCTATTTCTAAAAGGCTGACAAAAATTATACTTACCTTTACTCCATGTCCAATATCATCTAGAATTGTATAGTCAATAGGTTTTCTAATATAACGAACTGGTCGTTCAAGATTGGCTGGAGCAATAATCTTATGTGTCCTTGAAGTGTTTTTATTGGTAGTCAAAATACCAATCTCTCTTCTTGCAACTTTCTCTTTATGAATATCAACGGTCTGAAAAATATAATGTAAGTGCAACACGAGAATGTATAGTTCTAATAACCGGAAAAGTCAAAATATAGGTGCTCAGTGACTTAACATCATTATTTATATTCTTAACCCTAATGGCTAAATTTTCTCCTTTTTGGACCTACTGGCTTTCTCCATTTCTAGGCTAAAGCAAGGGCTGGCAAATCATGGCTGGCAGACCAAATCTGGCCCACTAAGTTTTTTACCACCTGAAGTTTTTTGTTTTTACAACCCAGGAGTGGTATTTACATGTTTTAATGGTTTTAAAAAGTCTAAAGAAAATTAGTGCCATGACATGACATGTGAAAATGACATGTGAAAATTATACAGAATTCAAATTTCAGTTTCTATACATAAAATTTTATTGGACCACTGCTCTTCTACTCACTTACATGTTTTCATATTACAAGGGCAAAGATGAATGTTGTAACAAAGACTGTATGGCCTGCAAAGCCTAAAATATTTATTAGCTGGGCCTTTACAGAAAAAGTTTGCCAATCCTTGGGTTAAAGCATGCTAATTTTTTCCCAAACCCCATTTATATTTATACTAATACAATAATCAAGAAAGCCCCAGTGGTTAAGATGGTTACATTTTAAAATAACCTATTAGTGTAATTTCCATTGGTGTTAAAATGCTTTTATTAAAAAAAAAAAACAAAAAAAAAACAAAAAAAAAAAAAGGAGCCTGGGTGGCTCAGTAGGTTGAGCGTCCAACTTCGGCTCAGGTCATGATCTTGCAGTTCGTGAGTTCGAGCCCCACATCAGGCTCTGTGATGACAGCGCAGAACATGGAGTCTGCTTCAGAATCTGTGACTCCCTCTCTCTCTGCCCCTCCCCTGCTCATGCTGTGTCTTCTCTCAATAAATAAATAAACGTTTAAAAAAAAAAAAAAAAAAAAAGAAGGGCCTAAAATATAAATAAAACGTTAACATTTTTTTACAAAAAAATTTGTTTTTTATGACACAATACTCATAAAATATTTCATTAATTTATTGGGTTTATTAAATGTTCACATAGGATGTGTTTTTTTACTTTTCCATTTGCTAATAGAGGGTGAATTTCTGTACACAGATAATACTATGTTTCTTATTAATTTAATTAATACTATTAAACAGCATTTTCAAACAGCAGGCTGTAATTTAGTGGCATATGAAGAGCAATTATTTTATATTTTTTAATTTTTTAAAGTGTTTTTATTTATGTTAAAAGAGAGAGAGAGAGAGAGAGAGCTGGGGAGGAGCAGAGAGGGAGGGAGAGAGAGAGAATCCCAAGCAGGCTCCACACTCCCAGCACAGAGCCTGATGCAGGGCTCAAACCCACAAACCACAAGATCATGACCTGAGTGGAAATCAAGAGTTTGTGCTGTCAGTGCAGAGCCTGCTTGGGATTCTTTCTCCCTCTCTCTCTGCCCCTCACCCACTCCCACTGTCTCTGTCTCTCTCAAAATAAATACACAAACTTCAAAAATAAAAAACACTTTCAAAACGTTTTTCAAAAACAAAAAATAAAATATCTGTAATAATACAGAAAAGATAACCATATGACAGTATTAAATATCACTTTATGAAATATGAAAGCTGATTATCTATCCTCTTAAACTACCTACGGTATGAAGGAAACTTGAAACAAATTCAAAGCCTCTTATTTCAATGAAAAGACTTAAAAACAATTTTTTTTAATGTCTGTTTATTTTTGAGAGAGACAGAGAGACAGAGGGCAAGCAGGGGAAGGGCAGAGAGAGAGAAAGACATAGATCTGAAGCAGGCTCCAGGCTCTGAGCTGTCAGCACAGAGCCTGACGTGGGGCTCAAATGCACAAACTATGAAATCATAACCTGAACTGAAGTCACCAACCATAACCAACTGAGCCACCCAGGTGCCCCTCAGCCAAAAGATTAAAAGCCAACAGGATCCGTAAGCTTCACAACTAGTATCTAAATAAAGTATCGAATCAAAGACTGGCCAAGGTAGTAACTTTATCATTTAAGTATTTCTTTTTAAAACAAAAATAATCTTTGAGCTTTTTCTGAGCATGTTAAGTAAAAATGACAAAATCTGCTTTCCTTTTCAACTACTTGGTAGAGCTGTATAAGAAAAAAAGAAATTAGTGTATTAGTGACAATGTTGGTATTTACTTATTTTTAACTTCAGAGAAATAAAAATCTCATTTTGAATAATTTTTAATGAGTCACATTCTAAATCATTAAAAATATGAGCTAAGAAGATTTCATATATATTAAGTACACTTCAAAATAAACAAAAACCAAAGAAAATAGGCACATTTTTGTATCTATTTTTTATATAACTGGTCTTAAACACATCAATAAAGGAAAATTTATCAGAGAATGTTATTTTCTTGAGACATTGTTTCCACCCCACTTTTTATTTTTTTAAGTTTATTTGTTTGGGGGGGGGGGGGCACCAGCAGAGAGCCCAATGCCAGACTGAAACTCACAAACTGTGAGATCATGACCTGAGCCGAAATCAAGAGTCAGATGCTTAACCAACTGAGCCCCTCCATGTTGGTTTTTTTTTTTTTTTTTTTTTCAACGTTTATTTATTTTTGGGACAGAGAGAGACAGAGCATGAACGGGGGAGGGGCAGAGAGAGAGGGAGACACAGAATCGGAAACAGGCTCCAGGCTCTGAGCCATCAGTCCAGAGCCTGACGCGGGGCTCGAACTCATGGACCGTGAGATCGTGACCTGGCTGAAGTCGGACGCTTAACCGACTGCGCCACCCAGGCGCCCCTCCATGTTGTTTTTAGAAACATAATTATCCTATTCAAAAATGAAGCCATAAGAATGCAAACCCAAGCAACCATAGTAGAATTCTAAGCTTACTGCAAACTGAAACTTCAATTTCAAATTTTCATCCTGGAAATATGAATAAATCTCTACAAAATAAAAATGGGGAAGCAACTTTCCATATCTGCACTAAGATATAGTTACATTTTATAGTAAGCACATTTTTTTAATTGTTTGAAAAAATTGAGGCTTTTTTTTTAAAAAAGCACTCAAAACATTTGATCATACCTGGTGACTGGGGCATTTACATATTACTTCTTTTTTTTTTTTTTTTTCAACGTTTATTTATTTTTGGGACAGAGAGAGACAGAGCATGAACGGGGGAGGGGCAGAGAGAGAGGGAGACACAGAATCGGAAACAGGCTCCAGGCCCTGAGCCATCAGCCCAGAGCCCGACGCGGGGCTCGAACTCACGGACCGCGAGATCGTGACCTGGCTGAAGTCGGACGCTTAACCAACTGCGCCACCCAGGCGCCCCTACATATTACTTCTATGTTCTCTTTATATACACAGCCCAAACCCACAAACCTTTATGCTAAGGATAAAACAAAAACCAGTATAGCAAAGAAAAAGATCTCAGACCTATGAGCCTAAATAAGGGCTAGTTGCTATAAAAGGACATAAAATTGGGCTCTTACATCTTCCTAGGAGAGAAGGCAAAGTACAATGAATTACAAGGAAATATATCCCTTCATGAGGAAGGGACAATTTTCCCAGGACTAAACTCTAAAAGGATTTGGTTGAAGGAATTCTGAAGAGAAAAATGTTGCTTCTTGTATTAATTACCAGTAAAAACTGAATGCATGCTCTAAAACATAATTCTTAACAGGATATATACATGGGAAATCAAAAGAATTTAGTTTCACTATATAATATTCTAGTTGTCTATTTTAAAAGAATACCTACATCTGGGAAAAACTAGAGCAGGGCTTCTCAACAGAGACACTATTGAGATTTGGGACCAGATCATTCTTTGTTGTGGGAAGCTGTCCTGAGTATTGTACAATGTGAAGAAGCATCCCAGAAGATACCAAGAGCACCCCAAGTTGTGACAACCAAAAATGTCTGCAGTGCCAAATGTCTCTGCAGGTGTAAAACTACCCGGATTGAGAAACAATGATCTAGAGGAGAGACTAATTCACTTATCCTTACATTATGCACTCTCAAATATCAATTGTTTCCAGACTTGTTACAAGAGTTGACTTAAGATTAATGTCTCTAGGGGCACTTGGGTGGCGCAGTCGGTTAAGCGTCCGACTTCAGCCAGGTCACGATCTCGCGGTCCATGAGTTCGAGCCCCGCGTCGGGCTCTGGGCTGATGGCTCAGAGCCTGGAGCCTGTTTCCGATTCTGTGTCTCCCTCTCTCTCTGCCCCTCCCCCGTTCATGCTCTGTCTCTCTCTGTCCCAAAAATAAAAATAAAAAAAATAAAAAAAAAACTTAAAAAAAAAAAAAAAAAGATTAATGTCTCTAGCGACTGGGTAAGTATAGATATTTGGTGTCCTTAACTTTTTAAAAACATATACAGTAATAAAAGTAATATATGGTTAAGAAAATCAAAGAGCATAAGTTGTATTCTTCCCATCCTACTACCACACTAGGTTGAACTGTAGGAGTTCTTGTGAATCAAATATATCTTCAGAAAATAGACAGCTATGATTTTATTTAGAATCTGAATAGTAACAGAGAACAATAAATCTACTCCATAAGGAAGGAGAAGAAAGTTTGGTCTATAACATTCTGAAATTTTCAGCAATCACCTACTTCAAATTTTTCAAAGGTTTCTCTTGGGGAAAATCACATTCAAATTAGATGGAGTAAGAGAATGAACACTCCTCTATATACCTAAAATCCAGCTTCAACATTCATCAACTCACAGCCAATTATTAGTTTTAAAATAATTTGTTTAAAGCTCTTATATTTTTTTATTAGAAATATGGCTACTCTGTTTTTCCTAAATCAAATTCATAGCCTTCAGTAATCATCATTGCCTTGCCTTTTCATATTCTTTGAAATTACAAAACTAAAATGTGTTAAAGTTAAATTTTGGAAGTACAAGTTCAACATTGATATTTAGGAAGAATTTTAATAGAAAAAAAAGTATTTCAAATTTATCCTGTCACTTCTAGAGTTGTTGGTTACATGATAATAAATTTAGTCTTATTTAGTAGAGGTCTCAATAATAGCACTTACCTGTGGCAAGTAAAAAATGTGTTTAGCAAAGATGACCAAAACTAATGCAAGTAACTTCTAATAAATACTACTATTGTTTGTTACCTGTTAACCAAAAAATACACCAAATAATGTCACTGCAACTGTGTGGTCTATTCCTATTAACAGATCCTTATTAATTTGTTTCTCTATCCTTCTCATGGCTATTGCCAAGTCTGGTCTCACATGCTGTGGGCTTCCCCCATGACACTTTAGCCAAGTAGTGCCAAACCCAAGCTCTCTACGATACCTCTTATCACCCTCAGATAACCATAATGGCTCCCAACTCCCTTGCAAGCCTGAGACCCACTCCTACATCTCCTTCATGGATCCAAACACATGCTCAGGCCACAACAGATATCAGGCAGGTACTGTATAAAGTACTTTGTTTTAGGATTACCCATGCATTGTTGTGGCCCATTAACACAGATAATCAAAAGGTGACTGTACTGGACAGTACTACTTCAGCTGATCATCAGTGTGAGAAAACATCTGCAAATAGTTAGGTGGAATAACTCAACTAAGCTGGGTGTTTTCTAATATGTCTCAATTTTTTAATTATAAGTTAATGTTTCAAATAAGCATTTAATTATTTAAATGACAAATAGGCTTTAAATTATTCATCTTTCATAAAACAAATTAGTTATTACTAAATGGCAATCTTCACTTATTCATTTTTTATAAAACAATATAAACTATACGTAAGAATTTAAAAACTGTATAAACCCTATCTTCTATGAATAATTACATATTGATAACCTTTCAAAGGATCTCCTTAATTTAAAATCGAATTTTTAAACAAGGCTATAAAGTTTGTTCTTAAGTAGGCTTCATGCCCAGCACGGAGCCCAGTGTGGGACCTGAACTCACAACCCTGAGATCAAGGCCTGAGCTGAGATCGAGTTGGATGCTTAACTGACAGAGCACACAGACACCCCAAGGCTACAAAGTTTTTTAAACAAAAAATTACCTGGGACTCCTGGGTGGCTCAGTTGGTTAAATGTCCAATTCTTGATTTCAACTCAGGTCATGATCTCACAGTTCATGAGTTCAAACTCCCAGTTGGGCTGTGTGCTGACAGCACAGAGCCTGCGTGGGATTCTCTCTCTCCCTCTCTCTCTCTGCCCCTCCCCTGCTCACACATGCACACTCTCTCTTTCTCTCAAAATAAATAAATAAATTTTTAAAAATTACCTTCCATGGTAAGTTCCTGAGGGGTTAGAACTTCCACCGCCTTTTAGTATCTAGCCCTTGAGAAGAATTACTTCCCTTCTCATAGCATTTAATAATCATTCCTTCCTATTTCCTTCACTCTCTGTTAACTACTTCAACACTTGGCCAAATAAATTCTAGTCAGCTCTTAGAGTGGGAAGAACACTACTCTTTAAGTTCTTTATGTTGCCTTTGAACCCCCTGATCTTCTTCTAAGCCATAATGAGGGGGCACTTGGGTGGCTGAGTCGGTTAAGTGTCCACCTCTTGATTTCGGCTCAGGTCACTACCTCATGGTTCGTGGGATAGAATCCCAAGTCCAGCTCTGCATTGACAGCGTGTGGTCTGCTTGGGATTCGTAGCCTCTCTCACTCTGCCCCTCCCCCACCTCACACTCACACCACACACTCTGTCTCAAAATAAATACACTTTAAGCCATGATGAACTGAATGTAGACAGTATTGACTCTTTAGGTTAAGTTGAGAAAAGCGACAGGCCTGGCTTGGAAAATTTTTAGTTTATAAGCTTATAAGAATTTTAGTTTGGGGGACCTGGGTGGCTCAGTCCATTAAGCATCCAACTCTTGGTTTCCGCTCAGGTCATCTCACAGTTTGTGAGTTTGGCCCCATGTCAGGCTCTGTGCTGGCAGTGAGAAGCCTGCTTGAGATTCTCTCTCTCCCCCTCTCTCTCTGCCCCTCCCCTGCTCACACTGTCTCTGTCTCTCTCAAAAAGAAATAAGTAAACTTAAAAAATATGTTTAAAAAAAAAGAATTTTAGTTTGAATAATGTTCTCATAAACCTTTTTTTTTAACTAACCAGAAATGGACACAAAGTCAAGGACACAGTAAATAGCATTCATCCTTACACATAATGCTATACTAACTTAAAAGTAGCTATGTATGTTTATACAAGTAATTCAGTAAAATTAAATGTTTGTTCTGATAACTATATATTTTTGAAAAATATTTAATGTTAATTTAACTCCTACTCTCAGTTTTAAAATTAAAAATTTGTTAGCTTTTTAAATAATATGCTTCCAAAGAAATAAGATAACAGCAACAAAGCTAGAGATAGGATTTCTTTAAAATTGCCACCCTTGGGAGGCGCCTGAGTGGCTTAGTCGGCTAAGCATCCGACTTCGGCTCAGATCATGATCTCATAGTTTGTGGGTTCGAGCCCAACATCGGGCTCTGTGCTGACAGTTCAGAGCCTGGAGTCTGCTTCAGATTCTGTGTCTCCCTCTCTCTCTGCTCCTCCCCCACTCATACTCTGCCTCTCTCTGTCCCTCAAAAATAAATGTTTAAAAAAATTTTTTTTAATTGCCATCCTTGGGGCACCTGGCTGGCTGAGTCAGTGGAACATGTGACTCTTGACCTCAGGGTTGTGAGTTTGAGCCCCACAATGGGTGTAGAGATTACTTAAAAATAAATTTTTTTTAAATATTTATTTCTGAGAGAGCACAAGTGGGGGAGGGGCAGAGAGAGGGGGCAGAGGATCTAAAGTGGGCTCTGTGTTGATAGGCTGACGATAGCAAGCCAATGTGGGGCTCAAACTCATGAACTGTGAGATAATGACCTGAGCTGAAGTCAGACGCTCAACTGACTGAGCCACCCAGATGCCCTAACAATAAAATCTTTAAAAAATAAATAAAAAATAAAAATTAAATTGCCACCCTTAAACTACCTAAGGTAATCTACATCAAGAACCTATCCTAATACTTCTTATGGATATGGTGAGTGTGGTGTAAATTAGTGCACTACTTCATACTATGTTTAGTACAAAAAAGTCTGATACTAAATATTCGTAATCAATTCTATTTTGTTTTTTAAAACCTCTGCCATTCAGTTGGCTAAGTCAATGGAATTCCCATCTGCAGATTCTAATTCAGAATAATTTAGGCAATAGTTCAGTTATATCAGAGTGATGGAGGGTTGAGGTCAGCAGGGCACAGACTGAGGTGACTAGCAGAGCCAGCAGAATAGAAAGAAAAAAAGCAAATATAAATCAAGTTCATTTGTAGGAACCTCAAAAGAATAAAGAATTCCAAATGGAAAACAGCTCAGATATCATCTAATCAGTCTTATCATTTTACAGATGAGAAAACTGAAGTTCAAGTCAAATGACACACAAGTCAGCAGAAGAATCAAAGTAAAACTTAGATCCCTGACCCTCCCCACTCCCAAACATATGGAGAAAAGAGGTAGAGCACTAGGCGGCTGAAAAGTGATAAGGTTCCTACCCATGACACAGAAAAAAGATACTGATGAGGAAAGAAATCAAATACATCAGAGATCTAGTATCTCCTAGTCCTGAACCACTCTACCAGACAATTCCTACAAAACAACTCTTAATACCTACTAGCATTCCAATAAATATGTGATCTGGTCTTTGACCTGACTGAACCTCCATTTCTTTCCTTCTTCAATCCAATCTTCTCTCCAAATTCTCTAAACCTAATACTTTTGCTCAAATTGCCAAAAAAAAAAAAAAGAAAGAAAGATAGAAAGAGAAAAGAGAAAAGAGAAAAGAAAAGAAAAGAAAAAAAAGAAAAGAAAAGAGGAAAGGAAAGGAAAGGAAAGGGAAATCTAATCTCAAGATATCATAAGAACGTTCTGGCTCCCTCTAAAAACATAGTAATATTCTTAATAAAGCATAATAATAATAATAATAATAATAATAATAAATATAATTACCAAACATTAGAAAATAACAGTATTTAAGAACAAGGGCTTGCAAAAACTACACCCTACATGCTAAATCTGGCCTGCAGACTGCTTTTATATGACCTACAAGTTAGAATAGCTTTTTACATTTTTAAATAGTTGTTTAAATACACACGCACACAGAGAATAACACGAAACTGATACTACACATGTGGCCCACAAAGCCTAAAATATTGACTAGCTGGTCCTTTACAGAAAAGGTTTGCCAATCCTTGTATTTAGAGTATTTACTAAGTATTTGCTTTGTAAACAGAAAATGTTTTCTCATACTATAATCTTTCAGTCTAAAGAGTATCAAATAACTCTGATGTTCAACTGACTTTTCTTTTTTAATGTTTATTTATTTATTTAATTTATTTTTGAGAGAGAGAGAGAGGAAGAGAAACCAGGAGACAGAGAATCCAAAGCAGGCTCTGCACTGACAGTACAGAGCCTGCTTCGGGGCTCAAACTCACAAACTGCAAGATCATGACCTGAGGTGAAATCAAAAGTTGGACACTCAACCAACCGAGCCACAGAGGTGCCCTCAATTGACTTTTAAAACAAAGGACTCTACCTGTGCATTAAGTATAACTGAAAATTATTTCAACCCTTAAGGCAAATACTAAAAAATATATAATTTTTAAAATTTACTTATTTCTTAGCTATAACCTCCATCAGCCCATTTCTCCTATTCAACCTCTCACCCAGCATACTCTTTTGTATAGACTTAACAGGTATTATACAACTGCAGATCCCTCACCCTTCCAGGGATTGTTCAACTTCAAATGAAGAAGAGTCAACATATTCTTGACAGCTCTGACTCAGGCCCCTGTTATTTCCCTTTTTTTTTTTTTTTTTTAAGTTTACATATATTTGAGAGAAAGTGAGACAGAAAGACAGACAGAACCAGTGGGGGAGGCGGGCGCAGACAGGATCCAAAGCAGGCTCTAGGCTCTGTGCTAATACCAGAGAGCCCGATGTGGGGCTCGAACTCATGAACCATGAGATCATGACCTAAGCCGAAGTCTGATGCTTAACCGACTGAGCCACCAAGGTGCCCCTGGCCCCTGTTATTTCTGACCTACTAATCTCTATCCATTCATCTCTCCCATTTTTCACTTACTCCATTAAAATGGCTTTAAAAGACAGTACTAATTAGACTATTAATTATATGTAGATTTATGTGACACTCAAAAATAAAATGTTCTCATTAACTGAATTCATACATATAATTACAACTTAGAGTAGACTTATTCACCTTCCTCCTTAAGACTGCTACCCTTCTCAGGTGCCTGGGTGGCTCAGTCAGTTGGGCGGCTGACTTCAGCTCAGGTCATGATCTCACCATTCATGGGTTCGAGCCCCACATTGGGCTCTGTGCTGACAGCTCAGAGCCTGGAGCCTGCTTCAGATTCTGTGTCTCCCTCTCGCTCTGCCCCTCTCCATCTCATTTTCTCTCTCTCTCTCCCAAAAAATAAAAATGTTTTAAAAATTAAAAAAAAAACTGCTACCCTTCTCTACCAAAGTAGTACAGAATTCTAATCAAAAAACGGATGATTATCAGGGCACCTGGTTGGTTCAGTCAGTAGAGCATCTGACTCTTGATCTCAGAGGCATAAGTTTGAGCCCCACGTTGGGTATAGAGATTACTTTTAAAAAACAGATGATTATCTTTCATTATTATTTACTTATTGTCATCATCTATCTTCACAATCTCTTCTACTTTCACAAACTAATAACAAATCGTTCATCCTTTTTAGAAACTCTATTAATGTCTCTTCTGCATTTGAACTTTTCTTCTCATAGTCTTTTTTGCTCCTTTGCTAAGACTTCAAATATGCAGAAATTCTAAAATTCTTAATTGTAAACCCCAAAATTCTCTATCAGATTAGTAATTTGTCAATATCCCTCCTTTTACAGAAAACCAAGTTCATCTATTTCATTATTATTATTTCTTCTAAGGGGTCACTTCCAAATAAAATTTACTTCTCGCTAAAACTCACCAATTCTTGGGGGGTTTGGGGGAGGGTTTGTTTTTTACTTTAAGAGATACAGCAATATAGCAAGCAGTAAATTATACAATGTCTACAGAATTTCATATGGGATGTAAAGAAAACCTTACAGTGGCAAATACATTTTTAAGATTAAATAGTATTAAATAACAAGAAGTCCCTCTAAATCAGTTTGGTGAACTTTCAAATAGCAAATATAAGTGAGTCTTCTCATATCTGGTTTGATTATCTGGACTCTATTTTATTTAATTACACAAATTAAGCTTCAGACTTTGAAAATTTGTTGGATTAGTCAATTTCAGAAGCATCTTGAACTCTGCTACTCAGTAACAAGACAGCTAAACTAGAAAAGCTCCAAAGATCTCATCAAAGAGAAGCAGGCAGATCAAAACCTTTATCTTTTTAATGTTTTTTAAAATTCATTTTGCAATTACAAATTGGCTTTTCATTGCAGTATTATTTAAATGGCCCCCAAATACAGAAATGGTTACGAAAGCTGTGACATACACATGCAATATTATACAGCCATTGAAAATGTTTATGAAGAGCTTGTAACATCATGGGAAGATATCTGTTGTCATAGTAAGTTACAAAATCCTTAGTAAGAACAAAATCCAAAATTCTATACATAATATAATCACAGCTACGTTTTTAAAACTATTTATAGGAAAAATGTATTGGAATAAAGTATTAAAAGTAAAAAGTTTAAACAGTGGTGAAAGGGTTTGTTTTTCCATTTTTTTATTTTTCTATATATTAAGGGAATGGCTTTTACAATGGAAAAAAGTATAACATTAAACTTTTTTAAGTTCTATATAAAGATAATTTTATAAGTTCACTTAAATTAATATTTTCTTTACTGAGATACGGTACCATCCTGATTAAACAAAAGTCCTACCAACAGAAAAAAAAATGTAAAGAAGTGATTAGGCTATCACATTAATATTTTTTTTTGAAGATAAAGAAATGTGGAATTCAGTACAAGTTGGAAGAAACCAGAGAAATTTTCACTCAAAGATGATTATTTTAACATGACTACTGAATTTTAATAAAAGTATTAAAATCTGCTTCCCTGTCAAATTCATAGAGAATCGCTCCACAAAAAGAATCAAAAACAACCTGATACTGAATTTGTATTTTGCAAATCATACATGTGAGTTAACTCACATGATAAAGCCTGCCAGCATTATACAGATTGCTTGTGTTTATAGTGTTCCTCATAGGCAAAATAGAAAAGCAGTATGGTCTCACTTGTGAAATATGATTGATTGAAGATTCCATCCTTCGTAGCTGGGATGCTTGGATATCCAGCATCTGCAGGACATTGTTGGCCAAGGTATTTATCAGATACGCAACACTTGCTAAGGACTGGGTGGTGTAGGCTTTGGTTTCTTCTAGAGCTCGCTGCTTATCTGCTGACTAAAGGGGGAAAAAACAATCATCAATTTAAAGATAACTCATTCTATCAATCTACTCTACAAAAATGCTCATAAAATCCATTGTTTCTGAATCTACATACACTAGTTAAAAATGTTCTGAATGTTAATTATCAGTATCATGTAAACCCAACAACTGTTGGCTGAGTTAATATTTTCATGTTGAATAGATACATCTTTGTATAGATGCATAAAATCCTATAGCCATTATTTTAAAAATGAGATCCACTGGATTTTTAAAAAAAATTTTTTAATGTTTATTTATATTTGAGAGAGACAGAGCATGAGCAAGGAAGGGGCAGAGAGAGAGGGAGACACAGAATCTGAAGCAGACTCCAGGTTTCCAGCTGTCAGCACAGAGCCTGACTCAGGACTCGAACTCATGAACCATGAAATCATGACCTGAGCCGAAGACAGATGCTCAACTGACTGAGCCACCAGGTGCCCCGATACACTGGATATTTTGAGCAATGGCAGCAAGTACATAGCTTCTCAAGATCACTGTCTGGAAAAGTAGCTGATGTGAATGTATAAATTCTAGCATCCATTTCTCTAGTTTTCTGAATTTGTTCTTTCCTTCCATTCTAAATGTGAAATGTGGGTATAATGTAATGTCTCATTAAAGTAATAATAATGATAAAACAATTATAATGATAAGTAAAAATGACACTGTAAATAAAAATAGGTAATAATTGCAGCAAATAATGAAAAATTAAAATTAAAATAATTAAATCTTTCTTCTCAATCACTTTAAGTGCTATAACTCTATGGGACATAAATTGTCAAGTATCAAACTCTGGTTGAAGAACAGAGCACACAGTAAAAAGTGGTTAAATCATTATTTCCAAGGTCACAAGGCAAAACAATGGTAAAGATACATATGCCATGTTGCTAAATGCTAGACACCATCTTCTATAGAAAACTTTGGTTTAGGGTGCCTGGGTGGCTCAGTCGGTTAAAGTGTCCGACTTCAGCTCAGCTCATGATCTCACGGTTCATGAGTTCCAGCGCCACGCTAGGCTCTGTGCTGACAACTTGGAGCATGGAGCCTGCTTCAGAATCTGTAACTCCCTCTCTCTACCCCTCACCCACTCACACTCTGTCTCTCTCTATCTCTCAAAAAATAAATAAACGTTAAAAAAATTTTTAACATAAAAAAAGAAAAGAGACTGTAGTTCAGTAGAAAGTACATGAGCCTCTGAACAAGAAACCTTTTATTTTCATGTCATCTCTACTATTTACTTTACAAGGTATCAACTTGGACAAGATTAACAGTTTCTCAATTTCCTCAATTAGAAAGCAAAAGAGATAAACCTCTATATCAACCATTCTAAGTAGTGTGAATACCAAATAAGATAATGAATGTAAAACCACTTTCTAAAACTACAAATCATGATATGCTGTCATTATCTCTTTGAGTGCTCATTAGCTATGCAAAGTTCACTACATTCCACTCTCCTCTCTTTCCTACACAGTACAGGAGTCAAAATTAACAACCCTAGATATGTTTTTCCAGGGAGAGCAAAATTCTTTTGAAGAAGGAGCAGTCAACAAAATAATCAAATTATACTCAGTTTATCTCGCAAAGAGTTAAAGATAACTATATTAGCTTTTTTTTCTCTTTTCTATCTTAATCCTTAGTAATCTCTTTTTTTAATTTTATTTTTTATTTTTTAAAATTTACATCCAAATTAGTTAGCATGTAGTGGAACAATGATTTCAGGAGTAGATTCCTTAGTGCCCCTTACCCATTTAGCCCATCCCCCCCCAACACACAACCCCTCTAGCAACCCTCAGTTTGTTCTCCATATTTATGAGTCTCTTCTGTTTTGTCCTCCTCCCTGTTCTTATATTATTTTTGTTTCCCTTCCCTTATGTTCATCCGTTTTGTCTCTTAAAGTCCTCATATGAGTGAAAAAAAATATGGAATGCTTCATGAATTTGCATGTCATCCTTGCGCAGGGGCCACGCTAATCTTCTCTGTATCGTTCCAAATTTAGTATATGTGCTGCTGAAGAGAGCACAGTAATCTCACTCTTATCAATACTTGAATTAACAACAGAGTTGAAACTAAATCTGGTAGAAGATAAATACTTAAAAAAAACCCCACCATACAGACTTCTAGATTCTGATTATACACGTAAGGAGCCTGAAAGACACTATTCCATCCTAACAAATAAAAAGCTCAACACAATGACAACAATTAACAACTTTTCTTGAATTCACAGTAAAAGCAGCAAGTCATTAACACTTTTCAGAAATTACTCTAAATCAGAGTATTAACTCTAGAGAATAATTCAAAATTAAAACACTTGGAAAATTTATTTGATAGTATGCCTCAAAGGATCAAGGGGATGGATATCTGGACAAACAAATATTTTCAATGTACCTTTTTATATTGGATAGTATTTGAGATTTTTTGAAGAGCAAATATTATCATTTCATGCTCTGCCTTTGTTCCTAGTGAATATATGAAATCATGTAGCTGATTGATCAAAGATATGAGACCCTTTTATACTAGGTAGGCTTTGTGTATATCTACTTTTCCACAGAAGACTGAAGACCCTGTAATGTAAAATATATGAGAGATGCTTTTTGTGGCTGATATAACATTGATGTAAACCAACAAGAAGTATGTATTTAGGGCATCATTCTTCTACATTAAAGTAAGGCAAAGGAACACTGTGAATTTTATAAATAAATTGCTATACCAATTGCTCTTTAAGGAAAAAAAGTTGGGAGTCCTTTAAAATCCTGATGTATCCTCATAATAGTGAAGTCATGAATATATAGAAGTCAGGAATGTCAGCTGATGTGATTGAAATGAAAGAATATTCACATACATCAGAGAAAAGTATAGCTTACTTTTCTACAAGGGCATACATTTATTGTACATTCATGTTTACTAAATAATTGGCCTGTCTTGAAAACCAAAGAACGCACAACTCTCAGATGATTGTATCAGGAGAACAAAAATGCTTTTATTTTTTTAACATTTATTTATTTTTGAGAGAGACTGTGAGTGGGGGAGGGACAGAGAGAGAGAGAAAGAGAGAGAGAGAGAGAGAGAGAGAGAAATCTGAAGCAGGCTCCAGGCTCTGAGCTGTCAGAGCCCAAAGTGGGGCTCAAACCCACTAACCGTGAGATCATGACCTGCACGGAAGTCGGACACTTAACTGACTGGGCCACCCAGGCATCCCCAAAAATGTTTCTTGATTGTTTGTAATCTATTTTTTCACCAAGGAGCACACAGTGGTGTGCTTTAAGTGCTTTATTTAGACCAAGTATGAACTTTATATATTTAATAAAACTAAATGGTTTCTAATGTATTAAAAGAAAAAAGTTATTCCTGAAACCCTTTAGAAGGAAAGGGCATAGATGACATGATCACCTATATAGAAATCCCAAAGAATTGACCAAAAAAATTCTTGGAACTTAATAAAAAGATTACATCAAGGTTGCAGGATACAAGGTTAACATAAAAAAGTCAACAGCTTTCCAGCAATGAATAGAGTAGCAATGAACAAGTGGAATTTGGTATTAAAAACAATATCACTTACATTAATAACCAAAAATATAAAATACTCAAGTACATATCTAACAGAATATGTCTGAGATCTATATAAGGAACATGGCAAAACTCCAACAAACAAAATCAAAGAACTGAATAAATGGATAGGAAGACTCAATACTGTCAAGATGCCCATTCTTCCCAATCTGAAATACAGAGTCAATGCAACCCCAACCAAAATACCAGCATATTATTTTGTGTATATCAACAAACTGATTCTAAAATGTAAAGGCAAAAGACACAGAATAGCCAATACAGTATTGAAGGAGAACAACAAAGTGGGAAGACTAACACTACTCAACTTCAAGATTCACTCTACAGCTATAGTAATCAAGACAGATATACTAATCAAGTATGGTACTGGTTAAAAATGGACAAAAAAGTTTCATGGAACAAAGCAGCCTAGAAATAGAACCACATAAAAACAGTTAACTATCTTTAACAAAGGAACAAAGGCAATACAATGGAGGGAAGACGGTCTTTTCAACAAATGGTCTGAAACAACTGGACATTTAAATAAAATACACACACACACACACACACACACACACACACACACACACACAGAGCTTATACTCCTCACAAAAAATTAACTCAAAATGGATGATAGACCTAAACATAAACTGCAAAACTATGCAACTCCTGGAAGATAACACAGGAGAAAATCCGGGTGACCTTGGGTATGTCAATGACTCTTAAATACAAAATCAAAGGCAAGATCCATGAAATAAATAACGGATAAATTAGATTTCATTGAAATTAAAAACTTCTGCTCTACACAAGACAATGTCAAGAGAAATGAGAAGACAAACCGCAGACTGGAAGAAAATATCTACAGAAGACACAACTGATAAAGGACTGTTACTCAAAATAAAAACAACTCTTCAAAGTCAACAATAGGGGAAAAAAAAATCAATTAAAACAGGGACCAAAGACCTTCACACACACCTCATCATAGAAGACACACAGATGGCAATAAGCCCATGAAAAGATGCTCCACATCATATGCCATCAGGGAAATGTAAATTAAAACAACAACAAGATACCATTACACCTATCAGAATGTCTGAAGTACAGGACACTGATAACACCAAATACTGACGAGGCTGTGGAACAACAGGAATTCTCATTCACTGCTGGTGGGAATGCAAAATGGTACAGCCACTTTGGAAGACAGGTTGTTGGTTTCCTACAAAACTAAACATACTCTAACCAGATGATCTAGTAATCCAGCTTCTTGGTATTTACCCAAAGGAGATGGAAACTTATGTGTACACAAAAACCCATACAGAAATGTTTATAGTAGTTTTATTCATAATTGCCAAACTTAGAAGCAATCAAGATGTGGTACATCATACCACACTAAAAAGAAATGAGTTAGCAAGCACTGAAAAGACATGGAGTAACCCTAAATGCTTATTACTAAATGAAAAAAGATGAATCTGAAAAGGCTACATGTTGTATGATTCCAACAATAAGACATTCTGAAAAAGGTAAGACTCTGACCATGAAGGCAGTAAAAACAACAGTGGTTTGCCAGGGGTTGGTCAGAGAAGGGATGAATAGGTGGAACACAGGGGATTTTTAGGGCAGTGAAAATACTCTGTATGATACCATAAGGGATACATGTCATTACACATTTGTCAAAACCCACAGAATGCAAAACACCAAGAGTGAACTCTAAAGTGAAACTGTGGTCTTCGGGTGATTATGTGTCAAGATAGGTTCATCAATTGTAACAAATATACCAATATCGTGGCGGATGTTGAAATCTCTATACCTTCCTCTCAATTTTGCTGTGGACCTAAAACTGCTCTAAAAAATAGTCTTAAAAACAAACACAAAATCATTCTCTGTTGTCAGCTACTTTCAACACAGGCATATCTGTTTCAAATTTCACAAATGTCAATGCCAACAAAAGATGTAAAAATTGAAACAGACTCTTAACTATAGAGAACTCTCCTGTAGCCAAAGGGAGGTGGGTAGGGGGATGGGTGAAATATGTGATGGGGATTAAAGAGTATTCTTATGATGAGCACTGACAATGTATAGAATTGCTGAATCACTGTACCATACACCTAAAACTAACACTGTATGTTAGTTAACTGTATTGAAATTAAAATTAAAAACAACAAAGTTTTAAAAGGATACAAAAATTATACTGTCATCAAACTTATATAAAATTAGAATTATGCTTATAAATTATACCATAAATTAATTTTTAAAAATTTAACAGATACCCTACAGTTGAAGGTAACAAAACTCCAATTCCTCTATTCTGACATTTGCCAAAATTTTTCATACTACACCTAGGCAGATTATTCAATAAAGAGCCACAGATTATAGGATTTTTAAGGTGTCAGACAGCATCTATTTAAGAATAACTATGAGAGAGACTAAATCACGGTATCCCAAATGAAAGTTCACAGATATTCCCCAGAAATCAGCAAATGTCTTTAATAATTTTTTGACTTTAAATTTCCACAATAATGTATTTACAAAATTTTAAAATTCACATATTAACATTACATAATATAAATCCTCTGGAATTACTGAAAAACTAAGACGCAAAGCAAATTCAGCTCTGCTTTGGGGCTCAACTGTGTCAGGCCAAAGTCATGCTACTTTAATTGCAAAGCAAATTAATGAGATAAAAGAGGCAAACAATATATAAATAAAGCATTTGCATCAAATGATGACCAAGTGTACACTACATTGTGCTGTACAAGCAATTAAAGTTTTTTAAAGGGTTTGCAATGGCTTAAATAACCAGGAGACTTGAGTCATTCCAAGGAACCCCCGAGAAGTCCATCGTACACTCTGTAATACTGCTCAAAATAATCTGTAAACCGAGACATCTGGGTGGCTCAGTCTATTGAGGGTCTGACTCTTAATTTTGGCTCGTCATAGTTTTGTCGTTCATAGGATTGAGCCCCCATTGGGCTCTGCGCTGACAGTGTAGAGCCTGCTTGGGATTCTTTCTCTCCCTCACTCTCCCAAAATAAATAAACATTAAAAAAAAAAAAAAGTTAGAAAAAAGAATCTATAAACCCACCACATATTCAAATTTCAAGGACTATTAAGTTTTGGCAAAATATTACCCATGACATTAGTGTTCCTGACTTAAATTTTATTAATTTAGTATTTTGTTTTGTTTATAAATTTATTACATATTTATAGTAATAAATATGTTACTAATAACTATGTCTTGTTACAAGACAGCTGTAATTTTAAGTGGCTTATATCTAAGTTTACGTTTGAACATTAAATAACATTATCATAAAAATTACATTTATTTTTCAAAATAAATCAAGTCAATACAGGCAGTCAGATTTCTTTCTTTCCATTTAAAAGGGTTTGATCTTTACTTAAGCCTAAGAATTACTATGTCAGTTCATATGTAATTATGAAAAAAGAATGCAAATACAGTCCTGTAAGCATTAAGATAACAGCCCCAGAACACATGTAGACTAGGGAGATAAATACTTTTTTCTGATCTTGGTCCCACAGAATAAGATTGCATTCAATTAACTAGAAATAACTCATTAACCTATAATACTCATTCTTGTACAAAATTCACAGACAGCTTAGTAACTATTTTCATTAGAAGAGACAAAAATCTGGTTTACATAAACTCTATGAAACAAAAATAACAAAAAATGACACATAGAAGTAAATGCTGAAAATGAACACTACAATGAAGGAGAACTGTATGGCCACTGTTACAAAAAAAAAAAAATGTTGACCTATCATTCAATGTAACATAACTATCATATATATAAGACACTGCTCTCAGAGCTAAGGAATTTTAAAACATTGTATCTGCTCTGAGGGATCTATTATGGGAGAAGACATATAAATAAATTACTAATGTGAATTAAACAAGGTTAATAAAAACTAAGAAGTACAGTGAAATAAACATAATATGATAGTATGAGGAAAAGGCATGTTGAAAACAATTATCAATTATGTCAAACACATAGGTCGATTTTTAACCAAGAAAATAATGAATTAACATAGTATACACAGCTGATTCAGAAAAAAAGTAATTCCCACAGATTACTTGTATTATACGTATCTTTTTAATCAGGTAAACCATTTTATGACAAGTCTTAAATAAATGTGTAAAAAAAACTCTACTCCCTTATTAATCTTCAAATAAAAATATCAGGAAACTTTTACATCATTATTACTTTGCACTGATAACCAAAACAGGTTAACAATGAAGACATGAGTAATGTTTTCATAGGATAAACACCCTATATATAAACAACTCCCTATACAAATAACTGTATATATTTTTCATTCTTAATTTGTAAAAAGCTTATTCTGTCTTGGCCTCTAAATCATGGGATTACAATACTGGAATCAGAACTTATTCAGACACCTCTAATTTTGGCTTAGCCATTAATTCTACCCCCAACCTATTACCTAATTCTCCCCATATTTGGGGGAGAGGCCATCCTCATCATCTTCTCTATCAGATCCTCCACCACTCAATTTGAATGTTAAAGAACACACATTTTCAAATATATAGCTACCCCTCCAATCCTTCAACACAGCAATTCTGGAAACACTTCAGCATGATCAACTAACATATTCTGACACACCTGAGTCTGACACTATAAAACACTATTCTCTGGCTTATCAGGTCATAATTTACCCTAAAAACATACCTCTATTCCAAGGGTTTCACTATTCTGATCTAAGCTTATATAAATTCCACTACCTTTATAGCTCTAAATCTATCTCAGAAAAATAATCAATTATGAAAAAGGCACAAATAGGGTGTTCACTGATGACACAATTAGTGGGGAAGGAAAAGAAACATAAGACTGATGAAACAGTACATTTATATAGTACATTCATACAGTAATGAGAACAGTATTGCTATGTATTACTGAGACGGAAATATATCTACAAAATAAGTGCAAAAGAGCCAGTTATGAAGCAATTTTAACACAATCATCCTGATTCTGTAGGTGCCTGTATGTAAAAATGAGCATAAGAAAAGAGTCAGAAAAAAATAAGCCCCAAAATATCAACATAAGTTTTCTCTGAATGTTGGGAATATAATTTATTTGGGTCTTTTCATAAAGATTACTTCAGGCAAGTATTAATTTTATGTGTCAGAAAAAAATAAAGCTATTACTTTTTAAAGTTTATTTATTTATTCTAAGAGAGAGAACAAGCAAGGGAAGGGCAGACGGAGAGGGAGAGAGAGAATCCCAAGCAGGCCCCACGTGGTCAGCATGGACGCCGATTTGGGGCTCGAACCCGTTAACTGTGAGATCATGACCTGAGCTGAAATCAAGAGTTGGACACTTAACTGACTGAGCCACCCATGCGCCTCAGAGGTATTACTTTATTTTTTTTTTTTTTAACTGTAACACATGCATTAATAAAAAGGAAGAGAAACTTAAGTGTTCTGCCCTAGTCAACTCTAAGGAATATCTGTAAGGCATAAATGTTCCAAAACAATTTTTTTAGTTAAACTTTCTGAAATGTATTATACATTTGCATGCTTACTAAAACAGTTATTTGGGGCTCAAAGATTTTTTATTATTATTTCTAAGTCCAAAATGAAGTTGTAAAGGGTCGAGGTTGCTGCACATCTACTATGAATAAGTCAACCCAAGGACATTCATTAAGGTTTTATAAGAATCTAGTATAACAAGAACTGATATTCTAAGTTTGAGATTTTTGTGATCACTTCACCAGCATATTTACTAAAGTTGAGATTTTTTCCCCATAAAATGTTCAATAAAAATTGGTATCAGAATTTCTACTTTACCTTTAACAGAGAAACCTATTAATTACAAAGAAGCTACAATATCTTATTTCCTATAAAAGAAACAGTGAATAGTACTTTAACAGAGGTTGTTTTGCAGTTCCTAAGCAGCAATGTCTGATAAATAAATGCCTGTGACTGACCTTTGCTATAAGTATATTTAAGTACTGACTAGATTACGGTTATATAATTTATGTACTAAAGGCATAAATAACACTTCAACCCAGCTATTTAATGTTCCTACTTAAATGAGATTAAGAAAAAAGAAAAAGACTTTTAGAAAAGAGGAAATTATCATAGGTTTACAGAAAAACATTACAATGTATGCTCTGTATAATAATCCTACAAAGACAGATTCTTACACAGAATAAAGTAACCTCCCTAGCAGGTCCATATTATGCAATGATTAATCCTTCCAACTTTGCTATGTCTTTAGTTTCCCTCATGATACCAATTACTTTATACGTGGAGATTTTCCCAAAACCTGTCTTCAAACTACTTCTCTTCTTATCGTACTTTCACTCCCCAGAAAGAAACTATTCCTTCCTCAGCTATCAATTTCAAGCACAGAATTTTAAAATCTATTTACAGCTTACCTTACATCTCTGCAAAATCCATATCTTAGTTGACATAGCATCTCATCTTGCATATTATGCCAGCTCAATATATCCATAACTCATCACCTTACCCAAAACGACTTCTTAATTCTGTTTCTTATCACCATTACTCCATGATCTAACATACTTTCCAACTTTCTGTATCCTACACCTAATTAGTTGCCAAGATACTTATATTCAATCTGTGTCTTACATTCTTTCTTTCAATTCCACTGCCTACAATCTACTTCAGGTCCTCATTACCTTTCTAGTGCTACTTACACAGGTTTCCAGGTCAGCTGTAGTATCTTACAATCTGACGACTGTCCTAAAAATTCATCTTCCTAAATCAGTTCTGAAACCCCCATAGCTTCTTTATACCTACTTCTATGTAAACTCCCCTATTTATCATTTACAGCCTCCCTTAATATTGCCTAGAATTTATCTCCCATTCAACCCTACTCGGACCTTAGATTACAGCTTAATGAAATTTATGGTTCTCAAAACATAGATCATTGCTTCTTACCTTAGCCTATTTACTTTACCTGTAACCCATCAACTTCAACAACCCATCCCTTGCCTCTTCAAGGAAACCATCCCTGATTGTGATACTCATCATTTCTTATTGAGAACTCATTCCCACAGCATTCGGTCATCAGACTTAGAACACGTTTTATAATATGCGCATGTTTCATTGACCCAAACTCCCACGCCCCCTAGTGGTAAGCCCTTTGAGGGGAAGTACTATGCCTTACATATCTTCATATCACATTACACATGGAAGTTACATATTATTTGTTGAGCTGTATCTACCTTAAGGTTTCAGAGAATCACGGTTACCTCTATCACCCAGTGGGGGTGGGGAGTGGGGACGGAGAAAAACTGCTATAACGGAGATTTCCTGGATCTCCATATGGTTTGGCACCATCCAAGCTATTCACGCCTTATTGTGTACCCCTAAGAAGAAGATTTACGCTTACTTCTCAATTTGATGTTCTGGGATTGGTATTGGGAAATAAAAAGAGTAAGAACTTTACCCCCTCTAGAGCACCTCAAAACTATAATATCACTACCACCAGATTCCTACCATTATTTATTTTTCCTTTCTACTTCTACTAAATAGAACCACAGATTTGGCAGATATTGTATAGATAATGGGGAGGGGAGCAGGAAGAGAATGACAATATTTAGAGAGCATGAGTGGGAACATGCAGGAGACAGTTTTCCTCTACAGATAACACCCTGGAGATCTACTGTCAGTTTCTTTCTATTCCCAAGCATTAAATCTCTTGCCTAGTCTAGTCCAGTACCTTACACTACCTGGAAAATAATACAATTATTTTTGCTCTGAGTATAAACTACAACCAGATTAGATAAAATATAGGTACTTAGTTCTCATTCAGTGTTAGCCCATCTAAAGTATTAAACAATTCCTTCTAGACCCTCCATGATATAATTTAATTCCATCAGTTTATTTTAATAATTTTGTTTTTTTTTGTTTTTTGTTTTTTTGGAGAGAGAGAGAGAGCGCTCAAGCAGGGGAGGAGCAGAGGGAGAGGGAGAGGGAGAGAGAAAATCTTAGGCAGGCTCAATGCACAGCCCAGAGTCCAACATGGGGTTCAATCTCACCACCATGATGATCATGACCTGAGCCAAAATCAAGAGTCAGATGCTTAACCAACTGGGCCACCCAGGTGCCCGTTTTAATAAACTCTTATTCACTGAACACATATTACATGACATATACCGTACTATGCAGCAGGACATCAAAATGAATACATGTTCTCTGCACTCAAGAAGTTTCAGTCCAATACAGAGAAAAGCAAACAAACAAAATATCAACACAAAATTTTCAAGGATACAAATGATATCCAAGTAGGAACACTATCCTAGACGACCATCCAAAGAGTCTCAAAAATGGAGTTATTACTACCAAGCAAGGGTGAGAGAAGTTATTCCAACTAGGGAAAACAGCCTCAACAAGGACGAAGAGGCATGAAAAAGAGTCCCTGGTTCAGAAAACATATAGTTCGGTATTATTAACGTATCATGAGTTCACTATCACCCCTGCATTAAGACTGGGATGTGCTGGAATTTAAGATTGGTATAGTAGCCGTTTTCCTTCTTACCAAACTGTTAAGAAGGTAAAATATCATACGTGTAATTAACCTAATTAGGTCATGGCAGACTCACAGCATCTGACTCAATACGTGGCAGAGGGGAGTATTCTTATAATACCTATATACTGAGCTTCCAATTCTGCATTCCAACAAATCTCATAACTAAACCAAATTTGAAAGAAAGACCCACCACTAAATTCCACTGAAATTCAAATAATAGCTTCTAAAATATATGACAATCATTACACGCAACTGGAAAGTTTTTGCCAAAAGAACGTGCAAAACATTGGAGATATACACCTACTATGCCTTCAGAATTGTTCAACTATTAGTTTCTATGATGCCTATGGAAGAATATATTCATGCTTTGCTTCCAGATTCTTGGATGGAGAATATAGTCTAAAAAAAAGACAGTACGGCATTCAAACTAGAATAAGTCATACATGACACAGTGAGACACAACATAATTCAATAAACATGGACAATTTACAAAAAAAAAAAAAATAACACAAAACAGACATGAACACGGGAAACTATTCCATACAAATGATGGGGATGGAGGAAGGATGACAAAAACAAAGCACTATTTTTACCAAGTAATTAACAAGGGGAAAAAAGTTTTTAAAAACATACCCACACTGTTTTAAATCTGCTTTGTAATTATCTTCCTTTGGCAGATGAAGAGAAGCTCATGACAAGGATGCCAAATGCTTTTTTTTAATGTTTATTTTAAGAGAGAGTGTGCGCGCATGAGTGAGGGGAAGGGCAGAGAGGAGGGAGAGAATCCCAATCTGGCTCCACGCTGTCAGCACACAGTGCCCGACACGGGGCCTGATCCCACAAACTGTGAGATTATAACCTAAGCGAAAATCAAGAGTTGGACGCTTAGCCAACTGAGACACTCAGGCACCTCGGGATGCCAAATATTCTTAAGAAAGCTAAAGTAATACTGAACCTGTAAGTATTATGGTATGAACTTATGGTAAAAAGTGCTAGATTCTTTTTTTCAATGTTTATTTTATTTTTGAGAGAGATTGAGCGGGGGAGGGACAGACAGAGAGGGAAACAGAATCTGAAGCAGCCTCTGCACCAGCTCAAACTCACGAACCCATGAAATCATTGCCTGAGCTGAAATAGGATGCTCAACTGACTGAGCCACCCAGGTGCCCAGAAAATTGTGCTAGACCCTAAGGCTGTTATATTTTCCTATATTAGGAATAGGGTTAACTAAAAAATAAGCTCCTAGTTAGAAACAACAACAAAAAAGGGAACTAAATGTGCAAAAATAAATTAAGCAAACTTGGGGCACCTGGGTGGCTCAGTCGATTTGAGTGTCCAACTTTAGCTCAGGTCATGATCTCAAAGTTCATGAATTCGAGCCCCACACTAGGCTCACTGCTATCAGCCTGTCAGCGCACAGCCCACTTTAGATCCTCTGTGCCCCCTCTCTCTGAGCCTCCCCCGCTTGCACTCTCCCAAAACTAACTAAATATTTAAACATAAATAAAAATAAAATTAAGCAAATCTATTATCACTCATTAAAAATGTTAATATTTTGCTATATTATGTAATATTTATATTTGCTATCTCATTGTTACACATTATATTTTCATTAATCATGGAAAAAATCTGTAAATGAGTACAAACAAAATATACAGTATGCATTTAATTATGTAAAAACATTCACAGAGCAAGAATGGGGAAAAGAGAAGTTTTTACATCACTTAAAATATTAGGGTAACTTTTTCCTTTTGAAATATTTTTAAATGTGGTTATAATGTCATATGTACACTAAGCAAACATAAATTTTAAAAAGGGATGGGGTGCCTGGGTGGCTCAGTCAGTTAAGCTACCAACTACTGATTTCAGCTCAGGTCATGATCTCAAGGCTTATGAGTTCAAGCCTTCCGTCAGGCTCCATGATGACAGTTCTAAGCCTACTTGAGATTCTCTCTCTTTCCCTCTCTCTCTGCCCCACCCTCATTTGCTTGTGTGCATGGGTGCACACTCTCTCAAAATAAATAAACTTTAAAAGGTGACAGATGAAATTAAAAGCACAGGCAACAAAAGAAAAAGCAGATAGGGGCGCCTGGGTGGCGCAGTCGGTTAAGCGTCCGACTTCAGCCAGGTCACGATCTCGCGGTCCGTGAGTTCGAGCCCCGCGTCGGGCTCTGGGCTGATGGCTCAGAGCCTGGAGCCTGTTTCCGATTCTGTGTCTCCCTCTCTCTCTGCCCCTCCCCCGTTCATGCTCTGTCTCTCTCTGTCCCAAAAATAAATAAACGTTGAAAAAAAAAATTTAAAAAAGAAAAAGCAGATAAAACGGACTTCATCAAAGTTTTAAACTTCTGTGCAAATGACCCTATCAAGACAGTGAAAAGGTAATCCACAGAATAGGAGAAAATATTTGTAAATCATATATTTGATAAGGGATCAACAGCCAGAATATATAAAGAACTCCTACAACTGAACAACAACAACAAAAACAAGAAACCCAATTAAAAAATAAGTAAAACACTTTGGGGTGCCTGGGTGGCTCAGTTGGTTAAGCACCCGACTTTGGCTCAGGGTCATGATTTCATGGCTTATGGGTTCAAGCCCCCATGTTAGGTTCTGTGTTAACAGCTCAGAGCCTGGAGCCTGCGTCAGATTCTGTGTCTCTGTCTCTTTCTCCCTCTCTGCCCCTCCCCCACTACACTCTGTCTCTCTCTCCTTCAAAAATAAATAAACATTTGGGGCGCCTGGGTGGCGCAGTCGGTTAAGCGTCTGACTTCAGCCAGGTCACGATCTCGCGGTCTGTGAGTTCGAGCCCCGCGTCAGGCTCTGGGCTGATGGCTCAGAGCCTGGAGCCTGTTTCCGATTCTGTGTCTCCCTCTCTCTCTGCCCCTCCCCCGTTCATGCTCTGTCTCTCTCTGTCCCCAAAAAAATAAATAAAAACGTTGAAAAAAAAAATAAATAAACATTAAACAATTTTTTTTTTTAGGGGCGCCTGGGTGGCTCAGTCAGTTCAGTGTCTGACTTTGGCTTGGGTCATGATCTCACAGTTCATAGGTTCAAGCCCCACGTCGGGCTCTGTGCTGACAGCTTGGAGCTTGGAGCCTGCTTCAGATTCTGTGTCTCCCTCTTCCTCTACCCCTCCCCGACTCTGGCTCTGTCTTTCTCTCAAAAATAAACAAACATTTAAAAAAATCTTTTTTAATTTTTTTAAATGAGTAAAACACTTGATAGAGATTTCTCCCAAGATATACAAATGGCCAAAAAACACATGAAAACATGTTCAACATTACATCTTTAGAAAAACACAAGTGAAAACCATATGGCACTACTTTATATATATTAGAATGGCTATTACTTAAAAAAAAATAACAGAAAATAACAAATGCTGGCAGCAAAGAAATTAGAACCCCTTTGCATTGTTGGTAGGAATGTACAATGGTATGGAGACTATGGAAAACAGTTTGGTAGTTTCTCAAAGAGTTAAACACAGAATTACTAATATGATTCAGCAATCCCACTTCTAGGTATACACCCAAAAAATTTGAAGCAAATACTGAAAAAGATACTTATACACTAAAGTCCACGGCAGCATTACTCACAACAGTGAAAAGGTAGAAACAACCTAAATACCTCTCCACAAATGAATGATAAATAAAATCTGGTGGAACTAAACAATGGGATATAACAGAACCTTAAAAACAAGTGAAATTCTGGTACATGCTACAACATAGATGAACCTTGAAAACATAACATTAAGTGAAATAAGCAAGACATGAAAGACCAATGTTATGATTCTACTTATATAAAGTACTTAGGGGGTGCCTGGGTGGCTCAGTTGGTTAAGCATCCAACTCCTGACTTCAATTCAGGTCATGATCTCACAGTTTGTGGGTTGGAGCCCCACATCAGGCTCTGCTCTGGCAGCACAGAGCCTGCTTGGGATTCTCTCTCTCTGCCCCTCTTCTGCTCACATTCTTTCTCTCTCTCAAAATAAATAAAGTTTTAAAAAATAAAGTAACTAGAATAGGTATATTCATACAGATAAATTATAGTAGAGATACCAGTGCTGAGAGGGGAATGAGGGACTACTGTTTAATGGGTACAGATTACTTCTTCCAAATTTTTTTCAGTTAGAATTAAAATAGACTCCTATCTCCCAAATCTAGCCATTACTAAGGTCTTTCATTAGCTACAAGGAAAGGGTGTTTAGTAACACCAGCATGAACATGCTTCCCACATCAACAAGCAGTGACTGATTTCTTCTATTTGTGATTATGAAATCAACAAAAACTACTTTTACTTCCCAGTGAAACTTTACCATTATAGTGCTGACACCATACTTAGCCACAATATATCAAGAAAATACTGAAGGAGACACAAATGGTTTACTACACATGAGCACATGTCATTTACAAGACAGAACTCAAATTAAAACTGACAAGCCTTCACTATCTCAAAAGTTTCAAATTCAAAATTTCAAAATTCAAAATTCAAATATCAAAAGAATTTCATAATTGCATGTAAGATCTCACCTCCATGATTACTATTTATCACTAGTCTCTTTTATAAGGATATAAGACTAAATCCTTAAGTCCATTCCCACTTCCAAATTACTAGAGTCATGCTGAATCTAAGTTGTCTCTAAGAAAGTCAAATGGAAGTGGGAACCTATTTGGGACAGAAGTCAAGAAATTTAAAAGACAATGTAAAGTATACTGTATTTAAAAGCATGGAAATGCAGAGTACTCCTGAATCCCCACTATTGCTTAGAAACAGCAAGCAATACAAAGTAAGTGCCCAAAAAATAATTAAAATGAAAATATGAATGAGATGTAGAGTATAAAGAGAAGAAATGATGACTAGGAACTATGCTTCAGAACCCAACCTTCAGAGACTATGATAATGAGAAAGTAAACAATCTGTAAAGGACGAATGAGGTAGAACACCTGAGACTGCAATGTCACAGAAACCAAGATAAGAGACTGTTTCAAGAAGGAAGACATGGTCAGTGCTACTGAGAAGTCAGAAAAGATGAGGTCATATCCAGTGAATGGCTGTGGCAATATGGAATCATTTGATGAATTTGAAAAAAGTCATTTTTGTTTAACAGTACTATAGAAACCAGATTAGAATGAATGTTAAGAAGTGAAGGAAGCAGAGGTAGGTAAGTCTGTGAAAAATGTTTGTTCATACAGGGAATTATAGAAAACGGACCACAGCTAGAAGAAAATACAGGGTTAAAAAAAAGTTTAAGATGGGAGATAACAGAGCATGTTTGCATGCTGAGGTAAATGATCCAAAGGGACAGGAACAGTTGAAGAGGCAAGAGAGTGTAAGCAAAAGAACAAAATATTTGAGAAAGAGCTCAAGTGGAGCAATTGGTCTTTGATAGAAGGAGAACAGTTCTATTAATGGAAAAGAGAAAAGGGAGAAAGTTGCTGCAGCTATAAGGTTTGTAGATTTTAAGGCGGAAAGATGAAGGAGATTTAGTCTAATGGTTTTAATCTATGAAGTACGAAGCAGGGTAATCATATAAGAATAAAAAAGACAGATTTTGGATATAAGAAGAGACAGATGAGGATATGACAGAATTATTTCAGACAGTAAAAAACATGGATGATTAAATGAGATCATGCATGCCAAGAATTTAGCACAGAACTTGGCACAATGAAAGAGCTCAAAAAATGACAGCCCCTTTTATGTTATCTGATCTCTAGATGGAAAAAGTTTGCTAAATATAAAGCAATGGTCAAAAAGACAACCATGATCTTCAAAAGCGTTATACCACAAAATGTTTTAAATCATAAAATGAAGTTTCAAAATGGAAATAAACAAAAATCCATACCCAATGGTATAGAAAGAAAAATTAAAGTAATAAAAAAATTTGAAGACAAATTTGAGACAGAAAATTTAAAACTTCAACTCTGTAGAAGACAGTTACGTTAAAAAAATAAGCCACAAATTGAGAAAAAAATATTTACAAAACACACATTTGATAAAAGCCTGGCATCCAAAATATACAAAGAACTCTTAAAACTCAAGAATAAGTAGGGGCACCTAGCTGGCTCAGTTGGTAGAGCATATGACTCTGGATCTCAGGGTCATGAGTTCAAACCCCAGTTGGGTATACAGCCTACTTAAAAACAAAACTCAAGAATAGTAAGCAATCAATTTTTTTAAAAAAGCAAAGATCTGAACAGATACTTCACCAATGAGGATATACAGATGGCTAATAAGCATATGAAAAGATTCAACATGTCACCAGGAACTATAAATTAAACAATAACATACCACTACACACCTATTAGAATGGCTAAAATACCAAACACCAACAACACCAAATTCTGAAAAGAATGTGGAACAAGAACTTTCTTTCACTGCTGGTGAATGGAAGACAGTATGGCAGTTTCTTACAAAACTAAGTATACTTTTACTATGTGATGCAATAACCATGCTCCTTGGTATTTACCCAAATGAGGTGAAAACTTAGGTTTACACAAAAACCTGCACAAGGATGTTTATAGCAGCTGTGTTCACAAATACCAAAACTTGGACGCAGCAAAAGTGTCCTTCAATAGGTGAATGGATAAACAAATTGTACAAACAAATCATACAATGGAATATTATTCAGCAATAAAAAGAAATGAGCTATTAAACCATAAAAAGACTTGGAGGAACCTTAAATGTACATTGCTCAGTGAAAGTAATCAATCTGAAAAGGCTACACATTGTATGATTCTAGCTATAAGACATTCCAAAAAAGGCAAAACTATGGACACAGTAAAAAGACTGCTGGCAGTTTGGGGAGGTAAGGAGAGATGAACAAGGGGAGCACAGGGGAATTTTAGGGCAGTGAAACTGTTCTTTATGATACTGTAATTTGTCAAAATCCACAGAATACATAATACCAAGCATGAATCCTAGTCAACTTCAATGAATAATAATTATGGACATTGGCTCATCAGTTGTAACAAATTACCACACTAACGCGAGACGTCAATAATAAGGGCAAGGGCGGCGGGGGGGGGGGGGGGGGGGAGGATTAGGGGTATATGGGAACTCCCTATACTTTCATTTTTCAGTAAACCTAAAACTAGTCTAAAAACAAGGTCTACTTTTTAAAAAACCTACAACCAATAGACTTACGACAGAAAATCATTAAGAACAACACAAAGGTAGAGCAATGGATAGAACAGGAAATTCATTAAAGAAAAAGTAACATAATAAACAAAAAGACGTGTAACCTCACTAGCAGAGCAGTTTCATGCTTAAAGCCTGTAATCCAACAAATTTTTGTCTCCACCATTTACTAGCTATGCCACCATAAGCAAGGTTTTAAACTTTTCCAAGCATCTGTCTCTCAAGCGTAGTGTACTGACTAGGATCAACAGCATCATATGGAACCCACTTGTTTGAAATGCAGAACCCTGGACCAAATCCTAGAATTACTGATTTAGAATCTGTTTTAACAAGATGCCTAGGTGATTCGTATGCACAGTAAACTTTGAGATGTCTACTCTAAGTCTCAATTTTCTCACTTCTAAAATGAAGAGATTACCATTTATCTCAGAAGACTATTAAAATTAAGATGAAACACATAGTAGCCACCAAAAACTTGATAAAATATTCGCTATTAACTATAGCAGTAATTGAAGCAAAGTAAATCAAAAGATACATCTTTTTTACAGCTTTAACCTAGCAAAAAATTTCAAAAACAACAATCAATCCTGGTGAAGGTAAATTAAGACAGATAACCATCCACAACTAGCTAACGATGTATTTGAGGTACAATCTCTCTGGAAAGCAATTTGGCAAGACTGTACTGAATGTCTTTAAAATGTTCATACTCTTTGACCCACTTCTGGGAAACTATAATAAAGAATTAAAGAGAAATATGGACAAAAACTCTGTTCACAGATGTTCTCTGCAGTTATTTATAATAGCAAGTTTAATAAAATGAACTCCAGGGTAGAATCATAAATTAACTAAATCTTTTCTCCAAACCATGCTATGTTGGGGTCTCCTTTTCCTGCTCCTAAATTATGTCACTAGATTTCATAGCTTTTGTAGTAATTTTCAGGTATTAAAATAGTTTCATTATCAAACTTCAAAAGGATCATTTCAATCTAAATCAGAAATTCAATTTTCATTCTAATTCCTCAGCTCAAGCCTAAACTGAAAATTGCACACACCAGAATTAGAAAGCAATGTATGTTCTTTCATTATTCTTCTACCTTGCTCTTCCACTCTTCCTGCACACTTCATGATGCTACTTCTAGTTCATTTCTTCAGAATCAGAAGCAGCATGGTAGAAGAAAACAAGAGGAATGAAAGGAAAAGTGCAAGGACTTACGTGAGTAACACCAAATTCTGACCCTCTTTCGTGTGAAGTACTTTATGGGTTCCTCAGAGATCCTCTGAAGGTGATTCATTCTATGGCAAATTCCCATACTTGGATCTTAGCTTAGAAGGCAGGGGGCACCTGTGTGGCTCAGTTAGTTGAGCATCTGACTCTTGGTTTTTCAAGCCCCGTGTCGGGCTCTGTGCTGAGTGTGGAGCCTGCTTAAGGTTCTCTTTCTCTCTTCCTCTGCCTCTTCCTGACTCATACATGCACTCTCTCTTAATAATAATAATAATAATAATAATTTTTTTTTAAAAGGCACAAATCACATAGCCTCTTTCTGAGAGGGATAACTCCCCACAGCAGGCAGTTTTCTTGGGCAAGATCCTTAAAAGATAGCTCTATCCCAACTAACTTCTGCTCTACTTATTTTGTCCATGGGGAGAGAAATCAGCATTTTTGCCCCTCTAAAACTCTAGAAGTACTAGGTCTTCTCTTGCTCTACTCCAGGATGGATCTAACCTTCAGACTTTTCTCAGGAAAGTCAGGCAATAATTTCATGCCCACTCCCATGCCATGCTCAATTCAACTAGGGTCAGGATCTACCCAGAATTCTCTCCCTGTACTTCACAGCTCAAGCATTTCTACAAATTAGTAAGCTTCAAGCTGGGGGTGAAATCTCAGTTATTTTAGCAGATAACCCCAACTGACATGACTGATTTTCATAAAACTCTCTTGACTTATTTGGAGATGAGGAGAAGCACAGCATTTCTATGCCCCTCTTAAAAGAAATCTTCATTCATTTACATATATGTGTGTAATGTATGTATGTAAAGAATGGCTATATATCCATAAATATGTATATTCATGGATATACAGAGAATAAGGGGGGTTAAAAAGCAGTTTCATCTTTCAACAAATCCTATATGAGTAATCTAACACCCTTTATTAAAATATGGAGATAACTGTTGAATATTGTCCTCACCTCTGGAGCCTGAACTATAACTCTAAGACAACAGGAAAAGTCTCATTTAATATCCTGTTACACAAATAATTGGAAACCATCTAAACATCCAACAGAGAAAGGATTAAACAAAATTAGCACAATTATATCATTAAAATTTTTGTATTAAAAATGGGCTCCCGGGTGGCTCAGTCAGTTAAGCGTCTGACTCTTGACTTTGGCTCAGTTGTGATCTCACAGTTTGTGAGTTCGAACCCCACACTGGGCTCTGTGCCGACAACACGGAACCTGCTTAGGATTCTGTCTCCCTCTCTCTCTGCCCCTACCCCTCTTGCTCTCTATCTCTCTCTCAAAATAAATAAAAATAAACTTAAAGAAAAAGGTGATACCTAAAGGGTGCCTTTTGAGGTAAAGAAAATGTTGTAAAATTAACTGTAGTTATGGCTGCAGAAATCTGTAAAGATGCTAAGAGCCCCTAAATTTTATATGTTAAATGAGTAATTGCATGGTATGTGAATTATATCTCTATAAAGCTGTTATTTAAAAAAAAAAGGATGATATACTAATACAACACGGTGAACCTTAAAAACATATTAAGTGGAAGAAGCTAGACACAAAAGATCATATATTGTAGGACTCCATTTATATGAAATGCCTAGAACAGGTAAACCCATAGAGAGAAAGATCAAAGGTTGCCCTAAGACAGAGGGAGAGGGGGATAGGAAAGTAACTGACAATGGGTATGGGGTTTCTTTTTGGAGTGATGAAAATGTTCCAGAATCAGATAGTGGTGATGGCCGCACAATCTTATGAATATACTAAAACCTACGAAACTGTACACTTTAAAGTGGATGCATTTTATGGTATGTAAAATAGATAATGACTCTAAAAAGTTAAATAGCCATAAATGACCAGTGACTACTATTATTGGACAGGAGAGCCATAGAAGATGCTTAAATTCAGAGCAGATCTTCTAAGAGCAAGAAACAGACTTTTGTTTTAAGCCATGTGGGAAGTATGGGTTGGGAGGGGAGGGGAAGCAGACAAACTTCTGAGTACCAAAGAAGTGTAAAACATTTGGACTGCAACCATTTAAAATATTTAAATACAAATTCAGATGAAAGTCTAAAAGCTATGGTCCAGGGATAGAGAACTTCAAAAGAATGTTCAAATTCTATGGATATAAGCTTCTAGGTTTATAAAAAGAAGAAAATGGTGCTTGCTCACTTCGGTAGCACATATACTAAAAAGAAAAAAATGAACTACAACAGCAATTCTAAGACTATGCTATAGTATTTATTAAGAGCTGTTGGGCATGCATAAAATAGTTTTGAGGACTATTATATTTCATGAAACACTACATTTAGGTAAGTTAAAAGGTTTCTTCAATGCAAGACATCCCAGAACATTTAAAATTATATTGTGCCTTATAGGTTTAAAAGGGGGCACATTTTGCAGTATCCACTTTACAACACAAATATTTGTACACATTATGCAATGCTAGTTTGGGAAATACAGGACTACATGGTTACGATGATTCTGTCAACTTCAAAGCTGTAGGATTCTTAAAGACTTTTGGCTTCATTTTTTTAATTTAATTTGATTTTTCATGAAGGTAAATTAGTAATTCGTAAGAAAAAATAGTTACTTCTATATAAAGAGCGATATATTTCTCTAAGTTCTTAACATTTTAGTCCTAAGGTTACAGAGAAATAAACCATCGTGTCAACTATAATATTCAAAAAAGATCATGCAGTAATCCACATTATGGAATACAACTACACACAGTTAACTAAAGCCTAAGTACGTACCAATATTATATCGTCGTAACTTCTGTGACGCTGATGTTAACAACTACTGATCCCTTCCACTCAGATATCAAAGTGGTTGGAATAGTGTCTTCCCTAAAGCCTACCCTTTCTATTTTATTGCACTGATTCTTTTTTTTAATATAATTTTTGTCAAGTTAGCTAACATACAGTGTACACAGTTATTATTGCACTGATGGGCAAGTTTTCCCTAAAATATAGTCCATTTGGTATCTCACAAGTGCCTAAAATAAGTCACTTCTTTGTAAATTACATTTAGCACTACAAAGAATTCAGTAGAGAGATTTTTTTTTCCTTCCTTAAACACAATTACTTCATTTTTATTGGAGGTGATCAACTGTGCAGCAGGCATAGAATGTTCAAATCCTGCACATTCCAAAGAAAGGACTGGCCCTTCGTCAGATTCTGGGAGAAAAGGTATTAAGTCCTTGTAATATCTTGCCTGATAAGAGTATCTCTGTATACCTGGGGCCCAGGGCCATTGTTAGTTATGCTAACAATGTGACTTATGGTGAAATCCATTTTGTTCACCAGGGGCCCTAGGTCATGCTGTACCAGTCAGCTCTCTCAGGGTGGGAGCCAGGGAGCCAGAGTTAGAGTCAGCCACAAGGGAGCTCCATATCTATATGGCTAAGCTCCAATAAAAACAGCACACACCAGGACTTGGGCGAGCTTCTCTAGTGGCAATACTTCATATGTGCTGTCACATGTCATTGCTGGAAGAGTATACACTGTCACAACTCCACTGGGAGAAGAAAATTGGAAGTCCGTATCTGTTTCCTCCTGGACTCCATGTTACATGCCTTTTTCCTTTGCTAATTTTAATCTATAATAAACGAAAACTGTGAACAATGTTCCTGAGTTCTGTGAGTCCTTCCAGCAAACTGTCAAACCTGAGGATGGTCATGGGGACCCATGACACACTAACTTACTATAGCTTGAGTGGAGACACTTCTCAGTTGTAAGAACTTTTAGAGAATACAAAATTCCAGTAACTACAGAAAATCATTTTTATAACTAAACACCTTTTACAGTAATGTTGTTGGTTGGCACTACACCAGTTTAAGGGTTTACACATTTCTGAAACAAGCAGTAATTTAAGCTAAGATTCTGTGTCTCTATTTGAAACATTATGAACAAAAGAGATATGGTATAAAAAAAGATGTTTTCACCTCAAATAAAAAGTAATATAAAAGGCTACATGCAGGACAATTTGATCATTAAAATAAGTAATGATAAAAATGGATTTTAACCCTATGAATAAAACAGGCTAAAAGCTATATGAAAAATGGGACATATGCATTGTATCAAAGCATCGTCCCACAAGGTACTTTTTAATTGCAGAGAAACATTTCAAGAGTAACTTCAGCAGTGGAGAAACCTGTCAGAAACAAAGTTCAGTCAAGTGAACAAATAAACATATTCAATAACAAGACAAAGTGAATCATGAGTAATAGGACAAACTGCAATCAAGACAAACTTGACAGGAAGCAAGGAAATAACACAGCATCATTTCTGTGACATTTTTCTAAATGTCTATTTATCTTGAGAGAGAGAGAGAGAGAGAGAGAGGAAGAGAGGGAGAGAGAGAATCCCAAGCAAGCTCTGTGCTGTCAGCACAGAGGCTGACACAGGTCTCGAACACACAAGCCATGAGATCATGACCTGAGCCGAAATCAAGAGTCGGACACTTAACTGACTGAGCCACCCAGGTGCCCCTCTGTGACATTCTTACCAAAAATGCTTAACTTGAATCTAATCATGAGGAAACATTAAACGCTGAAGAACACTAAACAAATAAACAAACAACCCTGCCTAAAGTTTTCAAAGGTATTATGGCCATGAAAAGCAAAGAAAAATGAAGAAACAAGTAACTGTTTCAGACTGAAGGAGGCTAAAATTCACAACTAAATACAACATATTTCTAAACTGTATTCTTTTTTAATAACGAACATTATTAGCACAGTCAGCAAAACGTCAATGGATATGAGGACTTGATAATGAAAATATATCAATATTATTTCCTGATTTTGATGATTATTTTGTGATTAAATAGAAAAATGTTCTTGTTTGTAGGAAAAACACACTCAAGTGTTTAGCAATAATAGGACATCAAGTCAGCAACTTATTTCCAAATGGTTCAGAAAACAAAAAGTTCTTTAACTTTTTTAATTAACACTATAAGAAATTCCTTACTTCACCTGGAGGGAATAATATTAAATTATTGTTGAGTTAAAAAAAAATTGAGGAAAGGTTTCCAGTAACTTAGTTTCACCATCATTAAATTCTGTCTCATAAATCTACTAACATACAACTTTTAATTATCCTGTCAACACATAACTCATAATTAAGCATGTAAAAAAAATCTTCCATAGTCCCTTTATCCTATAAAAGGCATATATATAAATTATGCGTATTTTTACCACTACTTCTTAAGCTAATTACATCCTGCATGCTTCATACCAATTAAAATAATGATTGAGTTTTAAAGAACTTTTCATGCTTAATGTGGAGACTATTACTCACCAGGAATGAATAAACTTAAAAGTACTAGACTGAACCTTAATGACGTTATTTTTACTTAGGATAGAGTTACTAAGCTTCTTCTTTCAAATCATTTTCCTTTCATGTTAATATATGATTACCTGGTTAATACCAAATTCTAAGTATCTAGAAAGTATCCAAGTTGCAGAATTCTGAAAATATTACAAAATGATAACTCCTATATGTCAATGTTCTTGTCATAACTGTCAGGCTTTAAACAAACTGCCAAACCAAAAATTCATTACCAACATCCAATGACTAAAAAAGCAACTACAATATGCAGTTTGAAACCAAAGAGTGGTAACAGATATTATATAATACAGTTTGTTCAGAATAAATCTAAAGTATTTCAAAAGTAGAATCCAATCCTTATGTAATTTCTATTCCCAACTCTAACAACGGGGACCACTATCTTACTTATGTCTGTTCTCTCACTGACCAGAAAGGCTAGCACAAGGTGAAGGTCTATAAATGTCTGCTGAATACAACTATTTTCCAACTTCCCACTGCATCTTTCCTTGGGAAGTAATTTCATCATGCCACTTAGGAATACTATGGTTGTGTATTGGATCCTATTTCCATTATGAGATTATAGGACTAGATGTATTATGAGAACAAGAATCATAGTTTATTAGTTTCTTTTTAATTCCTTATGCCACCAGAATCTCACACAAAACAATAAATATTAGTTAAAAACCTTTGATCTATGAACAAAACTTGAATAAAATAAGAGTCAGGATATCATCCTTTCCATTTACAGATGAAAAAAGAAAAAAAGAAGAATTACTAGATGTAGGACTATAGAACTGAAGCTTAGATCTCATGATATTCATACTAAAAAAAAAGCTTTCCACTCAACTCACCTCCATGGTTTAGCCACAAACCAAACCCATCATTTTTTCACCTTTTTATGATGACTCTCTGAGGGACATGCAATGGCTCTAAACAAACTAACAATAAAAGTACCTAATGCACACCTCAGGGCAATCACTATGTCTTAATTATGATTTAAAGACCAAAAGACCATTTGAAACTCAAGAGGAAAACAACTACTAAGTAAAGCAATGCTTAACAAAATTAAAACAGGGGCACCTGGGTGGCTTGGTCAGTTAGGCGTCTGACTTCAGATCAGGTCATAATCTCACAGCTTGGAGTTGAAGCCCCGTGTCAAAGCCCTGTGCCAACAGCTCAGAGCCACGAGTCTCCTTCGAATTCTCCCTCCCTCTCTCTCTCTCTCTCTCTCTCTCTCTCTCTCTGCCCCTCCCTCACTCATGCTCTTGCTCGCTCTCTCAAATATAAATAAAAACATTAAAAAAAATATAGAACTAAAGTTTAGTAAATAATGAATGACTGAATAAATTTAAAAATCCACTATAGCATATGAAGTGAGGTAGCAAAACCAAGGGCTCCATGTATGGGGTTATGGGGTCAATTTTAAAAGATAACACTGGGGTGTCTGGGTGGCTCAGTTGGTTAAGCGTCCGACTTTGGCTCAGGTCATGATCTCATGGTCGGTGAGTTCAAGCCCTGCATCAGGCTCTGTGCTGACAGCTCGGAGCCTGGAGCCTGTTTCGGGTTCTGTGTCTCCCTCTCTCTCTGACCCTCCCCCGTTCATGCTCTGTCTCTCTCTGTCTCAAAAATAAATAAACGTTAAAAAAAAATTTATAGGGGCGCCTGGGTGGCTCAGTTGGTTGGGCGGCCGACTTCGGCTCAGGTCATGGTCTCGCGGTCAGCGAGTTCAAGCTCCGCGTCGGGCCCTTTGCTGACAGCTCAGAGCCTGGAGCCTGTTTCAGATTCTGTGTCTCCCTCTCTCTGACCCTCCCCCATTCATGCTCTGTCTCTCTCTGTCTCAAAAATGAATAAACGTTAAAAAAAAATTTTTTTTAAATAAATAAGAGCTAATACTGTAAGACTAGAAAATAGAAACAGGAAAAAATGACATTTCATGATACATGTCCTCCTTCTTGTCAGCAGTTTACTAATTTATAACCTGCCCTCCCCAGAGTAGGGTAGCTCATTGTTTCCTACTTTACAGGTCAATGTCACTTCCCTCAAAAACAAAATGTTAAATCAAAAAGATAGGATAAGAAAAAAGAATACAAGTTTATATCCCCTTAATCTAGAAGGTAAAAAAAAAAAATATATATATATATATATGTATGTATGTGTGTGTGTGTGTATAGCTTAGCCAATGACAATAAAAAGGAGACAGAGGAGTCAAAGACCATAGGAACTACAAAAAGAAGATATGTGCTGTATTTATGATTATACAGCTCCAGTAATGGATAAACCCAAAATATAGCAGACGTATTTCTCATCTCCTCATTTGCCTTCTTACAGTTGATGTATTCATTCAGCCAGCAACATGGTATATCCCACACAATGGTGATACAAACATGCTTACTAGTAGTTCGTTATGTCCCCAAGTAGAATTATCTCCTTCAAAGACACAACAAAATCAACAAAGATACAGTATCTTTTTTGTTAGCACAAACTTGAAAAAGATGCCAAACACAAAAATAGCATTTTACAGACTTTTCTGGTTTGTGCATGTCTGCAACACTAAATTTCTCAAATATTTAAGTAGTTGGGAAAGAACATATTCTGAAGTCTTGTTTGGAAAAGTCCACACAGGGTTACAATAGAAGCAAATTTTTATCACAAGCAATCTTATTGAAAAAAGAAAATGTAGGGGGACCTGGCTGGCTCAGTTGGTAGAGCGTGTGATTCTTGATCTTAGGGTCATGAGTTGAACCCTATGTTGGGCGACGAAATTAACAACTAAAATAAAACAGGGGGTACCTGGGTGGCTCAGTTGGTTGGGCGGCTGACTTCAGCTCAGGTCATGATCTTGTGGTCTGTGAGTTCGAGCCCCGCATCGGGCTCCGTGCTGACAGCTTAGAGCCTGGAGTCTGCTTCAAATTCTTTGTCTCCCCCTCTCTCTGCCCCTTCCCCATTTGCACTCTGTCTCTCTCTGTCTTTCAAAAATGAATAAATGTTAAAAGAAAAATTTTTAAAAAAACTAAAATAAAACAAAACTTTTAAGAATAAAACAATGCTTAAAAAAAGAAAATATTTACAAAAAATTATATGATTCTTTAGTTTCTCATTACAACATATTTTTACTGTTTAAAAGCAATTGCTGGCCCTGTGTAATTTTTTTGAACAATCATTAAAGACTAACTTCCCTTTCTATGAACAATAATATTCATGTCAGTCTTTATTTGCAATTGTGAGATGGTAACTTTACACTTCTAGGTAAGATTCTTTCTAAACAAAGATTAAACACAAAGCTTTATCATTAATGTAAAGAACATCTGGAAAATAACAAAACAACAGTAACACTTGGCATTCCAAGTCACAGGAAATTAGAAACACACCTAAATTATTTTTTTTCTTCCAAGATTTTGTTTAGATTCAAGTCAGTTAACATATAGTACAGTACTGGTTTCAGGAGTAGAATTTAGTGACTCATCACTTACATATAACACCCAGTGCTCATCCCAGCAAGTGCCCTCCTTAATGCTCATCACCCATTTAGCCCATCCCACCCACCCATTTCCCCTCCAGCAATCCTCAGTTTAATCTCTACAGTTAAGAGACCCTTATGGTTTGCCTCCCTCTCTGTTTTTACCTGTTTTCTTTTTCCTTCTGTTCCCCTATGTTCATCTGTTTTGCTTCTTAAATTCCACATCTGAGTGAAATCATATGGTATTTATCTTCCTCTGACTTATTCCACTTAGTATAATATACTATGGTGCCATCCACATCATTGCAAATGGCAAGATTTCATTCTTTTTGATAGAAATAAATACATCTAAATTCTTTTTTTTTAAATTTTTTAACGTTCATTTATTTTTGAGAGAGAGAGAGAGAGAGAGAGAGAGAGAGAGAGAGAGAGAGAGAATATGAGCCGAGAAGGGGCAGAGAGAAAGAAGGAGACGCAGAATCCGAAGCAGGCTCCAGGCTCTGAGCTGTCAGCACAGAGCCTGACATGGGGCTGAAACCCACAAACTGTGAGATCATGACCTGAGCTGAAGTCCAGGGATTAACCAATTGAGCCACCCAGGCGCCCCTGAAATACATCTAAATTCTTAATTGGCTTATTTATGCCTGGATTAACATAAACCTGAAAACATTAAACTCAAATCTAACAAAATAAGTCCTTTTGAGAACCTATGTATTTTCTCTACAATTCTGAAATAATTTATAATTACAAATACTGAAACGATCATTTACAGACTGATTTCCCTTTTCATATTTATGCTTTTCTACCTACAAAAAAAGGTGTCCATAATAAGGAAAAATATTAAAGCATACATGATCATAAATGTAAATAAATATTCAAGATAGAAGTCCCAGCAGGCCAGGTAAATCATCAGAGGCCCTTCAACCATGCTCCTCCACCTCTGCCTTATAAACAGAAAAAAAAAAAAAAAAAAAATGATGCTACTACACTCTAATTCAAAGGCAAGAGAGATATTAGAGTCAATAAACAGCACATAAATACGTTACAAGGGTGGAATGTACAGCATGGTGACCATAGTTAATAATACTGTATGATATACTTGAAAGTTGCTGGATAGATCTTAAAAGTTCTTATCACAAGAAAAAATAAATTCCATAACTATGTACAGTGATGGATGTTATTAGTTAGATTTACTGTGGTAATAATTTTCCAATATATAAAAATATCAAGGCATTTTGTTGTATACCTAAAACATAATATTATATGCCAGTTATACCTCAATACAAAAATAATAAACAGTAGCACAGAACAACCTGATATGCATCAGTTTCTCTCCACACCCAGAGACTATTGACAAATGTCTTAATATTAACCTCTTAGGGACCAAGGGTGTATGACTCAGGATTCAGTTATAAGAAATAGTGCCACATTTTTCACAGAAATAGAAAAAACAATCCTAAAATTCATGTAAAATCATATAAGACCCCAAAGAACCAAAGCAAACCTAAGAAAAAAGAATCAAAGCTGAAAGCATCACACTTCTTGACTTTATGTTACAAAGCTGTAATAATCAAAACATTATGACACTGACATAAAAATAGACACTCCAACGGAACAGAATCAAGAGTTAAAAATAAATTTTCACATCTACAGTCAACCAGTATTTGACAAATGAGCCAAGAATACTCAATGTGTAAAGGACACTCACTTCAATAAATGGTGCTGGGAGAACTGGATAATCACATATAGAAAAACGAAATTGGATCCCATCTTACACCACTCACAAAAATTAACTCAATATGGATTAAAAACTTAAATATAAGACTTGAAACTATAAAACTCCTAGAAGAAAACACAAGGAAAAAGCTCCTTGACATGGATCTTCACAACTATCTTTTTGGATATGACACTAAAAACCACAAGCAACAAAAGTAAAAATGAAGAAGTGAGACTACATCAACATAAAAGCTTCACAGGAAAAGAAACCATCAACAAAATGAAACGGCAATGTACAGAATTAAAGAAAATATCTGTAAATCATATATCCAGTAAGGAGTTAATATTCAAAATATGTAAGTAATCAAATCAAAAGCAAAAAATCAGGAGCAAAAATACAAACAACTGTGGTGCCTAGGTGGCTCAGTAGGTTAAGTGACCAACTTCAGCTCAGATCATGATCTCGCAGTTTTTGAGTTCAAGCCCCACATCGGGCTCTGTGCTGACAGCTCAGAACCTGGAGCCTGCTTCAGATTCTGTGTCTCCCTCTCTCCATTCCTCCCCTGCTTGCGCGCACGCTCTAAGATTAAACAATTTTTTTTAAGTTAAAAAAATAAATTATGAATCTTTAAAAAAAATACAAACAACTGGGCAAAAAAAATGAGCAGAGAAATTGAATATATATTTTTCTGAAGAAAATATACAAATGGCCAAAAGGTACACAATGAGATGCTCAACATCACTAATCATCAGGAAAATGCAAATCAAAACAACAACGACATAGCACCTCACACCTACTACAATGGCTATCATTAAAAAGAAAAAACATAACAGTGTTTGCAAAGATGTGGAGAAACTGTTGATGGGAATGTACATCCACTATGGAAATATGATGGAGGTTCCTCAAAAGTTAAAAATAGAACTACCAAATGACCCAGGAATGGGATTTTATATACCCAAAGAAAATGAAATTACTATCTCCAAGAGGTATCTGTATTCATGTGTTCACTGCAGCATTATCCACAATAGCCAAGATAAGGAAATAATCTAAGTGTTCATCTACAGATGAATGGATAAAGAAAATGTCACACACACACACACACAAACACACACACACACACACACACACACACACAAATACCATTTAGCCATGAGAAACAAGGAATTCCTGCCATTTCCAACAACATGGGTGGGCCTGGAGGGCATTATGCTAAGTGAAGTAAGTTAGAGAAAGATAAATACTGTATGATCTCACTTAAATGTGAAATCTAAAATAGCCACACTTGTAGAAATATAGAATAGAATGGTGGCTGCCAAAAGCTGCAGGGTAGGAGAAATAGTAAGATATTGGGTCAAATGATAAAAACTTCTAATTATAAAATGAAATAAGTTCTGGCAATCTAATGTACACCATGGTGACTACAGTTAAAATACCATATCATATACTTGAAGGTTGCTAAAAGAGTAAATCTTGGGGTATCTGGATAGCTCAGTTAAACCTGACTCTTGATTTCAGCTCAGGTCACAATCTCACAGTTTGTGAGATCAAGCCCCACATCAGGCACTGTGCTGATAGAGTGAAGCCTGCTTGGGACTCGCTCTCCCCTCTCTCTCTTTGCCCCTCCCTCTCTCCTCTCTCTCTCTCAAAATACATAAATAAAAACTTTAAAAAAGAGTAAATCTTAAATGTTCTCACTGCCGCTCCCCCCCAAAAACAAGTATGTGACATGACAGAGATGTGACCCTATTGTGATAATCATTTCACAACATATACATGTATCAAATCTTCAAGTGTATACATTAAACTTACACAATGTTACATGTCAGTTATATTTCAATATATACAGGGGTGGAGTGGAGAACAGTGCCACACTCACTTTGAGAAATTTCTACAAGGCATTGTTTCCCAAACAATAGGAAACACGAGAGGAATAAGTTCTAGTATGCACCACCAGATACCATGTCCATAACAAAATTACAGAATTGCCCCACCCAGAACAGATATATCGCTAACACAAAGATGTGAGAATAAACAGAAGGTAACCACTGAAACTCAATCTGAGAAACACACCACCTTATTATGCTATGATCAGTAAATTGGCATATAATTACTGCTGTACCTAGAATCCATAATGCCGAGTAAATTGCATCATCCAAGAAATAAATGTGCCACATCTTAGCCCTCAATACTCATGAATCTAGTTACTGGACAAGCAACACTGCCACAAAAACTAATGTTTCCACACTATTCTCGCTAGCACAAACCACAGTGAGAGCAGGAATGCAATCCCTATTCATTTCTACATCCAAATATCAAATGAATACATCAAGAATGACAGTTATAGAATCATTATTTTACAACTACCAAAACAATAAATGATTCAAGCAAAAATCATAAATGGATATGAAAATCAACATGAGAATATTACTCATTAAAAAAAGGAAAAAAGTAACTTTACATAACAGAAACATGACAAACACCAGTTGAAACAAGTAGTCAAATTTAACATCCCCAATAATGATACTCTCCTAATTATAATGCTCTGTGCTGAGAACTTATTATCACTATTTCCTGCCAAATATACAAAAACGCATAAACTGACTGTTATCACAAGGAAACATTCAGAGAAATACCAGTTGAGGGACAATCAAAAACAAAACAAAACAAAACAAAACACTGGCATATACCTTTCAAAAATGTCCACGTAAGTTAAGAAAAGTTAAGGAATTGTTCTAGTTTAAAGATTAAAATGACATGACAAATAACTGCAATAAGAAATCCCAAACTGGATCCTGGATTGGAAGGAGAAAAGAATTCTGTTTAAACAGGTATTATTGGTATTTACTTACTTATTTACTTACTTATTTATTGGCAAAAGTTGGAGTTCAGTAGACAGAGGCAAGAAGCTGGGAAGACCAAGGTAAATACAGTTCTTAAGTTAAAAGTAACAGAGTGTTACACAGAGAAATCCAGAGATGTTCCAGAGGGTCTCCCTTTAGTATTCAGCAAAATACTGATCAGTACATGCATAGGAGAAAACTACCCAACAGTGGGGAGAGAATCAGCCAAGAGGATTATAAAGAAGAATGCCTGGTCCTCACACAAGATAGGAAATAATGCATGCTCCTTCAGCCAAAATGGAAAGCTTCCCAATTCATGGGGAACTGGTTACACTAGAGGGTCTTCCTTTCTGAGTAGTGGGGAATAATTAGCCCTAGAATAATTACGATAGTGAGAACTCCTCACACCAAAAAAAGACACATAAAGCACAAAATCGTTTTCTTAATGGTTTCAACTTCATAAAAAACACAAAAGGATCAAATGGTTTCCAAGTAAGCTAACTGCATTCAAGAATAAACCTTAAGGGGTGCCTGGGTGGCTCAGTGTCCAACTTTAGCTTGGGCCATGATCTCCTGGTTCAGGGTTTGAGCCCTGCGTCAGACTCTGCTGACAGCTTAGAGCCTGGAGCCTGTTTCAATTCTGTGTCTCCCTCTCTCTCTCTGCCCCTCTCCTACTCACGCTCTGACTGTCTCTCTCTCTCTCTCTCTCTCAAAAATAAACATTAAAAAAAATTTTTTTAAAAGAATAAACCTCAAGAACATTTATAGGAAAATAAAAAAAAAAATCAAGCACCCTGTAAATTAACACTCACAATGAGTGGTAATCAATCAAAAGTTACCAGACAAAAAAAAAAAAAAAAGGAAAATGATTGATAATAAGAACAAAAATCAATTGAAACCCAACTAGAATTGGCACAAATGTTAAAATTAGCAACAAAGTCACTAAAATAGTTATTATAGGGGTACCTGGGTGGCTCAGTCAGTTGAGCATCAAACTCTTGATTTCAGCTCAGGTCACAATATCACGGTCGTGAGATCGAGTCCTTCCATGCTGAGTTGGAGCCTGTATGGATTCTCTCTGACCCTCTTTCTCTCTGTTCCTCCCATTTGTGTGCACATAGCACACAGGTGCTCTCTCTCTCTCAAAATAAATAAATAAATTTAAAAATAAATAAATAAACAGATAAAATCTTAAAAAAAAAAACAGGAAGATGCTCAACATCACTCATATCAGGGAAATGGAAATCAAAACCAAAATGAGATATCACCTCACACCTGTCAGGATGGCTAAAATCAAAAACTCAAAAAACAACAAGTGTTGTGGCGCCTAGGTGGTTCAGTCGGTTAAGTGTCCACCTTTGGCTCAGGTCATGATCTCGCGGTTGGTGAATTAAAGACCTGCATCAGGCTCTGTGCTGACAGCTCAGAGCCTGAAGCCTGTCTTGAATTCTGTGCCTTCCTCTTTCCGTCTCTCCCCTGCTCACACTGTGCGTGTGTCTCTCTCTCTCAAAAATAAACAAATATTGGGGCGCCTGGGTGGCGCAGTCGGTTAAGCGTCCGACTTCAGCCAGGTCACGATCTCGCGGTCCGTGAGTTCGAGCCCCGCGTCGGGCTCTGGGCTGATGGCTCAGAGCCTGGAGCCTGTTTCCGATTCTGTGTCTCCCTCTCTCTCTGCCCCTCCCCCGTTCATGCTCTGTCTCTCTCTGTCTCAAAAATAAATAAACGTTGAAAAAAAAATTTTTTTTAATAAATAAATAAAAAATAAACAAATATTAAAAAAATTTTTTAAAGAAACAAGTGGTGGTCAACAAAAGAAAGCTAGAGTAGCCATACTTATATCAGACAATCTAGACATTAAAATAAAGACTGTATCAAGAGATGTAGAAGGGCATCATATCATAATCAAGGGGTCTATCCACCAAGAAGACCTAATAATTGTAAACATTTATGTGCCAAATGTGGGAGTACCCAAATATATAAATCAATTAATCACAAATGTAAAGAAACTCATCAGTAGTAATACCATAATAGTAGGAGACTTCAACACCCCACTCACAGCATTGGACAGATCATCTAATCAAAAAAGGGAAATGATGGCTTTGAATGACACACTGGACCAGATGGACTTAACAGATATAATCAGAACATTTCATCCTAAAGCAGCAGAATATACATTCTTCTCCTGTGCACAGGGAACGTTCTCCAGAATAGAACATATACTGGAACACAAATAAGCCCTAAGTAAGTACAAAAAGATCAAGATCATACAGTGCATATTTTCAGACCACAACGCTATGAAACTCGAAATCAACCACAAGAAAAAATTTGGAAAGGTAACAAATACTTGGAGACTAAAGAACATCCTACTGAAGAATGAATGGGCCAACCAAGAAGTTAAAGAGGAAATTAAAAAGGTCATGGAGCCAATGAAAATTATAACACCACAACCCAAAAACTCTGGGATGCAGCAAAGATGGCCATAAGAGGAAAGTATATAGCAATCAGGCCTTCCTAAAGAAGGAAGAAAGATCTCAGATACACAACCTAACCTTAAGCCTTAAGGAGCTGGAAAAAGAACAGCAAACAAAACCCAAAACCAGCAGAAGACAGGAAATAATAAACATTAGAGCAGAAATTAATGTCATCGAAAGCAAAAAAAAAAAACAACAGTAGAAAAGATCAATGAAACCAGAAGCTGGTTCTTGGAAAGAATTAACAAAATTGATAAACCACCAGGCAGTTTAATCAAGAAGAAAAAGGAAAGGACCCAAATAAATAAAATCAAGAATGAGAGAGGAGAGATCACAACCAACACAACCGGAATAAAAACCATAATAAGAGAATATTATGAGCAATTATATGCCAATAAAATGGGTAATCTGGAAGAAATGGATAAATTCCTAGAAACATACACACTACCAAAACTGAAACAGGAAGAAATCGCAAATTTGAACAGACCCATAACCAGTAAGGAAATCGAATCAGTAATCAAAAATCTGCCAAAAAACAAGAATCTAGGGCCAGATGGCTTTCCAGGGGAATTCTACCAAACATTTAAGGAAGAGTTAACACCTACTCTCTTGAAGGCGTTCCAAAAAATAGAAATGGAAGGAAAACTTCCAAGCTCTTTCTATGAAGCCAGCATTACCTTGATTCCAAAAGCAGACAGAGACCCCACTAAAAAGGAGAACTACAGACCAATTTTCCTGATGAACATGGAAGCAGAAATCCTCAACAAGATATTAGCCAACCGGATCCAACACTACATTAAAAAAATTATCCACCACGACCAAGTGGGATTTATACCTGAGATGCAGGGCTGGTTCAATATCCGCAAAACAATTAACATGATTCATCACATCGATAAAAGAAAGGACAAGAACCACATGATCCTCTCAATAGATGCAAGGAAGCATTTGACAAAATACAGCATCCTTTCTTGATAAAAACCCTCAAGAAAGTAGGGATAGAAGGAGCATACCTCAAGATCATAAAAGCCATATATGAAAGACCCAAACGCTAATATCATCCTCAATGGGGAAAGAGGGAGAGCTTTCCCCCTAAGGTCAGGAACAAGACAGGGATGTCCACTCTCGCCACTGTTATCCAACATAGTATTGGAAGTCTTAGCCTCTGCAGTCAGTCAACACAAAGAAATAAAAGGCATCCAAACTGGCCAGGAGGAGGTCAAACTTTCACTCCTCGCAGATGACATGATACTGGATACGGAAAACCCAAAAGATATCACCAAAAATTGCTAGAACTGATTCGTGAATATAGCAAAGTTGCAGGATATAAAATCAATGCACAGAAAATCAGTTGCATTCCTATGTACCAACAATGAAGCGACAGAAAGAGAAATCAAGGAATCTATCCCATTTACAGCTGCACAAAAGACAATAAAATACCTAGGAATAAATCTAACCAAAGAGGTGAAAAATCTATACACTGAAAACTATAGAAAGCTTATGAAAGAAACTGAAGAAGACACAAAAAAATGGAAAAAGATTCCATGCTCCTGGATAGGAAGAACAAATATTGTTAAAATGTCGGTCGATACTACCCAAAGCAATCTACATATTCAATGCAATCTCTATCAAAGTAACACCAGCATTCTTCACAGAGCTAGAACAAACAATCCTAAAATTTATATGGAACCAGAAAAGACCCCGAATAGCCAAAGCAATCTTGAAAAAGGAAACCAAAGCAGGAGGCATCACAATCCCAGACTTCAAGCTACACTACAAAGCCTAATCATCATGACAGTATGGTACTGGCACAAGAACAGACACTCAGATCAATGGAACAGAATAGAGAACCCAGAAACGGACCCACAAACGTATGGCCAACTAATCTTTGACAAAGCAGGAAAGAATAGCCAATGGAATAAAGACAGCCTCTTCAGCAAGAGGTGCTGGGAAAACTGGACAGCGACATGCAGAAGAATGAACCTGGACCACTTTCTTACACCATACACAAAAATAAACTCAAAATGGATGAAAGACCTCAATGGAAGACAGGAAGCCATCAAAATCCTCGAGGAGAAAGCAGGCAAAAACCTCTTTGATCTTGCCCGCAGCAACTTCTTACTCAACACGTCTCCGGAAGCAAGGGAAACCAAAGCAAAAATGAACTACTGGGATCTTATCAAAATAAAAAGCTTCTTTCTGCACAACGAAGGAAACAATCAGCAAAACAAAAAGGCAACTGACAGAATGGGAGAAGATATTCGCAAATGACCTATCAGATAAAGGGTTAGTATCCAAAATCTACAAAGAACTTATCAAACTCAACACCCAAAAAACAAATAATCCAGTGAAGAAATGGGCAAAAGACCTGAATAGACACTTCTCCAAAGAAGACATCCAGATGGCCAACCAACACATGAAAAAATGCTCAACATCACTCATCATCAGGGAAATACAAATCAAAACCACAACAAGATACCACCTTACACCTGTCAGAATGGCTAAGATTAACAACTCAGGCAACAACAGATGTTGGCGAGGATGCGGACAAAGAGGATCTCTTTTGCACTGTTGGTGGCAGTGCAAGCTGGTGCAGCCACTCTGGAAAACAGTATGGAGGTTCCTCAAAAAACTAAAAATAGAACTCCCCTAGGACCCAGCAATTGCACTACTAGGCATTTATCCAAGGGATACAGGTGTGCTGTTTTGAAGGGACACATGCACCCCCATGTTTATAGCAGCACTATCAACAATAGCCAAAGTATGGAAAGAGCCCAAATGTCCCTCGATGGATGAATGGATAAAGAAAATGTGGTATATATATGCAATGGATTATTACTCGGCAATCAAAAATAATGAAATCTTGCCATTTGCAACTACGTGGGTATTATGCTAAGTGAAATTAGTCAGTCAGAGAAAGACAAAAATCATATGACTTCACTCATATGAGGACTTTAAGAGACAAAACAGATGAACATAAGGGAAGCAAAACAAAAATAATATAAAAACAGGGAGGGGGACAAAACAGAAGAGACTCATAAATATGGAGAACAAACTGAGGGTTGCTAGAGGGGTTGTGGGAGGGGGGACGGGCTAAATGGGTAAGGGGCATTAAGGAATCAACTCCTGAAATCATTGCTTCACTGTATGCTAACTAATTTGGATGTAAATTTTAAAAAATAAAAAATAAAGTTAAAGAACAAAGAATGAAATGTCAACCAACAAACTGGAAACAAATATTTGCAAATCACACATCTAGTAAGGATCTGCTATCTAAAATACATAAAGAACTCTCACAACTCAACAATAAAAAGGCAAACAACACAATTAAAAGTGAACAAATTAAAAATAAAGAAAAGAACGTGAATAGACATTTCTCCCAAGAATGGTCAATAAGCACATGGAAAGACACTCAACATTATTAGTGATTAAATAAAAATAAATCAAAACCACAACGGCATACCACCTCACACCAACAACAATGACTGTAACTTTTAAGCAGAAAATAATAAATATTCTCAAGGATGTAGACAAATTGGAACTCTCATACACTATTGGTAGAAATGTAAATAGTGCAACCACTACAGAAAAAAAGTTGAAAGTCAATCAAAAAGTTAAAAATAAAGTTACCATATAACTCAGGAATTCCATTCCTACATACACCTAGGAGAATTTAAAATATACATTTACACAAAAACTTATACACAAATGTTCACGCAACATTATTCATAACCAAAAGGTGGAAACAACCCAAATATCCATCAACTGATGCATGGATAAAACAAAATGTGGTATATCCATATAATGAAATATTATTTGGCCACAGAAAGGAATGAAGTACAAGCATACTTTACTGAGCTTTGCAGATACTGTTTTTTTTTTTTTCAACGTTTATTTATTTTTGGGACAGAGAGAGACACAGCATGAACGGGGGAGGGGCAGAGAGAGAGGGAGACACAGAATCGGAAACAGGCTCCAGGCTCTGAGCCATCAGCCCAGAGCCTGACGCGGGGCTCGAACTCACGGACCGCGAGATCGTGACCTGGCTGAAGTCGGACGCTTAACCGACTGCGCCACCCAGGCGCCCCTTGCAGATACTGTTTTTTAAAAACTCAAAGTTCTGTAGCAACTCTGCATCAAACAAGTCTATAGGTGCCATTTTTCCAACAGCATTTGCTCACTTCCTGCCCCTGTCACACTTTAATTCTCACAATATTTCAAACTTTGCATTATATTTTTATGGTAATCTATGACCAATAATTATGACTCCCTGAACACTCAGATGATGGGTAGCATTTTTTAGCAATAAGGTGTTTTTTTTAAGTAATCTCTAAGCCCAATGTGGGCCTGAACTCATAACCCTGAGATCAAGAGTCACATGCTCTACCGACTGAGCCAGCTAGGTGCCCCAGCAATGACATATTTTTTTAATAAAAAGTATATACAATTTTTTAGACATAATGCTACTACACACTTAACAGACTACAACATAGTGTAAAAATAACTTATATATATATTGGGAAACCAAAAATTTCATTTGACTTGCTTTATTGCAGTGCATTGTAACCAAACTCCCAATACCTCCAGGGTATGCCTGTACTGAAACATGTACATGCTGAAAATATTATCATGCTAAGTGAAATAAGCCACAAACAAAAGGCCACATATTACGTTTCCATTAATATGAAATGTCCAGAACAGACAAATCAATGGAGACAGAAAGTAGATTTATGGTTACCAGGGAGTGAAGGCACAGGGAAATGCGGAGTGACTGTTTAATGGGTACAAGTTTTCTCTGGGATGATGAAAATGTTCTGAAATTAGATTTGGTAATGGTTGCACAACTCTGTAAATACATTAAAAAATCAATGAATTGTACACTTAATTAAGATAGTTAAAATGGTGAGTTCTATGTGACATCAATGTTGTTTAAAATAAAACAAAACCAAAAAAAACCCGAGTTATATAAGGGTGTTTTTTTTAATGTTTATTTATTTTTGAGAGAAAGAGAGCATGAGCAGGGGAGGCACAGAGAGACAGAGAGACACAGAATTTGAAGCAGGCTCCAGGCTCTAAGCTGTCAGCACAGAGCCAGACATGGGATTCGAACTCATGAACTATGAGATCATGACCTGAGCCGAAGTCGGACATTTAACCGACTGAGCCACCTAGGCACCCCAGGTAAATAGAGTTTTAACAAACTGATGACAACTGTTACATTTGGAAAGGCAGAGAGGGGACTAGGATTAAAGCAGTAGCCAAAAATGACCTGATTTACAATAGAACAGAATAGAAAACCTAGAAATGGACCCACAACTATACTGGCAATTAATCTTCGACAAAGCAGAAAAGAATATCCAATGGAAAAAAGACAATCTCTTCAACAAATAGTGTTGGGAAAACTGGACAGCAACATACAGAAGAATAAAACTGGACCATTTTCTTACACCATACACAAAAATAATTTCAAAATGGATAAAAGACGTAAATGTGAGACACGAAACCATCAAAATCCTAGAGAACACAGGCAGCAACCTCTTCGACCTTAGCTGAAGCAACTTCTTACTATGTTTCAGGAGGCAAGAGAAACAAAAGTAAAACTGAACTACTGGGAATTCAAGATAAAAAGTCTGCATAGCAAAGAAACAATCAACAAAGCTAAAAGGCAGCCTACAGAATGGGAGAAGACACTTGCAAATGACATATCTGATAAAGGGTTAGTATCCAAGTTTATAAAGAACTCACCAGACTCTACCCCCAAAATACAAATAATCCAGTTAAGAAATGGGCAGAAGACATGAAAAGACATTTTTCCAGAGAAGACATCCAGATGGGTAACAGACACATGAAAAGATGCTCAAACATCACTCATTATCAGGGAAATACTAATTAAAACCACAATGAGATACCACCTCATACCTATCAGAATGGCTAAAATTAACAACACAGGAAAGAACAAATGTTGGCAACGATGCGGAGAATCCATCTGTTGGTGGGAATGCAAACTGGTGCAGCCACTTGGAAAACAGTATGGAGGCTCCTCAGAAAGTTAAAAATAGAACTACGTTACCATCCAGCAATGCACTGCTAGGTATTAACCTAAAGGATACATAAATACGGATTTGAAGAGGCACATGCATCCTGATGTTTACAGCAACATTATCAACAATAGCCAAAATATGGAAAGAGCTCAAATGTCCATCGACTGATGAACGGACAAAGATGTGTACACACACACACACACAAACACACACAATGGAATATTACTCACCTATCAAAAAAGTAAATCTTGCCATTTGCAACAACATGAATGGAACTAGAGTGTATTATGCTAAGCAAAATAAGTCAGTCAGAGAAAGACAAATACCTTATGATTTCACTCATACATGGAATTTAGGAAACAAAACATGAACATATGGGAAGGGGGGAAAATAAACAGAGGTAAGCAATAGAGAACAAACTGAGGGTTGACAGAGGACAGCAGGTGGAGAATGGGCTAATTGAGCGATGGGTATTAAAGGCACTTGTTATGATGAGCACTGGGTGTTACATGTAAGTGATGAATCACCAAATTCTATTTCTGAAACCAATGATACACTATATTTTAACTATATTTTAACTAACTAGAATTTAAATAAAAATTTGGAAGAAAAAAAATGACCTGATCTAATTCACATATCTTATGTCAAAACAGCCTATGTATAATATCAAATAATATTAAACCAATACTAATTAATCAGACTTTTTAAATTTTTTTTACTATTTCTGAAAGAGAAAGAAAGAGTGCAAGCAAAAGAGGGGCAGAGAGAGAGGGAGACACAAAATCTGAAGCAGGCTCCAGGCTCCAAGCTGTCAGCACAGAACCCCACGTGGGGCTTGAACTCACCAACCAGAAGATCAAGACCTGAGCCAAATTCGAATGCTTAACTGACTGAGCCACCCAAGAACCCCTGAATTAATGAGACTTTAATCTACTTAAAAAAAAAGTCATGTTAATAATCCAAGAGATCCAGTCTTTATTCATTTCAAAAGAAGAAAAAGCTGGGGTACAATGCCTTATTATTACATAATACATCTACACCACAAACTAAATTGCCGACATTAAATTTATGTTATATGTAGAATTAACCATGAATAAAATTCATAATTATACATATTACTATACCATAATCATATGTGCAGATGATGAAAAACCTAGAAACCATATGAATTTAATGTCAATAAATTTCAATTTCTTCTCTCAAAAACAGTACTATATATTAAGCTAGGTTATTCAAATTCTTTCTGAACCTGCCCTGCTCTTCTACAATAAATGTTTTAAAGGAGAAGAGGAGGGGCACCTGGGTAGTTCAGTTGGTTAAGCATCCGATTTTGGCTTAGGTCATGATCTCACGGTTTGGGAGTTCGAGCCCCACGTCCAGCTCTGTGCCGACAGCTCAGAGCCTGGAGCCTGCTTTGGATTCTGTGTCTCCCTCTCTCTCTGCCCCTCCCCGGCTGTCTCTCTCTCTCTCTCTGTCTCTCTCTCTCTCTCAAAAATAAACAAACATTAAAAAAAAATTTTAACAAATAAAAATTAAAAACAAAAAGGAAAAGACAAGGGATCATTATTCAAGCATTATCTCCCGAAAAAGATTTGTAGTACATACTGAAAAAGGCATCCCTTGTTGCTTCCCCTATTCCATATTGTTTTGTAGGTTCTGGAAGTTCTTAACAATGCATCTCCTTGCCTCTATTCAAATTCTTCAATGGATAAATGGATAAAGCCAAATAACAGCAAGCACAACAAAAGAAAAGCTGTGCCATGTTATATTTAGTCCAAACCCCATTAATTCAGACTCTACTGAACACAGGGTCTTCATAGCAATTAAATGGTAACAGAATTAGACTGTTCCATGAGTTACCAATGACTTCCCAGCATGGACATATACTCAGTAAGTATTTCTTTTCTTCTTTTTTTTTAATATGAAATTTATTGTCAAATTGGTTTCCATACAACACCCAGTGCTCATCCCAACAGGTACCCTTCTCAATTCCCATCACCCACCCTCCCCTCCCTCCCACCCCCCATCAACCCTCAGTTTGCTCTCAGTTTTTAAGAGTCTCTTATGTTTTGGCTCCCTCCCTCTCTAACCTATTTTTTTTCTTCCCCTCCCCCCATGGTCTTCTGTTAAGTTTCTCAGGATCCACATAAGAGTGAAAACATATGGTATCTGTCTTTCTCTGTATGACTTATTTCACTAAGTACTTCTTAAATGAAAAAGAATATGTAATTTTTTATACATGTAATATATATACATATATATGTAATTTTTTAATGGTATGAGTTATAATCTCAATCATTTTACTCAACAAAGCATAGGGGACACAGGAAAAAAAATGAACAAAATTCCTATGTTTACAGAATTTTGGTTTAGCAGAGTCATAACTAAGCTTGATTTTACTTAACTGATTTTTTAAAATATTTATTCATTTTTGAGAGAGAAACAGAGCACGAGTGGAGGAGAGGCAGAGAAAGAGTGGGAGACACAGAATCCGAAGCAGGCTCCAGGCTCTCAGCTGTCAGCACAGAGCCCGATGCGGGGCTCAAACTCACAAATTGAGAGATCATGACCTGAGCCAAAGTTGGATGCTTAACTGACTGAGCCATGCAGGTGCCCCTTACTTACTTGATTTTTTATAAATAGGAGTATCTTCCTTGCTCACTGCCCAAAAAGTTGTAGATCCACTCAAATATTTGAGAAGCATCCACTATAGAATAAGCCATGCATTAAGTGAAAGTAAATGAACTGCTGAACAAACTCTAAAGCACTAGCCACACGTAAATTAACCAGTTTCAATTCTGTTGGTCACATCTATACTAAATACCCTGAACAAATGAAAAGTATTCACCAACTTCATTTACCTGTACATAAATATAAAAACTCTTCCATTTCGGGAAACTAATTTATTTCACTTCTTTCAAAAGGATATTTTCCACTGCTTATGAGAAAAACCCTTAATTTATTCTTTTAACAAACATTTATTGAATGTCTGTTTTGTCCCAGGCACTGTTCCAGATGCTGACAATGAAAAAGACTCCCTGCTCTCATGAAGCTCATATGCCAGGGGACAGAAATATGCAAATAAATAAATAAGATACACCATATGCTAAACAGTAAACAATATGAAGAAAAATAAAGCATGGAAAGAAAAGTACAAGAAAAAAGGGGAGTAAACAAAGGGCAGAAGTATGTTATAACTTTAAATAGACCAAGAAGGAATCATCAAAAGCTAACACTCAGACAAATGGCTTCACAGGTGAATTTCACCAAACATCTAAAAAAGAATTAATTGGCACAAAAACACTCAGATCAATAGAACAGAATAGAGAACCCAGAAATGGACCCACAAACGTATGGCCAACTAATCTTTGACAAAGCAGGAAAGAATAGCCAATGGAATAAAGACAGCCTCTTCAGCAAGAGGTGCTGGGAAAACTGGACAGCGACATGCAGAAGAATGAACCTGGACCACTTTCTTACACCATACACAAAAATAAACTCAAAATGGATGAAAGACCTCAATGGAAGACAGGAAGCCATCAAAATCCTCGAGGAGAAAGCAGGCAAAAACCTCTTTGATCTTGCCCGCAGCAACTTCTTACTCAACACGTCTCCGGAAGCAAGGGAAACCAAAGCAAAAATGAACTACTGGGATCTTATCAAAATAAAAAGCTTCTTTCTGCACAACGAAGGAAACAATCAGCAAAACAAAAAGGCAACTGACAGAATGGGAGAAGATATTCGCAAATGACCTATCAGATAAAGGGTTAGTATCCAAAATCTACAAAGAACTTATCAAACTCAACACCCAAAAAACAAATAATCCAGTGAAGAAATGGGCAAAAGACCTGAATAGACACTTCTCCAAAGAAGACATCCAGATGGCCAACCAACACATGAAAAAATGCTCAACATCACTCATCATCAGGGAAATACAAATCAAAACCACAACAAGATACCACCTTACACCTGTCAGAATGGCTAAGATTAACAACTCAGGCAACAACAGATGTTGGCGAGGATGCGGACAAAGAGGATCTCTTTTGCACTGTTGGTGGCAGTGCAAGCTGGTGCAGCCACTCTGGAAAACAGTATGGAGGTTCCTCAAAAAACTAAAAATAGAACTCCCCTAGGACCCAGCAATTGCACTACTAGGCATTTATCCAAGGGATACAGGTGTGCTGTTTTGAAGGGACACATGCACCCCATGTTTATAGCAGCACTATCAACAACAGCCAAAGTATGGAAAGAGCCCGAATGTCCATCGACAGATGAATGGATTAAGAAGATGTGGTCTATATATGCAATGGAATATTACCCAGCAATCAAAAATAATGAAATCTTGCCATTTGCAACTACATGGATGGAACTGGAGGGTATTATGCTAAGCAAAATCAGTCAGATAAAGACAAATATCATATGACTTCACTCATATGTAGAATTTAAGAGACAAAACAGATGAATACAAGGGAAGACAAGCAAAAATAATATAAAAACAGGGAGGGGGACAAAACATAAGAGACTCTTAAATGTGGAGAACAAACAGAGGGTTGCTGGAGGGGTTGTGGGAGGGGGGATGGGCTAAATGGGTAAAGGCATTAAGCAATCTACTCCTGAAATCACTGTTGCACTACAGGCTAACTAATTTGGATATAAATTTAAGAAAGAAGGAAAAAAAGAAAGAAAGAAAGAAAGAAAGAAAGAAAGAAAGAAAGAAAGAAAGAAAGAAAGAAAGACAGACTTATTCTTCTCAAACTATGCAAAAAAAAAAAAAAAAAAGCTAAAAAAGCAATGAAAGCTTCCAAATTTACCAAAACCACATAAAGACACACACACACAAAAGACAATTACAGGCCAGTATCTCTGATGAACACAAATGCAAAAATCTTCAACAAAATATTAACAAAGCAAATCCAACAATACATTTAAAAAAATCATTCACCACAATCAAGTGAGATTAATTCCTGGGATGCAGGGTGGTCCAATATTTGCAAATCAATCAACGAGATACATCCTATGAACAAGAAAGGATAAAAACCTATGATTATTTCAACAGATGCAGAAAAAGCATTTGGGAAAGTGCAACATCCATTTATCATAAAACCCCCAACAAAGTAGGTTGAAAGGGAACACACCTCAAAATAATAAGTCCTTATGTGAAAACCCACAGCTAACATCATTATCAATTGTGAAAAACTGCGAGTTTTTGCCCTAAATTCAGTAACAAGACAAGGCTATCCACTCTCACCACTTTTATTCAACATGGTACTGGGAAGTCCTAGCCACAGCAATCAGCAAAAAAAAAGAAATAAAAGGCATCCAAATTAGTAAAGAAGTCAAAGTCTATTTGCAGATGACAGGATACTATACATAGAAAACCCTACAGACTCCACCAAAAACTACTAGAACTGATAAATGAATTCTTGTGTTACTGATTTTAGTTATTCTGACAGGTATGAGGTGATTGTGGTTTTGATTTGCATTTCCCTGATGATTAGATCTGGAGCCTCTCTTCATGTATCTATTGGCCATCTGTATATGTCTTATTTGGAGAAATGTCTGTTCACATCAACTGCTTAGTTTTTAATTGGATTATTTCTTTTTTGGATGTTGATTTGCATAAGTTATATATTTTGGATACTAACCACTTATTGGATATATCATTTGCAAATATCTTCTCCCATCCAGTAAGCTGTTTTTCAGTTTTGTTTCCTTTGCTGTGCAAAAGCTGTTTATTTTGATGTATTCCCAATAGTTGTTTTTTTTTTTTCTCCTTTTTGCTGTTGTTGCTTTTGTTTCCCTTGTCTTTGGAGACATATCTAGAAAAATGTTGCTGCGGCCAATGTCAGAAAATTACTGTCTGTGCTCTTTTCTAGGATTTTTATGGTTTTAGCTCCCACATTTAGGTCTTTAATCCATTTTGAGTTATTTTTGTGTATGGTATAAGAAAATGGTCCTGGGGCGCCTGGGTGGCTCCATCGGTTGAGCGTCCGACTTCGGCTCAGGTCATGATCTCACAGTTCATGAGTTCAAGCCCCGCGTTGGGCTCTGTGCTGACTGCTCAGAACCTGGAGCCTGCTTTACATTCTGTGTCTCCCTCTCTCTCTGCCCCTTCCCTGCTCATGCTTTGTCTCTCTCTGTCTCAAAAATAAATAAACAGGGGCGCCTGGGTGGCGCAGTCGGTTAAGCGTCCGACTTCAGCCAGGTCACGATCTCGCGGTCCATGAGTTCGAGCCCCGCGTCAGGCTCTGGGCTGATGGCTCAGAGCCTGGAGCCTGTTTCCGATTCTGTGTCTCCCTCTCTCTCTGCCCCTCCCCCGTTCATGCTCTGTCTCTCTCTGTCCCAAAAATAAATAAACGTTGAAAAATAAATAAATAAAAAAATAAATAAAAAATAAATAAATAAACAGTAAAAATATAAAATGGTCCAATTTCATTCTTTGGCATGTGGCTATCCAGTTTTCCCAATACCATTTATTGAAGAGACTTTTTCCTTTTTTTTTTGATGTGTATTTATTTAATTTGAGAGAGTGTGTGTGAGTGGAGTGGGGGCAGGGCAGAGAAAGAAAGAGAAAGTGGAGGGGGGTGGAGGGAGGGAGAGGGAGAATCCCAAGCAGGCTCCGCGCTGTCAGCACAGTATCTGATGCAGAGTTCAATCTACCCCGTGAACTGTGAGATCATGACCTGAGCCAAAATCAAGAGTCAGATGCTTAACCTACTGAGCCACCCAGGTGTCCCAAGACTGTCTTTTTCCCGTTACATATTTTTGCCTCCTTTGTCAAAGATTGACCATATAATTGTGGGTTGATTTCTGGGTTTTCTATTGACCTACGTGTCTATTTTTGTGCCAGTACCATACTGTTTCGGTTACGACAGCTCTGTAGTATATCTTGAAATCTGAGATTGTGATACCTCGTTTTGTTTTTCTTTTTCAAGATTGCTTTGGCTACTCAGGATCTTTTGTGGTTCCATATAAATTTTAGGATTGTTTGCTCTAGGTCTGTGAAAAATGCTGTTGGTATTTTGATAGGGATTGCATTAAATCTGTAGATTGCTTTGAATAGTATAGACATTTTACCAATATTTGTTCTTCCAATCCAGGAGTATGGAATACCTTTCCATTTGTTTGTGTTATCTTCAGTTTCTTTCATCATGTTTTATAGTTTTTGGTGTACAGGTCTTTCACCTCCTTGGTTAAGTTTATTCTTAGATATTTTTTATTTTTGGTGTAATTGTATATGGGATTGTTTCCTTAATTTTTCTTTCTGCTTCTTCATTACTGGTATATAGAAATGCAACAGATTTCTATATACTGATGTTGTATTCTGTTGATTTATGTGGTAAGTGGTTAATATCCAAAATATATAAAGAACTTATACAAATCAACATCCAAAAAAAAATAATCCAATTAAAAACTAAGCATTTGATGTGAACAGACATTTCACCAAATAAGACATATACAGATGGCCAACAGACACATGAAGAGATGCTCCAGATCTAATCATCAGGGAAATGCAAATCAAAACCACAATCACCTCATACCTGTCAGAATAACAAAAATCAGTAATACAAGAAACAACGTGTGGAGAAAAGGGAACCCTTGTGCAGTGTTGGTGGAACCATAAACTGGTGCAGCCACTGTGGAAAACAGTATGGAAATTCTTCAAAAAATTAAAAACAGAATTACCACATGACCCAGTAATCCCACTACTAGGTATTTACCCAAAGAATACAAAACACTAATTTGAAAAAATACATGTACCTGTATCTTTATTGCAGAATTACTTACAACAGCCAAATCATGAAAGCAACCCAAGTGTCCACTGATGGATGAATGGATAAAGAAAACATGATATGGAGCACCTTGCCAGCTCAGTCACTAAAGCATTCAACCCTTGATCTTGGGGTTGTGAGTTTGAGCCCCTCGCTGGGCATAGAGCTCAAATGAAAAAAAAAAAGAAGGGATACCTGGATGGCTCAGGTCATGATCATGATTCGTGAGTTCAAGCGCCACATCAGGCTCTGTGCTGACAGCTCAGAGCCTGGTGCCTGCTTCACATTCTGTGTCTCCCTCTCTCTCTGCACCTCCCCAAGTCGTGCTCTGACTCTCAAAAATAAATAAAAACGTTAGAACAAGTTTTAAAAAAAGGAGACGATGTGGTATTTGTGTTCAATAAAATATTACTCAACCACAAAAAAGAATGAAATTCTTGCTATTTGCAACAACATGGGTGGCACTAGATGGTCTAATGGTAAGTGAAGTCAGTCAAAGAAAGATAAATATATGATTTCACTCACAGGTGAAATTCACTAACTTAAATGTGAATTTAAGAAGTAAAGCAAATAAAGAAAGGAAAAAAGGCAAACAAAAAACCACTCTTAAATATAAAGGATGAACTGATGGTTACCAGATGGTTACCAGGAGGATGTTCAGGTGAAACAGGTGAAGGGGATTAAGAGTACACTCACCATGAAAACAGTGAGTAATATATAGAATTGTGGAATCACTATAATGTACATCTGAAACTAATATAACACTATGTTAATTACACTGGAATTAAAAAACAATTTTGTAATATTTTTTAAGTTAAAAAAATTTAAAAGTTGACATTTGATCAAAGGCATGAAAAAGGTAAAAAGATCCAGTGATACAACTATCTGGGGGATGAATACTCCCGGTAGAGGGCACAGTAAATGCAAAATAAAAAAGTCTTGAGGTACCTTTCTTGCACCCAGCAACCTTGGAGTCTGCTCTTAGTTGGGGCCATCCTGCACCTAAGACAGGAAGATGGTGGCCACAAAGAAGATGAAAAAGTCGCTAGAGTTGATGAACTCTAGGCTCCAGCTCATAATGAAAAGTGGAAAGTATGTGCTGGGATAGAAGCATACTCTGAAAATGATCAGACATGGCAAAGTGAAATTGGTCATCTTCGCCACAACTGCCCACCCCTGAGGAAATCTGAAACAGACACTACATCATAGTGGCCAAAACTGGTGTCCACTACAATGGCAATAATATTGAACTGGACACAGTATGTGGGAAATACTACAGAGTATGCATACTGGCTATCAGTGATCCAGGTGATTCTGATATCATTAGAAGCATGGACAGCACAGACTAATGAAAAGTAAATCATGCAAAATTTTTCAATAAAAACGGCTAGAGTTTGTTTAAAAAAAAAATGTGGAAGCAGAACTATGCCTGTTATGTTCAAGGAAAAGGAGCCAGAGAAGCTGGGTGGCTCAACCTCATGGTTGGCAAGTTTGAGCCCCACATTGGGCTTGCTGCTGTCGGCACAGAACCCACTTCGGATCCTCTGCTCACCCCCCTCTCTCTGTCCCTCCTCCACTTGTGCTCTCTTTCTCAAAAATAAATAAAACATTAAAAAAGAAAGAAAAGAAAAAGAGGCCAATGTGGCTGAAACACAATTAGCAAAAGAGAAGACAATTACATTAGGAGAGGATTCAAGACTAAAAGCTAGATCATTTGTATCTTGTAGGCAATGTTAATTTCTAGTTCTTAAACTGAATGAGACAGAAAATCTCAGTATTTTGAACAGAACATGATCTGATTTAGATTTTTTATTTTATTTTATTTATTTTATTTTTTTTTCAACGTTTATTTATTTTTGGGACAGAGAGAGACAGAGCATGAATGGGGGAGGGGCAGAGAGTGAGGGAGACACAGAATCAGAAACAGGCTCCAGGCTCTGAGCCATCAGCCCAGAGCCCGACGCGGGGCTCGAACTCACGGACCGCGAGATCGTGACCTGGCTGAAGTTGGATGCTTAACCGACTGCGCCACCCAGGCGCCCCTGATTTAGATTTTTAAAAAAGATCACTCTGGCTTTTGCTATAATCTAACTGAGTGATAATCATATCTTGGTCCAGGTTGGTAGCAGAAGAGGTGGTAGTAGTCAGATCCAGACATGTGAAGACAGAGCCATTTGTTATCCAATGCAAAAGATAAGAGTCAAGGACAGTACCAAGGTTTTGGGCTTAGGTACCCAAAGGAAGGAAAAGCTATGTTCAAATATTATAACTGAATAGTGCCTCCCTCCTCCCCCCACCGCCCACCCCCCCACAACCTTCACCCCCCAGCAAAGATGACCACATCCTAATCCCTGGAACCTGTGAATATGTTACCTAACATGGCAAAAAGGGATTCTGGAGGTGTGATAATGATCCTGAGATTGGAAGATTATCAGAATGGGCCCAACATATAATCACATGAGTCTTTATAAAGAGAGGCAGATGGTCAGAGTCAGAAAAGAAAATGTGACAACAGAAGCAGAGGGAGAAGGGGGAAGTGAAGATGGAAGCAGAGAGTCAGAGATGTGAAAACAGAAGCTGAGGTTGCAGTGATGCCACTGCTGGCTTGGAATTTTAAAGAAGATCATGAGCTAAGGAATGCAGGTAGTCCCTGAAAGCTGGAAAAGGCAAGGAAACCGATTCTCCCCCAGAGCCTCCAGAAAGAACCCAATTCTCCAGAATTATAAAATGGTAAGTTTGTGTTGTTTTAAACTGCTAAATTTGTAGCAATTTGTCACAACAGCAATAGAAAATTAATGTAAATACAATAGTTTGAATATTTAGAAATTAAGAACTATATGTATCAGATTTTTTTGTATTATAACAAAATCTCCTTCAAAACTTGAAAACAATGCCATAGGACTAGAAGACTGTACACTCAGAAGGTATTGTGTCAAGTTAAACAAATGTCTTAGCATTATAAATAAACTGTAACTCCTTATAAACTTTTCATGCAATTTTTAATGAATTCTGGGAGTATCCTTTTTGATAAAGACAAAAAACGAGGGCACCTGGGTGGCTCAGTCGGTTAAGCATCAGAGTCTCAATTTCAGTTCAGGTCATGATCTTATGGTTCACGGGAGATGGAGCCCAGAGTTGAGCTCTGCCCTGACAGCATGGAGCATGCTTGAGATTCTCTCTCTCCTTTCCACTCTGCTCCTCCCAGAACACACTCTCTCACTCTCTCAAGGTAAATAAATAACTTAAAAAAAAATGTTTAAAAAAGACAAAAAACAGAAGTCATTAATGACATCTCTATTACTCAAAAGCAAAAAATATATATATTTCACATAAAATTTAAGGCACATTTTGTAAAAATTTTTTATAAAGTATTTTTTATTTTATTATCTTTTCAAGCAAGCTCTACATCCAACATGACCCTGAGATCAAGAGTTGCATGCTTTATGGACTAAGCCAGCCAGGCACCCCTTTAGGTACATTTTTAATTTCTGTTCTTCTGAGCAAAACCATGTTACTGGATGATTTTGCTCTTACTCCAAATAATGGACAACGGGATTTTACTATGTATCTAAAAAACAAACAAAAAAAAACTAAAAAAAAACAAAACAAAACAAAAAAAAAACCAATTAACTGTTTTATCTAACGAAAGGAAAAATGTTAATAATAAGTTGGTTTTTCAGAGTTACTCTAGGAAAGTAACAACTATAAATTTATTTCATCTACCAAACATTAAAGCAACTCCTACTATTATAAAATAGGTGCCCTCTTTTGGGGCACCTGGTGGCTCAGCCAATTAAGTGTCCAACTTCAGCTCAGGTCGTGATCTCACGGTTCAGGAGTTCGAGCCCCAAGTCATGTCTTTGCTGACAGCTCAGAGCTTGGAGCCTGCTTCAAATTCTGTCTCCCTCTCTCTCTGCCCCTCCCCCACTCACACTCCTTTCAAAAGTAAACATTAAAAAAATAGTAAAATAAAATTCTTCTATTTGTAAAAATGTAGATTCCAAGTCAATCAAAACATTGTTTAAAATTTCTGGAAACTTTTTAGATTAGGTATCAATGTTTATATTAATAAATGAAAAAAAGAACACAGGTCCTACATGTATCTTTACAGAAGTCCTTAACAATTACTAAGTCCTTTTTCACAGAGAAGAATTAAAATCAATCAGGAAATATCAGCAATTTTAGTTGTAATTTTTTTTCATCAAATTTTTTTAAAATTTTAAGTTTATTTATTTTGAGACAGGGAGAGCATGAGTGGGGACGAGTAGAGAGAGAGGGAGGGAGAGGGAGAGAGAGAGTGATTGAGAGAGAGACAGAGGGAGAGGGAGAGGGAGAGGGAGAGGGGGAGAGGGGGAGAGAGGGAGGGAGAGGGAGAGGGAGAGAGAGAGAGAGAGAGAGAGAGAGGGAGAGAGAGAATGAATCACAATTAGGCTCCTTTACTGTCAGCAAAGAGCCCGACACAGGGCTTGAACTCCCAAAACTGTGAGATTATGACCTGAGCAGAAATCAAGAGACGCTTAGGCAACTGAGCCACCCAGGTGCCTCTTAGCATCACATTTTAGAAAAAATATTTTTACTGTCACTTTTTCTAGAGGTTGAAATAATAAAACAAAAACCATCTAAATTTTTACTGAAGATGATTTTTAAATTTCTAACATTAACTGCATTAGTATCCTGGAAAACCGCTGTCTACAACACTGTTGTCTACAACGCCATTCTACCTATAGATTGTGGGTGTTAACACAGGCAGTATCTGGTCACTCCTAATGCTGATAATGTATCTGAAAGATATTTTTATTAGGAACAATTTAAACACGATACAGTTGTTTCCAGAAGGATAGCAAAATCATTTTCCTTCCTTTGCTCAATTTCCACACTAAATATAATCCACATTTAGAGCATTCTTATTTCTCTTAGTTATGTGGCTATTCCTGTGCTTAAAACCAGCTACTTAAGAACACTGAACAAAGACCCTTACCCTTTGTTACACATGATTCAACAGATTTATCTTTTTCTACTTTACTGGCAAAAATTACATTTCCACAAAATAAAGTAAGTGTTGGGTTAGTTAACTTGAGCTAGTAGTTAGGATATAATGCTAAAACAAGGCTAAACTGACTATGTGATCATATACAACCAATTAATTTTCATTTTCTACAGGGTCAGAGGCAGCATCAAAACCCCTGCTGGTCAGTTCTTTGGTCACAAGGAGAGCCAGTTGGGTCAAATGTACAGCTAGGTCAGCACAAATCCACTATCAGCATGTTCCATTTATCAACTTTACTACAAACAAATCACGTAAGAGCTGTCATCTCGTAAGAGAAAAACACCAATATTATACCCACATAAAAGAGATGATAACCTAAGAGGTAAAATCTAATCTAACATGTAAAATCTATTTTAGATGTTAAACTGAAAAAATATTTTTAAATCTAATTCCATTAATCAATAGCTATACTATGCATTTAAAAAAACCACACTAAATTATTAGTCCTATTGCTAAAACAGATAATGGTGACAGTAATGACAGAATAGTATAAAATATTTAAAAAGATGACAACCCTTAATCCCTTTAACCTCTCAGTTTTATTAATCCATGTACTTTACCTTCATGTATCAATTGTAATCTAAGAAAAACTATACCTTCAAATTATAATAAAAATTATGTTCCAAAGAGAGACAAATCTGTTTATTTTTTTATTACTGGTAATAACCGCTACCCACTTTTCCATTCTCAGTTTCTCTTCTGACCTATAACTCCCATAATATGCTGCAGTCAATGGAATTACCACTTCAGTCCTTTAGATTTGCCTCTCCTAGAGACAGTGAATTCCTTTGAATAGCATATCTTCCTCCTGGCCTTCTCCCCACCTTCAGTCCCTTAGAGTATAAACTGACACACTACATTATTCATTTGCTCACAGATCAGCCTCTCCTACTAACTACACTATGAAATTCTGTAGACACTAGGTGTGTTTCATCAACCTTTACACAGTGGCAAGCTATACAAGACTTTTGAATACATGCAGTTGAACACTGAACAACTTAATGTTTGACTCTTTTCTATCCCACTCAGTATTTAAGAAGCACCCTCCAAATACGGACCACTGTGTTTTTTTGCATGAATCTCTGACCCAAGACACATTTTTTTTCTGTTCCTACTAGTTTCAATAGTCTCTTTGGAGGGAAAAGCCTTGGATTATGCCTGGTTCCTTCTTCAATACAAATCGTTGCTACAAGATAATACAGAGTTAAGTATATACCTAATTTAGTAAAATCTCACAATAACCTCCTTGATTAACCACGTGATCCTTACAAAATTTATAAACCTATAAATTCCAACACCTTTTTTTTTTAGTTTACACTAAGACTAAAGAATGCTTCCCAATATAACTGATATTAAGAAGGATGCCTGGAGAGATGGAGGTGGGAGCGGGGCGGGGGGTGGTGGGGGAGAAGACCATAGTGAAAGAACAATTTAACACACTTCTTCCATTTCCACCTTTATCCCAAGAGAATTTAAACGTTAAGGGAAAAAATGGAGGTAGAATCTGTGACTCCAGAATAAGCCACAAAGAAACAAAAGACGCTTAATTTGCAAACTGTTTTAACCTACCCTTTCAAATAATTTTTCAAGAAGGATTTTTTTTTTTTTAATCCACAGAATCTTTTGCTGTATCCAGGCGCAGCTGCATCTCATCTCACCCAACACACCCCACCTCCATACACATACACACAGCGAGCGTTACCACTCTGAGTCTCTGTACCAAACCAACCATCTCGGGAAAAATTAAATCATGAGGATCATTTCCTAATCCTTGCTGAAAAATACTTATAATTCTTTTTCCCACAGGAAAATTAACTATTCTAACGGGATTGTCGAGGGAAGGGGGGGTGGTGGTCATTATCATGCAGCTTCTCGTTCTCCATAAGGAGGAAAATGGCAATAACTTCCAACAGACAACTGCTCTTCTACAGTAACCCCGGCTAGAAACTAAAAAATAAACAAAAATACCAGTCTCTTGAGGCATTTACATGAATATAAAACTGAGGCACTTTACTTTGCAACAACATAGCCCCTTAAAAATCCTCCAGAGCTTGGGGGAGGGGGTGATCCATCAATCCCCCCCACACCCCTGCCATATGGGGGAGCAGGATTCTGTCAAATAGAAAAAAACACTCTCCGCCTCCACCGCCATCCCGAACACTGACGGGTACCGAGTGCGGGGGCGGCCGAGGGCAGAAGAAGCGAAGAGGCGGGGACACGACACATACACCGCAACGAGGACTGATTCATGGCTTTTTAAAATGTTTTAAAGCTACAATTTCCTCCAGCCGGAGGTTTCTCACCAATTCACCAGACCCAGCTCCCACCCTATTCTCCCCCTCCCCCGCCCTCGAGGGCTTAGCTAGGCTGGGTCCCCGCCGCGGCCCCAGCCCCGCGCGCCCTGCGCCCCCAAGCGCGGCCCCCGGCCCGGGGATCCCCCGCGCGCTGCCCACCAGAGGCCCGACGCGCCCAGGCCGGGACATGCTTCACACCTGGATGTAGTTGTTCTCGCAGTAATCTGCCACCCGTTCCAGATTCGTGTAACTGTCGAAGAGGGCCCGGCGGCCCCCCGGGATTTCTTCCTCCAGCAGCATCTGCAGCTCCGCCATCTTCACATCCTCCTCCTCCTCATACAGACCGCAGAGGTAGCGGCGGCAGCAGTGCCTGGGAAACCCAAGACTGGGAGAGGAGGAGCAGCGGCGACCGCGGCGGCGGCAACTCGCGAGGAGCGAGAAACACCCCCCGCGCGCGACAGGGGAGGGGGCAGCAGAACGGGGGCGGGGCGCGAGCCGACGGACTCCGAGGACGGTCACCGCGGCGACGGACGGACGGGCGCGCGCACGCGCGCTCCCCTCCCTCCGCCCCCGGGCGCCCGAAAAAGATTCCCACCCTCCGCCGCGCCGCCCGCCCCTCCCCCACTTTCGGCGTTTCCTAGCGACCGCGGGAGTGGGGGCCGGGAAGCGCGCGGGAGTCGGGCGCGCGGTTAACCCTTCGGCCCCCGCAAGTTGCGTGGCTCGTTAAGTGTCTCCGGCGGCTTTTGTTGGTCCGAGTGAACGCGCTACCCGGCTCTGCTGTCTTCCCGCCCGCGCCCTCTTCGACTCCCCTTCGCGTTATTCTCAACCTGAGGCCGAACTCCGTGGTCACTGGACTGAAGGATAGCAGCCCACAAAAGTTCCGTGCAGCTTTAAGTGCGCCTTGCTTTCCATTTTTCTCTTCTTCTTTGACCTTATCCATCCTCTTTGGTACAGATAAGTAAATTCCAGTTTCATAATCCCGTATTTCCTGCACCCAGGCTTTTTTGCGCTTAGTTGCCCACTAAAGCTATCGCCCCCACCCCCACCCGGCCAGGTTAGTCTCCGTTCGGCTCTCAATTCCCTGTCGCCTGGACCTCAGCTTTTTGTGCTTGCCCTCTCCATGATTCTCTTCCTCACTGACATCCTTTTCTGTCATTTCTCTGGTTCAATTCCACGCCTTTTTTCTTCGTGGATCCAGTATTTAAAGTTCTGAAAATGGTTTTGCTGATGATAATTTTCTTACTCACATGGCTGCTACAGGGATAAGATAATAGTATATGTGAAAGCACTTTGAAAAACGTTAAATGCTACAAAAATTCAAGGTAGATCATTTTGATTTTCGGAGTTACTCTGTTCTTGTTCCCCACATACTGTATGTTTTCCTAAATCTTGACTACTCCACACAATGTAATCTTTTAAAAAACCTAAAATTTTAAACACCTAAAATATTAGACAACTGCTGAGTTGCCCATGACCTTAATTTATACCGTGGTAAATCAAGGTTGACTACATTTGCAGTTTAGAACAGGATCCATTATTTCAGGTCTCGTTCTTGCTTTTTGTGATATCTTTGTCCTTCTACGGTGATTCCCCCGCCACCTTTTTTTCCCAGATGCTGGGGCAAACTATATTATACTTCCTTGAAAAATCATTTGAATGTTATGCCATTCCAAATTTTTGGAGCAATCTCTGGTGTTATTATATTGGGTGTTTGACATACACATTAGCAAGTTATTTTGAATTTTCGATGTGGAACCCAAATTAAAGAATACTGAAAATGTCCAGTCTATCTAGTTTTATTCTTACATAACCTCTTCAAACATTTTTTTTCATATTTTTTTTTATTTATTTTGAGAGAGAGACAAAGCATGAGCAGGGGGGGTAGAGAGAGAGGAGAGAAAGAGAGAATCTCAAGCAGGCTCCAGACTGTCAGCACAGAGCCAGACTTGGGACTGGAACCCACAAACTGAGAGATGTGACCTGAGCTGAAGTGGAGTCCGATGCTTAACTGACTGAGCCACCCAGGTGCCCCAAACATCTTTTGCATTAGTGGTTCTCAAACTTAAGTATAAGGAGCTTGTTAAAAATGAAAGCTGTAGCATCACATTTTAGGGATTCATTAGAGAGCAGTAGTGATGGAATGGGATAGTTACTTAAATGACACATAAACTTGCTTCAAGGAATAAAATAGTATGAATAATCAAGTGAATAAAACAAATTGGATGAAACTTTTGTTTCAAACCTGAGTAAATCAAAAGGCAAGTGTTGAACTGTAACAAGCCCACCAGGTGAGTTAAGTGGTAAACGGACTCTTTCCCCATTATACTTATTTCTACCTAGCATTCTTTCAAATACTTCTTAGCAATTAGTCCAATAAACAGATCTCCCTGAGGGATAATGGTTATCCTAGGAATCACTGCCTGAAAATACTGGTACTTTCTTAAATTGACTGGTGACAACCTCTTTGGATCTTCTTTATCTGAAAAAAACAAAGGTTTTAACTCAGGTATCTTGTTCTCAGACTTCAGCATGGATTGGAATCACTTTGGGGGCTTGTTAAAATACAGGATTGTTGGGGGCACCTGGGTGGCTCAGTCGGTTAGGCATCCGACTTCGGCTCAGGTCACGATCTCACCGTCCTTGAGTTCGAGCCCCGCGTCAGGCTCTGTGCTGACCGCTCAGAGCCTGGAGCCTGTTTCAGATTCTGTGTCTCCCTCTCTCTCTGACCCTCCCCCATTCATGCTGTCTCTCCCTGTCTCAAAAATAAATAAGCATTAAAGAATTTAAAAAAAAAAATACAGGATTGTTGTGGCATCTGGGTGGCTCAGTTAAGCATCCAACTTCGGTTCAGGCCATGATCTCATGGTTCGTGAGTTCAAGCCCTGCCTTGGGCTGTAAGCACATAGCCCACTTGAGATCCTCTGTCTTCTCTCTTCGCTCCTCCCCTGCTCGTGCTTGTGCTCGCTCGCGTGTTCTCTATCTTAAAAATAAATAAACATTAAAAAGAATTTTTTTTTAATTTTTTTTTTTAACGTTTATTTATTTTTGAGACAGAGAGAGACAGAGCATGAACAGGGGAGGGGCAGAGAGAGAGGGAGATACAGAATCTGAAACAGGCTCCAGGCTCTGAGCTGTCAGCACAGAGCCCGACGCGGGGCTCGAACTCACGGACCGTGAGATCGTGACCTGAGCTGAAGTCGGATGCTTAACCGACCGAGCCACGCAGGCGCCCCAAAAAGAATTTTTAAAAAATAGGATTGCTAGCACCCACCCGCAGAGATTCTGATTCAGTTGGTCTGACCCAATTTATAGTTCTGGCCCAAGCAATGCTGATGAAATGGCCCTTCTGGCTCTGAAGGTGTATGATTGTAATTTCTGGCAGCTGGGAATCACCACTAAGCAAGGAGCTTTTAACACTGAGCAGACAATTAGGAATCGCCTCACACTTTTCAGAATGGCTAAAATCAACAACACAAGAAACAACAGGTGTTGGCAAAGATGTGGGAAAAAAGGAACCTTTTTGTACCGTTGGTAGGCATGCCAAGTGGTGCAGCCACTGGGGAAAGCAGTATGGAGTTTCCTCAAAAAGTTAAAAATAGAACTACCTTATGATCCAGTAATTGTAGTATTGGTACCCAAAAAGTACAAAAACACTAATTTAAAGGGATAGTATACCTGATGTTTATAGCAGCATTATTTACAATAGGCAAGATAGGGAAGCAACCCCAGTGTCTATCAATTGATGAATGGATAAAGATGTAATACAAACATACACGCAATGGGATATTATTAAACCATAAAAAAAAAAAGAATGAAATCTTGCCATTTGCAATGACATAGATAGACCTAAAGAGTATAATGCTAAGTGAAATAAGAGAAAGACAAATAGCATATGATTTTACATGATTTTATTCATGTGTGGAATTTAAGAAATAAATCAGCCAAGGGAAAAAAAAATACAAACCAAGAAACAGAGTCTTTAAATTATAGGGAACAAACTCATCGTTACCAGAAGGGTGGTGGGTGAGGGGACAGATTAAATAGATGATGGGGAATAAGGAGTGCACTTGTCCTGATGAGCACCAGTTGATATACGGAACTGTTGAATCACTGTATTATACACCTAAAACTAAGATAACACTGTGTTAACTAACTGGGATTAAAATAAAAACTTAAAAACCACTCAGCAGAATCTAAGGATCCAAGTATTTAGATAGATATCAGCTGCCACCATGATAATTTAAGCAAAAAGGAAGACAACTAGAAGTTCTATAAAAATATATGTATCGTGTGTATATATATTATCTGAGTGGTGGGATTATAAGAATTTTTGATTTTGTTCATCCTTTTCCTACAATAAACATGGATTACTTTTCGAAGAGTCCAGTGAAACTATTATCTCCCAAAATTAGAGCAAATATTTTTATTAATACTGCCCAAGCTTACATTTTTAAATTTTTTAAATGTTTTTTTAATATTTTTATATTTTATTTTTATTTTTTAATGTTTATTTTTGAAAGAGAGATAGAATGTGAGTGGGGGAGGGGCAGAGGGAGATTACAGGACTAGAAGCAGGCTCCAGGCTCTGCACTGTCAGCACAGAGCCCGACTTGGGGCTCAAACTCACAAACCGTGAGATCGTGACCTGAGCCGAAGTCAGATGCTTAACCAACTGAGCCATCCAGGCACCCCCATTTTTTTATTTTTGAGAGAGAGAGTGACAGAGAGTGAGCAGGGGAGGGACAGAGAGAGAGGGAGACACAGAATCTGAAGCAGGCTCCAGGCTCCACGCTGTCAGCACAGAGCCTGACTTGGGGCTTGAACCCACGAACTGTGAGATCATGACCTGAGCTGAAGTTGGATGCTTAATCGACTGAGCTGCCTAGGCGCCCCCCAAGGTAACATTTTTAAAGCAATTTTATCATCAGCTTGATTAAAAGTAAGCAGTATAGATTTTTTTTTAACGTTTATTATTTTTAAGAGAGGAGAGAGAGAGAAAGCAGGGGAGGGGCAGAGGTGGGGGGGGGGGGCAGAGAATCTGAAGCAGGCTCTGTGCTGACAGCAGCTAGCCCGATGTGGAGCTTGAACTCATGAACTACAAGATCATGACCCAAGTCGAAATCGGACTCAACTCACTGAGACACCCAGGTGCCCCAATGTTTTTAAAAAAATGTTTATTTATTTTAGGAGTGAGAGAGAGAGTGTAGGGAAGGGGCAGAGAGAAAGGATCTCAAGCAGTCTCTGCACTGTCAGTACAGAGCCTGATGCAGGGCTCAAACTCACGAACCCTGAGTCATGACCTGAGCTGAAATCAGGAGTCAGATGCTTAATCTACTGAGCCATCCAGGCACCCCACTGATTCAAACTAAGCATTAAATATTCCTGGATTTTTTGCATATTAATCCACTCATACCAAATACAGTTGATTCTTTTAAAAATCGAATTGCAATCCTTCCTTCCTTCTTCCTTCCCTCTTTCTCTCTTTCCCTTTCTTTCTTTCTTTCTTTCTTTCTTTACTTTCTTTTCTTTTCTCTCTCTCTCTCCCTCTCTCTCTCTCTCTCTCTCTCTCCCTTTCGTAAGCTTCACACCAGCACAGGAACTCAACACAGGACTTAAACACAGGACTCTGAGATCAGGACCGGAGCTGGTATAAGAGTTGGACACTTAACAGATTGAGCCCCCCAGGTGCCCCAAATTGCAGTTCTCTATAACCAATAAATTATAACTTGGCTTTGGCCAAAACTGTAATCCTCATTACCGTCTCTGGAAATAAATAATCTTGTTTTACATCATCTACAGATCTGATAAGCAAGACTTTCGGGTTCATCATAGCCTCATGTTGAGCAAATCAAGGCAAAAAAGAGGAGCCTGATGGCTTACCCTTATAAACCTCGCTTAGTTGTTCAGACTACTGTTAGTATACAGTAGTCCCCTGTTACCATAGGGAATGCTTTCCAAGACCCCCAGTGGATGCCTGAAACCTTGAATAGTACTGAGCCCTACATATACTATTTTCTCCTATACAGACATACCTAGGATAAAGTTTAATTTATAAATTAGGCACAGTAAGAAATTAATAACAAGTAACAATAGAACAATTATACTGTAATAAAAGGTATATGAATGTGCTATGTCTCTCTCAAAATATTTTGTTATACTGTACTCAACCTTAAGATGATGTGAGATGATGCCTATGTGATGAGATGAAGTGAAGTGAATGAGGTAGGCATTGCAATGTAGGAATAGGCATCTCCTTCCCGACTGCAGTTGATGTCTGGTAACTGAAACCACAGAAAGTGAAACTGTGGATAGGGGGAACGACTGTACCTTAAATTTGGCCAGTTCTAAATGGACCTTAAGGGATTCACAATTATTCAATATTTCATCATTGTAGTCATAAGACTGGTGAAAAAGTGTCAAATTCCTCTGCTGGAATAAAGACATACTATGTGGAATTACTCTGATGTATATCATTCTAGTAACTGTATCCTTAAGTGAAGAAATTAAGGATTTGTTAATTTCTTAAGAAATTAAAGAAATAAATGTTGTTTAACGGAACTGTTTACATTGCTCATCTTACAACATCTATGAGACATACCCATTCACTCCAGACTTTCCACTCAGATTCTTTCTGCACACCACTGACATGCTAATTAACCATAACCATTGTTTTCACTATTAACTCTTTGCCCTGAAATTTTCTTTTTTTTAAGTTTATTTATTTATTTTGAGAGAGAACTAGACAGTGCAAGTGGGGGAGGGGCAGAAAACAGAGGGAGAATGAGAATCCCAAGCAGACTCTGTGCTGCCAGCTCAGAGCCTGAAATGGGGCTGGAACTCATGAAACCTCAAGATCACGACTGGAGCAGAAATCAAGAGTCAGACACCCAACCGACTGAGCCACCAACGCACCCCTCTCTCTTTTAAATGGCATCAACCTATCAGCTTTAGTATCCTTAATATTATTAAGAATGTCAATCAGTACTTAGTGTAAATGGATTTTCTCATAAATTTTTAAAATCTATTAAAGAGTAGCATCTATGGCACCTAAAGAATAAAACCAGCTGTTTCCTATCTGCACAAAGTATTTCCTGTAATAATTGTCCATTTTCCTCTTTTTACATTAAATGCTTGGAAACTATTAAATAAGAATGTCTTCCTTCTTCATGAAGATACTTTTGTGATGTTTTCCTTTTTTTTTTTTTTAATGTTTATCTATTTTTGAGAGAGAGCACGAGTGGGGGGAGAGAAGAGAGAGAGGGAGATACAGAATCTGAAGCAGACTCTAGACTCCGAGCTGTCAGCACAGAGCCAGACGCAGGGCTGAAACCCACAAACTGTGAGATCATGACCTGAGCTGAACTCGGATGCATAACCAACTGAGCCACCCAGGTGCCCCATGATGTTTTCCTTTTTTACCTTGAGAAACTCAAAACTAGTTTTCTGGCTGCCATATGATTTTTTCAGGCAATACCAAGTCGGATATATATGTATACATATTTTATATATGTAATAACATATTTCAGTGAAGGAATATATATATTTCAATGAAATGTAAAAGAATTCCTTTTTGTGCAATTATGTTTCCTGTTAGAGATATTACACAGTACATAGGAGAAATACAAACAGAGGGCTTTTTTAGGTTTTTATTTAAATTCCAGTTTGCTTGCAGTGTAATATTAGTTTCAGGTCCACAATATAGTAATCGACACTTCCATACATCACCCCGTGCTCATCACAACAAGTGCACTCTTTAATCCCCATCATCTATAGTTAAGAGTCTGTTTCTTGGCTAGCCTCTGTCTCTCTGTTTTCCCTTTGCTTGTTTTGTGTCTTAAATTCCACATATGAGTGGAATTTAATGTGGTATTTGTCTTTCTCTGACTTAGTTAATTTAGCATAATACTCTCATGCTCTATCCATGTCATTGCGAAAGGCAAGATTTCATTTTTTATGGCGAATATTCCATTATATACATGTATATGTATATGTATCTATATCTATACACCACATCTTGTTTATCCATTCATCAACTGATGGACACTTGGGCTGTTTCCATAATTTGACAATTGTAGATAATGCTGCTATAAATATTGGGGTACATGTATACGTTTAAATTAGTGTTTTTGTATTTTGGGGGGTAAATACCCGGTAGTGTGATTGCTGGATCGTAGGGTGGTTCTCTTTTTAACTTTCCGAGGAAACTCCATACTGTTTTCCAGAGTGACTGCACCAGTTTGCATTCCCACCACCAGTGCAAGAGGATTCTCCTTTCTCCCCATCATTGCCGACACCTGTTTTTTGTGGTGTTGATTTTAGCCATTCTGCCAAGTATGAGGTGATCATTGTAGTTTGGTTTTGCATTTTTCTGATAATAAGTGATGGTGAGCATCTTTTCATGTGGCTATTAGCCATCTGGATGTCTTTTTTGAAAAATGTCTATTCATGCCTTCTGCCCTTTTATAATTGAATTACTTGTACTTGTTTTTTTGAGTTGTATAAGTTCTTTATGTATTTTGGATACTAACCCTTTATCACATGTCATTGGCAAATCTCCCATTCCATAGGTTGCCTTTTATTTTTTAAGTTTATTTATTTTGAGAGAGACAGAGACAGCACAAGTCGGGGAGGGGCAGAGAGAGAGGAAGAAGAGAATCCCAAGCAGGGCTTGAACCCACAAAGTTGTGAGATCATAACCTGAGCCAAAAACAAGAGTCGGACGCTTAACTGACTGAGCCACCCAGGTGCCCCCCATTCTATAGGTGCCTTTTCAGTTTGTTGATTGTTTCCTTCACTGTGCAGAAGGCTTTTATTCTGATGTAGTCCCACTGGTTTATTTTTGCTTTTGTTTTCCTTGCCTCAGGAGACATATCTAGAAAGAAGTTGCTATAGCCAACGTTAAAGAAGTAACTGCCTGTGTTCTCTTCTAGGACTTTTATGGTTTCAGGTCTCACATTTAGGTCTTTAATCCATTTAAAATTTGTTTTTGTGTAGAGTGTAAGAAAGAGGTCCAGTTTCATTGTTTTCCAAGTTGCTGTCAGGTTTTCCCAGCACCATTTGCTGAGGAGACATACTTTTTCCCATTTGATATTCATTCCTGTTTTGTCAAAGATTATTATGGGCTCATTTCTGCATTTTCTATTCTGTTCCACTGATCTATGTGTCTATTTTTATGCCAGTACCATACTGTTTTGATTACTACAGCTTTGTGATATAACTTCAAGTCCAGAATTGTGATGCCTCTAGTTTTGCTCTTCTTTTTCAAGGTTGCTTTGGCTATTCAGAGTCTTTTGTGCTTCCGTATAAGTTCTAGGATTGTTTGTTCTAGCTCTATGAAAAATGCTGTTGGTGTTTAGATAAGGATTGTATTAAATGTGTAGATTGCTTTGAGTAATATAGACATTTTAACAATATTTGTTTTTCCAATCTATGAGCATGGAATGTCTTTCCATTTCTTTGTTTTATCTTCAGTTTCTTTCATCAGTGTTTTATAGTTTTCAGAGTATAGGCCTTTCACCTCTTCGGTTAGGTTTATTCCTAGGTATCTTACTGTTTTAGGTGCAATTGTAAATGGGAGTTTTCTTAATTTCTCTTTCTGCTGTTTGATTATTGTTATACAGAAATGCAACAGATTTCTGGGGCACCTGGGTGGCGCAGTCGGTTAAGCGTCCAACTTCAGCCAGGTCACGATCTCGCGGTCCGTGAGTTCGAGCCCCGCGTCAGCCTCTGGGCTGATGGCTCAGAGCCTGGAGCCTGTTTCCGATTCTGTGTCTCCCTCTCTCTCTGCCCCTCCCCCGTTCATGCTCTGTCTCTCTCTGTCCCAAAAATAAATAAACGTTGAAAAAAAAAATTAAAAAAAAAAAAAAAAAAGAAATGCAACAGATTTCTGTATGTTGATGTATCCTACAACTTGACTGAATTCATTTATTGGTTCTAGTAGTTTTTTGGTGGAGTTTAGGGTTTCCTATATATAGTATCATGTCATCTGCAAGGAACAAAAGTTTTACTTCTTCTTGCCAGTTTGATGCCTTTTATTTCTTTTTGTTGTCTGATTGTTGGGGCTAGGACTTCCATTACTATATTGAATAAAAGTGAGAGTGGACATACTTGTCTTGTCCCTGACCTTAGGGAAAAAGCTCTCACTTTTTCCCGATTGAGGATGATATTAGCTGTGGGCTTTTCACATATGGCCTTTATTATACTGAGGTATGTTCCGTCTAAACCTACTTTGTTGAGGATTTTTATCATGAGTGGATATTGTACTTTGTCAAATGCTTTTTCTGCAAGCAGAGTTTATTTAAACAATTACATGGTTAATTGAGTTCCCATCCTTACCCCCAAACAAGAAAAAAAATTATTGGTGATTAATATGTTCATAGTATTTATATGCATTTTGGGGTTTTAATTACATTTAAGACTATCAGGAAATTTTAATGCCAAGTGCATATAACTTGGGCATTTTAAACCTTTGAAAAAAATGTTCTGTATATACAGTCAAAAGATAAATGACTGGAATCTAAGCTTCACATTTTTTTCTAAGCTGACTCTATGCCCAACAGGGGGCTTAAACTTACATCCTAGAGATCAAGAGTAGCATGTTCCACCAACTGAGCCAGCCAGGTGCCCCTAAGCTTTACATTTTTAGGAAAGCTTTTCATCTGAACCCTGTGGTAGTGATTGATACAAACTTTTAGTTTTAGTAATATGAACTTTGGTCTCAATTTCAGGGATATTTAATGGCTAAAAATGTACTACAGTATTTTGTATGAGTATACATTTTATTATATAATTTTAAAATTATTGAAAGAAATACTAATCGTCTGAAATTAGTTTGTAAAAAAACAAAACAATACAAAAAGACAACTCATTTTCAGAAAGTCAGGAGCTATGTTGCCCATCAATCTCACACATTCTTTGTTTCATTTTTATTGAAAGTCATATTTTTTGTTTCCTTATTATGGAAATTAGAAATATACAGTATGGAGAATGGTATAATGAATACAAAATACCCATTAATTAGATATAACAATAGCTTCTATTTTACCTTATTTTCTCATAGTATCCTTTACTAAAGAATTTTAAGTATAACATGACATTGAAGAATGTTAAGCATATATAACATGACATTTAACCCCTCCTTTATTTTAGTATATATCTCTAAAAAATAAGGACATTTTGCTATGTAATCATAATATCCTTAGTGCACCAAACAAAATCAGTAATAATCCTCTCATACTATCCAATTCCAGTGAAAAATATTTTTAAGAAGAAATTATTCTAATAAAGACAAGGAATATCATATACCAGAATACAACCTGGAGGGATTTTACTTAAATACTTAGTAATATATAACAGTTTTCTTTCAGAGACAACAAAATAGCTACTTTCCTTGTGAAATATAAAAAGAGAAAAAATATTTTTTAAGTTTTTATTTTAATCACCAGGCGTTCATCAGAAGTGCACTCCTTAATCCCCATCGCTTATTTCACCCATCCACCTCCCCTCTGGTAACCATCATTTTGTTCTCTATAGTTAAGGAGAAAATAACTTTTTCCATTAAACTGTGAAAGTGGACAATATAAGCCTGAAATTTATTCATGGTAATATATCTCTGTGTATAGGTAAAACCACGGGGTAGACAGTTTATCTTGAAAAGTATATGTTTTTAAAGAATAAAAATTCATCCGTTCTTTAGTCCTTACTAAAATAGGCTTTATGTATCCTGCCCTGCAAAAAACACTGAATTTCAGAGCTAAAACATAAAACAGGTAATAGTTTTTTCACAGCAGCTTACAAGTCAGTTCACAAAAATTGATTTCTAAAATTACTTACTTTTGTTCACATTTTTGTTTAAATTATGTTAAAGATTTCATAAAACTTCAAGCCTCAAAATGTACTAACTGGGTTTTTATTACTGAAAACTATACAGTACTGACCTTCATTTAATAACATGAGTTGCTAACAGTTTTAAACGTACCAGTTGATTATGCATTAATACCATTAGAACCTCTTTGCTGAATATTAACTGATCTACAGTATGTATGATTTCCAATACTTTATTAAGACAATCTGTTTCGGGGCGCCTGGGTGGCTCAGTCGGTTAAGCGGCTGACTTCCGCCCAGGTCATGATCTCACGGTCCGTGAGTTCGAGCCCCGCGTCAGGCTCTGTGCTGACAGCTTGGAGCCTGGAGCCTGTTTCAGCTTCTGTGTCTCCCTCTCTCTGACCCTCCCCCGTTCATGCTCTGTCTCTCTCTGTCTTAAAAATAAATAAACGTTAGAAAAAAAAATTAAAACAATCTGTTTCTTGTCAGTGTTAGTAATGTAAAAAAAGAGGTTATACTTTGACAAAATTGCTAATTAAATACCACAGTGCATTAGTAAGTCTTACTTATGCAATGCAAGGTTGATAAGAATAAGGATATTCCCTTTTTGAAAAATTTTTTAGTTTTTATTTATTTTTAAGAGAGAGAGAGGCAGAGCATGAGTGGGGTAGGGGTAGAGAGAGAGAGGGAGACACGGAATCCAAAGCAGCCTCCAGGCTCCAAGCTGTCAGCACAGCGCCTGACCCGGAACTGTAACCCATGAGCCATTAGATCATGACCTGACCTGAAGTCGGATGCTTAACCAACTGAGCCACCCAGGTGCCCCCAAAATAAGGATATTCTTGACCACTGATTGCTATGTTCATGAAATGGAATGTAAAAGAGGTTAACAGCAAGAAAAATTATTCATAATTTTGTCAAAGTAATTTTATGTAGCCTCTTGGAAAGAAAGGCGCAGAACAGAATAATTTTGATATTTTGAAATGGCAGGGAACACTGAATTTAACTACACTTAAAAATACATCAGCAGGATTTCTTCCTTCCTCCTCCACAGGAATTAACAATATATTTCTCACAGATTTCTGTTAGCTACTTCTATTATCTAAATGTCTACCCCTATGAATAAGTAAATGACTCATATCACTGAAATATTTCCTAGGATTTTATGCAATTTCACAGAAAATTTCCATTTTACCTTTAAGCTGAAAAATCTTTGGCAATAGTGATTAAAATACAGGAAAAGTAAAAGTTCCATCAGTGAAACGGAGGTTCAAGATGAGATTTTTACTGTATTAGAACACTTTTGCAACTTTAATATATATGCGTACTACGAAATTGCCTTTTTTAAAGTTTGGCATCTATTTATTGCCTGTTGTGTACATAATTTTAAAACAGAATTTTAAACCACTCAATGATAAATAATAAATAAAACATTAATGGGTATTCGCAAGGACAACTAGCATACAATCAGAAAGCATAGCTCTCAAAAATCACAGTCACAGCACCATGCCGTGTTAAGGTCAGATGTGTCCAGGGCTGGTTTCATGGGTTGCAAACAGTGCAGTCCCACAGAATCCCACTGTTCAGAGGACCATATGCTTGGAGTATAATACTTTGAGGGCACTGTCATGAAATTCTTAAAAATTTTACTTTTCAATACGTGTTTTGTAAGTGGAGTCCCTTGGGATCATGTAGCATGCCTTGGGGCTTGGAGACTACTTTCTTGTCTCCCTGACAGGTTCTCAGTGACCAGCTCCCTGCTGCCTGGTGTCCTCGGCCCCACCTGACCTTTGTCTCCCTACCCTTGCTGGTGAGCAGTGCCATCTTTTGCTCAGGGCAGCAATAGGATTACATTAGCAGAGGAGTTGGTGAGGGAGGCCCACTTTTTGCCATGGTCATCCTCCAGTGGGGGCCTGGGGTGCACCCCCCCCCATGGGGAGGTCTGGGGTCCCACAAGCAGTTTGTTTGGAGCATCTTGAAGCAGGGCAAAGAAGCAGTCATTCCTGCCCTGGGCTGGCCACACACTACAGCATGTTCACTGATCAGGACTGTCTTGCCTACCCCTGATCCAGGTAAGTAATGCATCCTGGTGCAGAGTTCAATTCCTTAGGTGATCCCTTAGGGGTCACTCATCCACCATAGTTTCAAAGAGCAAGTCCATAGGAGGGGAGACTGACTTTGTCCCCAGCCAAGGCCTCGTATTTTCATTTTGCACTGGGTCCCACAAATTTTGTAGTCAGGCCTAATTATGCCTCCCACAATCAAACTAAAAAATCTTTATAGACATCATAGAATGGACTGTGGGACATCTCTTTTCAAGTGTTGTTTGTTTTTAGGACACTATTATCCTGTTTCTCTCAGTTATCAATACATAGTACACTAATTTAGCCAGTTCTTTTTGCTTAGGGGCTTTTTCCTTTTTTAAAAATAATTCTTCCTTGAGAGAATAAGATGAAATAAAAAAGGAAATCAAAACATGTTTTTTTTTTAAAGTATAAGCCTGAGCATATTCCCATATAAAATAATCCTTCAATTTAAATTTCCCCCTTCTATATGGGGATTGGATTAGAAAATTTCTATGGATTCTCTTTAATGTACCATAGTATTACCAAACCTATTAAGACTAAAGTGAATCAAAGCTAAAAAATTAATAGATCATACTTCTGACCTCAATTTAGTTAATTAGCTGTCATCAGGGATTCTTAAATTACTATAAACATTAATTTTTAAAAACTGCACCACAGAGAAACTACAATACAAAACACACAGCTCTTTAGCAAGTATCTCAAAATTTCAGGTATCTATGTTAAAATTAAGTTAAGTAAAAGTCATAGTTGTTGTTACAAAAACTACCCCCTTCTTCCACTGCTTAATAAATCCACATTTTCAGAATTAAGGGTGAGAATTCCTTCCTCCTAAACTTCGGGTCCCCCAAATCTTACTATTCTTCTCTTGGCCCCTAATGTCCAAAATTGAGCTTGACAGACAAGGATATATGAAGTGGGGTAAAAGGAGGTCTAATAATGGTATCTGTCTAGCAGTGCTGGATTGGAGTTCAGGCCAGAAGGAACTTATGAGGTGTCTCTGTGCATACACATGCCTGGCCACTGTAGAGAAGTCTCTTCTGGTTCTGAGTTGACCTATGATATCAACTGTGGTTTAGATTTAGATGATCCCAGGGAGACTAGATCAGTCTGGGGGTTAACTAAGAGATTTGCTCCAGAATTTCCCAACTTCTCAGGCCCTCCTATAAATCTTCTAGAAAAAACAGAAAATCGTAACAGACTCATTGTTCTACTTCAATCCAAAATTGCACCTTGGGTTTGAAACCAGATCAATTTCTGATCATGGAGAGAACAAGATGACATTTATCTTGATGGGAATGCTGTGCTACAGTACTGCCCTATTGCTTGATTTGCCTTTTCCAAAATTACATAATTCCCACAGGGCACCATGCAGACAGAAATACTCCACAGTGATTCTTGTGATTAGACCCTATACTGGAAAAGATGAAAACCTCAGAGACAGACATAAAATTTATACACACATTAAGAAAGGTTGTCATGGCAACTTTGCTTGAAGATATGTATTTTTAAATCTAAGTAAATTTAACATTCAAAACACATTTGCATCTACCTCAAAAGTTCTGTATCAAGAAAAAATTTTTTTAAGTTTCCCAATTCCTTCTAAAGCTACACCTCTTTGAAAGCTTAATAAAATCCTATGAATACAATAGCAGCATACTTAAGCACATTTCAGAAGGATAGGAGAAAAACCCAAAGTGAAAGCCCAATAATGTTACTAGTTCCAGAAGCCCTAGGCTTCTCCCTCTAAAATCTAAAATTGTGAGCAGACTGGGGCGCCGGGGTGGCTGAGTAGGTTAAGTGACCAACCTCGGCTCAGGTCATAATCTCACGGTGTGTGGGTTCAAGCCCTGCATCGGGCTCTGTGCTGAACACTTGCTCGGAGCCTGGAGGCTGCTTCAGATTCTGTGTCTCCTTCTCTCTCTGCCCCTACCCCGCCTGTGGTCTCACTCTGTATCTCAAAAAAAGTGTAAAAAAAAAAAATAAATTAAAATTGTGAGCAGGCTATGCCATATAATCTCTACAAAGTCTTTATAACCTCTAAAAATCAATTCTCTATTAGCTGAAGACCTTGCAACGCAAGCAACAAATCATGAAAGTTGAACACACCTAGTGATGCCGTATAATTAAGCAACAATTCACACAAATGGCTACAATAAATATTTTTCCTTAACCTAGTCAAACCAATTCTTTTTTTTTTTTTTTTAATTTTTTTTTTCAACGTTTATTTATTTTTGGGACAGAGAGAGACAGAGCATGAACGGGGGAGGGGCAGAGAGAGAGGGAGACACAGAATCGGAAACAGGCTCCAGGCTCTGAGCCATCAGTCCAGAGCCTGACGCGGGGCTCGAACTCACGGACCGCGAGATCGTGACCTGGCTGAAGTCGGACGCTTAACCGACTGCGCCACCCAGGCGCCCCTCAAACCAATTCTTAATACTGTTTCATCTCACTCTGAAAGTTCTATTATTCTTTCTATTTAGCATCAATGTTGAGTTTTCCTTGATAAGACACCTAGATTCTTCTCTTGCTCATACGCTAAAAAATACACAAATAATGGTTTACCTTCAACAGTTCCTTGTGCTTCTTCCCCCACTACAGCCTATAATTGAAGCCTTCTATGTTGTCATGTGATCATCTACAAGCTCCTTCCTAAGTTCCTTTCAGCGACTAACTTAAAGGATTCTTGAGCTGCTTCCACATCCAGGACCTAGAGAGCTCTGAGTGCTAGAAGGCTAAGCATTGGGATGTGAAACTTTAGGGTTCTCTCTCCTGGGTTGGAGCACAGAGGAGAGAGAACACATTTATAATGTCATGTCTGTTTTGTTCACTGCTCTATCCCCAGTGCCTAGCTTAAGACCTGGCATGCATTAAGTGCTCAATAAAAAACTGTTGTCGAAATACATAGGAATAAATCTAACCAAAGAGGTGAAAAATATATACACTGAAAACCAAAGAAAGCTTATGAAAGAAATTGAAGAAGACACACAAAAAAAGGAAGAAGATTCCATGCTCCTGGATAGAAAGAACAAGTATTGTTAAAATGTCAATACTGCCCAAAGCAATCTGCATGTTCAGTGCAATTCCTATCAAAATAACACCAGCATTCTTCACAGAGCTAGAACAAACAATCCTAAAATTTATATGGAACCAGAAAAGACCCCGAATAGCCAAAGCAATCTTGAAAAAGGAAACCAAAGCAGGAGGCATCACAGTCCCGGACTTCAAGCTGTATTACAAAGCTGTAATCATCAAGACAGTATGGTACTGGCACAAGAACAGACACTCAGATCAATGGAACAGAATAGAGAATCCAGAAATGGACCCACAAACGTATGGCCAACTAATCTTTGACAAAGCAGGAAAGAATAGCCAATGGAATAAAGACAGCCTCTTCAGCAAGAGGTGCTGGGAAAACTGGACAGCGACATGCAGAAGAATGAACCTGGACCACTTTCTTACACCATACACAAAAATAAACTCAAAATGGATGAAAGACCTCAATGGAAGACAGGAAGCCATCAAAATCCTCGAGGAGAAAGCAGGCAAAAACCTCTTTGATCTTGCCCGCAGCAACTTCTTACTCAACACGTCTCCGGAAGCAAGGGAAACCAAAGCAAAAATGAACTACTGGGATCTCATCAAAATAAAAAGCTTCTTTCTGCACAGCAAAGGAAACAATCAGCAAAACGAAAAGGCAACTGACAGAATGGGAGAAGATATTTGCAAATGACCTATCAGATAAAGGGTTAGTATCCAAAATCTACAAAGAACTTATCAAACTCAACACCCAAAAAACAAATAATCCAGTGAAGAAATGGGCAAAAGACCTGAATAGACACTTCTCCAAAGAAGACATCCAGATGGCCAACCAACACATGAAAAAATGCTCAACATCACTCATCATCAGGGAAATACAAATCAAAACCACAATGAGATACCACCTTACACCTATCAGAATGGCTAAGATCAACAACTCAGGCAACAACACATGTTGGTGAGGATGCAGAGAAAGAGGATCTCTTTTGCATTGTTGGTGGCAGTGCAAGCTGGTGCAGTCACTCTGGAAAACAGTATGGAGGTTCCTCAAAAAACTAAAAATAGAACTACCCTACGACCCAGCAACTGCACTACTAGGCATTTATCCAAGGGATACAGGTGTGCTGTTTCAGGACACATGCACCCCCATGTTTATAGCAGCACTATCCACAATAGCCAAAGTATGGAAAGAGCCCAAATGTCCATCGACGGATGAATGGATACAGAAGATGTGGCATATATATACAATGGAGTATTACTTGGCAATCAAAAAGAATGAAATCTTGCCATTTGCAACTATGTGGATGGAACTAGAGGGTATTATGCTAAGTGAAATTAGTCAAAGACAAATATGACTTCACTCATATGAGGACTTTAAGAGACAAAACAGATGAACATAAGGGAAGGGAAGCAAAAATTATATAAAAACAGGGAGGGGACAAAAACATAAGACTCTTAAATATGGAGAGCAAACAGAGGGTTACTAGAGGGGTTGTGTGAGGGGGGATGGGCTAAACAGGTAAGGAGCATTAAGGAACCTACTCCTGAAATCATTGTTGCACTATATGCTAACTAACTTGGATGTAAATTTAAAAAAATAAATTAAAAAAAAAAGAAAGCCCATCCTCTAGTATATTACACTGCCTTTCCTGTTGTGTGCCATTATGTCGATATGCCACCAATTAATAAACTGACCTATTGTTAAATTAAAAAAAAAAAAGATGTGGTATATATATACAAAGGAGGATTACTGGGCAATCAAAGAGAATGAAATCTTGCCACTTGCAACTACATAGATGGAACTAGAAGGTATTATGCTAAGCGAAATTAGTCAGGGAAAGACAAATATCATATGACTTCAGTCATATGAGGACTTTAAGATACAAAACAGATGAACAAAAGGGAAGCAAAAATAATATAAAAACAGGGAGGGGGACAAAACATAAGAGATTCTTAAATATGGAGAACAGAGGGCTGGTTACTAGAGGGGTTATGGGAGGGGGGGTGGGCTAAATGGGTAAGGGGCATTAAGAAATCTACTCCTGAAATCATTGTTGCACTATATGCTAACTAACTTGGATGTAAATTTTAAAAAATAAATTAAAAAAAAATGTTGCCAGGGTAAATAAGTCCCATCTCTTTGGATAGGTATATAAGTCAGGACAGGAGTATAAGGAAGACTCAGTAGAGCTATAGGGTGTTGTGCTCTCACAGAGAAAAGAGGTAGAGATAAGGAGTGAGAGAATTTGGAACTCAGGTGGTTTGGTTCTAAGACTATGGTTGTTCCTAGTCTAGAGAAGCTCTGGACCATGCAGAGTTTAAGGAACCAGACAAGACAGATATCCCTTGAGACTATTTGTCTCTAGGTCATGTTGGACAAAATGGGTTCTGTTCTATAGAAGACTCATTCCATGAAACTGTGTGTGTGTTTTTTTTTAATGGTATAAAAAATATTATGTTTAATATTTATATTATTGAATATTATCCAACAGTGGTTTTTATAATAAAAGATGTAACTGAAAAAAAGGGGAACCTTCATCAAAACACATTAGGAACATTCAAAATTATCAAGTTTAAATAGGCTCCTTTACAGTTGAACCTCTCAGCACTTCTGATATATTAATACATATTATAAATATCTGAGAAAGATTATAGTATATACAATCTGAGAGTATGATCAAATAACCTTTTCCTCAGAGTATTTCACAGGATAGCAGTCCATGGAACATACTTAGGGAAATAATGCTCTCACTAATTAAAACAACTGTGGTCCTTAAACATTTCCAGATTTAATGATGATCTGGTGATATGATATAAAGAAAGGACTACTTGCTTACCAACTATTTTCATTGATGTTTTGTGTAACTACAGCCTATCATGAGTCTGTGTTCATACCTAATATCACTGATAAGTCTATGTTCATACCTAATATCACTAATCACTGAAAGATTTCCATAAAACATCTTAAATATTTCTAGTAATGGGATACACTTAGCATATCACAAAGTACTATTAGCATTAGAGGTAGTTTGGCTACCTGGAAATCTTTTTCAACTATTAGGTAATCACCTTTACTTTACATACACAGAAAACCTCAATGAGGATTTCATTCATTTATTTAAAAATATTTGGGGCGCCTGGGTGGCGCAGTCGGTTAAGCGTCCGACTTCAGCCAGGTCACGATCTCGCGGTCCGTGAGTTCGAGCCCCGCGTCAGGCTCTGGGCTGATGGCTCAGAGCCTGGAGCCTGTTTCCGATTCTGTGTCTCCCTCTCTCTCTGACCCTCCCCCGTTCATGCTCTGTCTCTCTCTGTCCCAAAAATAAATAAACGTTGAAAAAAAAATTAAAAAAAAAAAATTTATTGATTGACCTTTTTGGAGACAGACACTTTACAACTTTATAACATAGTGACTGTGGTAATGTAACAGTTTTATTTGCTCCTATCATGTGTTAAAAAAGTAAAACAAGAATTTGCAAGTATTTTAGATAAAAATACATTTGTGGGTTTTTTTTTTTTAATTACCAGACAGGTTCTTATTTGTTCATGACATTTTATCACATGCTATAACAAGATCCATTCCCAGTCTCTAGAAAGCCACCAAACTATAAACCGACTAAACAGGGAGTAGAACTGGAAGAAGAATGTCATTTCCTGCCCTTTTGTTTATTGCCTGGATGTTTTACAAAATGGCTCCCAACTCCAATTTTACAAGTATCCATTCACTCCGTGTCATGAAAATAAGTTTAGTATTTGATTTACAGATTTTAAGTCTATTTTCCATCCCACCCCCCAAAATCTATTCCCCAACACCCTTATAAAAGTAACAAAGGAAAATGTTTAAAATATATTAAGTGAAAAGCAAACTATATTATGACTGAAATGTTTACAAATATATGTATGTGGAAATAGGAAAAAAATTAGACAGTTATACAGGTGATGGTTGAGTTGGCAGCATTAGTTTTCTTTAGGATATCTTTTAATACTGCTGTTACAATACTCTTTTTAGTCATTTTCTTTAGCTATTATGAACACTACATTATTTGAAACTATTGCTTGATCCCCTCTCGAGTAACAAATTATACCAATGAACCCCCCTGAAGATATAAAGATAATTTGAAATTTAGATCTTTTTATATTTCTTTGCAAGTATATGCCAGTATTCATTTATAGTATTTCTTCTAGCAGGAATGAAAAACTATTTTAGTTTGTCACTACTGTCATGCTCTAAAGGACTAAATAAGTGTATAAAGTATTTAGTTTATAACAAACGCTCCCTCCACTCCCCTCTTCTACTTTCAGCTTAACTCTTGCTGTGAGTTTCACTCTCACTCCTTTTATCAGTTGGGGGTCACTCACTGTGCCTCAAAGCAACACTGTATAAAGCCTTTTTGGCTGTGCTGATTTCCTCTGACTCCCGTGTAACAGTAACTGCTTTGTTATTATACCCCACTTCCCTCCATCCTCACCTTCTACCTTAATCATTGGTCTTAGTAACTTAGGAAACAGGCATAGGACTGGCCAAGAAGAAAAATAAGGTTGCTCATATCAATTTGTTGATATTATACAAACCTGCCCCTGAAAATAGTTTTCTTTCAAAGAAAGAATAATAGTTTTCTTTCAAAGCTACTAAACTTACTCTCTGATGTTTATTGGTCATGTCCTCAGTTACACACGGTAGAATTGTGTTTAAGTAGTTTTCAATCTGTCAACATAACCACATATGGAAAAAGTACATTTTATAGGTCAACAGCACTTTTCATGGATCTGAGGAAAAAAATCACGATGGCTTCAAGGGAAGAATCTTAGTCTGTTTGACTCCAAAACAACAAAGATTCTTAAGATTTCCTCTTAAAAGCTGAAATGCCAGAACACCTGGATGGCTCAGCTGGCTAAGGGTCCAACTTTGGCTCAGGTCATAATCTCATAGTTTGTGGGTTCGAGCCCCACGTTGGGCTCTGTGCTGATAGCTCAGAGCCTAGAGCCTGGAGCCTGCTTTGGATTCTGTGTCTCCCTCTCTGACCCTCCCCAGCTGGCACTCTCTCTCTCAGAAACGAATAAACATTGAAAAAAAAACAAAAACAAAAAACAACAAACAGTTGAAGTGCCACCTTGACCTGAACTTAATTATATTTTTCTTTGGATAAAAGAGTAATTTCATTTCTTAAATGCTCCTTGTAACACCTAGAGTTCTATGACTTTAGCAACTCAGATGTACAAATATATAAATTACTGTTTTGACAAATGGATGAGGAAGTAAAGCCATTTTTAAAGCTGAAAAGAATAACAATACCTGCAAAGGGAAAGAGGGGGGAAAAAGAATGACAAAAATCTGTGCTTACATTCTGAGTGAGAAGAATATGAATGTTCCAGCTGTAGAAAACATTATTGGTTCATAATATATTACATGAAGAGAACATTATGTATAACAAGTCTGTAAAAAGTATATGTGGATACAAAAGAACAGAAGCATCTACCTCAGAAGCTTAATACTGGCTTACTTCAAGTAGTGGGACTATATAGGTGACTAAGTTTGTTATTTTTGTTTCTGTATTTCCAAGATTTTTCTACAGTAAACTTATATAATTTTCATAACAAAAATAGAACATTTTGTTTTTAAAATATGTAATATTTTAAGAAGACAAACACATTTTTACATAGGGTCTATAAATAAGATAGAATCTAGTTATATAAAAAAAATGGGACTGCACATTTGTGGGCCAGATATAACAGTATGTGAGTTTTTCATTTTTCCCATGCACAGAATTAATTCTGTCTTGAATTTTATTAGCACAAAGTGTGGAAGAATCCTTTCTTTCCATAAAAAATGTGTGTTGTGCTGGTGTTTTTAACAATAAACTTATCAACATTTGAAAAGAATGCAGATCAGGGGCGCCTGGGTGGCTCAGTCGGTTAAGCGTCCGACTTGAGCTCAGGTCATGATCTCACGGTCCCTGAGTTCGAGCCCCGCGTCGGGCTCTGGGCTGATACAGCCTGCTTCCGATTCTGTGTCTCCCTCTCTCTCTGCCCCTCCCCCGTTCATGCTCTGTCTCTCTCTGTCTCAAAAATAAGTAAACGTTAAAAAAAAAATTAAAAAAAAAATAATGCAGATCAAAATCAGGTAATAGTTTTAAAAATCCAAAAAGCTACAAAATTTGAGTCCTGCTTAGAGTCATGCTACTAGCCATGAGTAACACTGAGGCTACTATAATTTCAGTCTTTGATAAATACAAAGGGTCAAGTAAGAACAGTGAATGGATAACTTATTTCATACATAATTAACAATATTTTTATTTTAAAAAAATCCTCTAGAAGATAATTTATTTGTAATGTTTTAAGTTAGCCATATAACCATGGATAAAAATGTGCTTATTCAGCTGATTCTTTTATTTTCATTGATTCAAACCAGTAGTAATTATACATTGGCTTGTATATTGGCAATATACCAATTCCTTGACCCTTTGGCTCAACTACTCTGTTTTTGCCTTGATGATTGCTGATCAGGTCTCACTTGCTTTAAAATACAACTTACCTCAAACTGATTTTACTGACACTTGGTTTTACATATCAATTGCCTACTCTAACTTTCCACTGCCAGTTTCCAAACCAATCAAGGTACTGGGATAACAAAGGAAAATATGGATACACACAAAACCATAGAAAATGATAGGTGGGAACTTAACAGTGTGCCTTTTTGGAAACAACATGATGCTGGAAACTAAGAATACATTTCACTTAAAGTTTTAGAATTTAAATTATTCCATAAATTAGATATTTTTGGCAGAAATAAAAGCTGCATCTAATTACTTAAATTCTATCTTAACCACTCCTAGCTAGTTCTAAAATGTTGGCAATCTGACCATAAACACAGCATAAAATAACTCAATAACTAGGGTACAATCTTGAAACTAAAATTACAAGTGGAATTCAGCAGTGTCAAAAATAAACCCATTTGCAAATAGTTATCATTTTTCTTCCTTTCCTCTCTATCTGCACTTGCCATATTTCCTTCAGTTGTTGTCTTAAAAGAATTCTCAAGAACAATGTAACCAGAAAAGGTGGACAAAACTATAATGCTATCAATAAAACAGTATTAAATATAAAACTTATCAGTGTAAATAAGTAAAATTTTGAAAGATACTTAAAGTGTTTTTAAAATTCCTTTACTTACTAGTGAGACTAACCCTTTTTTCTAAAATTTTAATAGCTATTTCCTCCTCTAAGAATAGTTTATTCATGTCTTTTGACCATTTTTCTATTATGTTTTCTCACCAATCTGTAAGAGCTATTTATATATCATATGGATATTATCCCTATCAGATGTTTTGCAAATTATTTTCATCCATGTTTTGTTGTTTTTTTAATTTGGTTTTGTTTTTTTGGTTAGTGCTCTCATTTCCTAATCATTGAAGTTCATTATATTTAGTACATGACATAATAACAACAAAGTAGAATTCAGTTGTTTCCACAAATGAGAATTGGTGAAGTAATATAGTGCCAGTAACACTTCCAGCCAAACAAAAGAAAAGACAAGCCTCAATCTTAGTTTGTCCCTTAGGAGAGGCACTTCAAAAACACATTCAAAAACAATGGTAGTAGTTTCCAAATGATTTAGAACTGCTCAAAATGATGATCCTTGTATAAGTCATGAAATGAACAGTATTGTCTGGGGAGGTATAAAAATAAGCAAATACAAGGTAGGTTACTCAAGCCTACTAATAACGACTAAACACGAACTAATTTATACTCAGAAAATAAAAATCTTAACCCAAGAAATAACATAATGGGAAGTTCTTATTTTCCCCCATTAAAATGATTTACTGGAAGTATGAAAAGAAGTTAGGATTATGTTTCCCTTTTATAAATATTTAGAAAACATGACTTGCCAAAGTGTGCAAAAATAATGTCTCTCTTCAAGAATATTAGAGATTTAAAAAAAGAGCATTAGAGATCAAAGAAAAATAATATGAAGATAATGGCATAGAAAGTGATAAAACAAAAAAGCAGAGAGCTTCCCATTAAAATTATCATTATATTGATATAATAAGAATCAATGTATATCATGAATTAAGAAAATCTGATATACAAAAATCCAAATTTACATAATGAAGTACTAGTATTTATATTCCACAGTATTACTTAGTTTATAAAAGGATTTAATACAGATTTTTCTAAACCATCATTTTCCTCCAGAAAGTTGAATGTGTAAAATTTTAATATCTCTTTGAGACAGTGATCCAAGCTTCTTCCTTGGATGATGTTACCAGTTCATACTTAGTTTCAATAACTTGTCCCTCCACAGAAAGTAGGTGCAGCCTTCTCACCAATACACTCAGAAGTACTGTGGTCACCATATATGCAAACCTAGACAGGAAGAAAGTCAACCAATTACTAAAGATGAACAATTACATTTTTATATAATTATACATAATTATATAGGTTGCTTATTCTCCTCAGCAGTAATCATCAAAATTCTAAGTATAAAGTTTGGCATCTTTCCTTTTACTTTCCTTTCTCTATCACCCACCTCAACTCTGGGCATTCCTGTGTGCCTGAGAATCCAAGCAAGGAGAAAGTTTTCATTACTGATTCGTCATCAAACCGGTCTGGATCAAATCTAAAAAGAAGATTTGGGCAGATCAAAACAGCTCCACTGGCATCTTAGTTATTTATACTATAAAAACATAGATAGGTATCTAACAAAGTCTGAAAAATGTTAAAAATAAAAACTGCTGTCAAAATTGTATTTCAATTTCACCTATTATGTTCTCAAACTATTAAACATATATTGAGTCTTTTTCTGCTTAATTTATTATTTCTACACAATAGATACAAAATACATTTCTCTGGAATCAGCAAGGGATGAAAGTGTAACTGGGTGTACATCATTTTATGAGATATAAGACTAAATCGTACAAAATCACATAATGAATTATTTACATTTAAGAGCATTAAAAACATCTGTTACATAAGACCATCTCATCAAAATGTGAAGCATCTTACAATGTCTCTACAATTCAAATGTATTTCCTGGGGATCCTGTGTGGTTCAGGCAGTTAAGTCCCTGACTCTTGATTTCGGCTCAGGTCATGATCTCACGGTTGAGAGATTTAGACCCAAATCAGGCTCCTTGCTGACAGTGCGGAGACTGCTTGTGTTTCTCTCTCTCCCTCTTTCTCTCTGCCCCTCCTCCGCTTTCTCTCTCTCTTAAAACAAAACAAAACACACAAGTGTTAAAAGATCTAAACCACAGGTGCTTAGCTGTTCAGCTGGTAGAGCATGGGACTCTTGATCTTGGGGCTGTGAATTCCAGCCCCACGGTGGGTGTTGAGACTACTTAAAAATAAATAGATAAAAGACCTAAACCATACTGTGGGAAAAAAATAATTCTGCTTTCATTTTCTTTTAAAAAAGTGTAAATTATGTTTCACTATTGGCATATACCAGACTTACATTACAGTCCATGTAATAATTATATCAAATTAAATCGGCTTTTCCTTTTTTTAAAAGATTTCTTTTTTTTTAAGTTTATTTATTTATTTTGAGAGAGAGAGACCACGAGAGGGGAGAGGCAAAAAGAGAGGGGAGGGAGAATCCCAAGCAGGTTTTGTTTTGTCAGTGTAGAGCCCAATGTGGGGCTCAGTCTCATGAACCATGAGATCATGACCTGAGCCAAAATCAACAGTCCAACGCTTAACCGACTAAGCCACCCAGGCACCCCTCCTTTTTTTGTTTTTTTGTTTTTTTAAGTTTTTATTTATTTATTTAAATAATCTCTGGGGTGCCTGGCTGGCTCAGTTGGTGGAGCATGCAATTCTTGACCTCAATGTTGTGAGTTTAAGTTCCATGTTGCATACAGATCTTACTTAAAACAAAATAAATAAAATAAAAAATTTATAATTAAGTAATCTCTACACCCAAGGTGAGGCTCGAACTCGTGACCCCAAGATCAAGAATCACATGTTCTTCAGACTGAGCCAGGCAGGCACCCCAATTAGTTTTACCTTTTATAAACTATCTTAAAAACTGAGACCCTAAATTTTTACCTGAAGATATCTACATGTTTTTATTTTTTTTAATTATTTTATTTTTTATTTTTATTTTATTTTTTTTAAATACCCGGTTTTCTATTTGTTTTTCCCCTCTAATGTTTATTTATTTATTTTTAAGAGAGGCAGAGCACAATTCGGGGGGAGAGGCAGACACAGAATTTGAAGCAGGCTCTAGGCTCCGAGCTGTAAGCACAGAGCCCAAGACCAGGCTCAAACCCATGAAGTGTAAGATCATGATCTGAGCTGAAGTTGAACACTCAAACAACTGAGCCACCCAGGCACCCCCTGTTTTTAATTTTGAGAGAGAGAGAGAGAGAGAGAGAGAGCATGAGCACATGAGTAGGGAAAAGGGGCAAAGAGAAAGAGAGAATCTCAAGCAGGCTCCATGCTCAGCATAGAGCCCAACATGGGGCTCAATCCCACGATCCCAGGATCATGACTTGGGCTGAAATCAAGAGTCAGATGCTCAAATGACTGAGCCACCCAGGTACCTCTATGTGTTCTTAGATTTTAAAAAAGAATCAAACTTGATTTTTCCAGTCACTTTATAAAACACCTCACAATTTTTACGATTAAGAAAATGAAACCCAAACTAAAAATAGTTTAATCCTAAATACTGAGGGATTTTGGTTTTTTTAGCTTTCAGTATATTTGACAAATGTTATGTATTTAAAGTATACAATATGATCTGATATATGTACACATTTTGAAAGAATCCCCACCCTTAAGTTAATTAGCACACCTCCCCCACAATACAGAGTTACTATTTTGTGTCTGTGTGGGGAGAACACTTAATTTCTACTATCTTAGCAAATCTCAATGACACTATACAGTATTATCAAACATGGTCATCACATTATACAGGAGATCCACAGACCTTACTCATCTTATAACTGAAAGTTTGTACCCTTTTACCAGCAGCTCTCTTTCCCCTACCACTACCTGCAGTCCCTGGAAAGGACCATTCTACTCTCTGCTGCTAGTGTTTGACCTTCCCCTTTGCCCCCCTCCATATTACACATGTAAGTGCTACAATGCAGCTCTCTGTCTGGCTCATTTCACTTAGTATTATGCCCTCCAGGTTCATCCATGTTGCACAAGTAGCAGGATTTCCTTCTCTTTTAGGGCTCAATAATATTCTACTCTATCTATATATCTATATATAGAGAGAGGAATATATCTACATATATATATCTATATATAGACATACAGATATATAGATAGAGTGGACTATTCACTTCTTTATCCATTTACCCAATGACAGACACTTAGGTCATTTTCATACTTGTAAATAATACTGTGATATACGTAAGTACAGATATCTCAAGATGACAACACCATTTCTTTTGAATATATATGCGGCAAGTGGCACTTCTGGATGATATGGTAGTTTTATTTTTAATTTCTTGAAGAATATCCATACTATTTTCCACTGTGGTTGTAGCAATTTACATTCACACCAACAGTATACAAGGCTTCCCTTTTATCCACATCCTTGCCAGCATTTGTGATCTCTTATCTTTTTGAATCTCAACATATGTGAGATGATCTCTCACTGTGGTATATATTTGCATTTTTCTGATGAGTGATGTTAAGCACCTTTTCATGTACCTCTCAGCCATTTGCATGTCTTCTTTGGAAAAATGTCTATTTGGGTCCTTTGCCCATTTTTAAAATTGGGTTATTCTTTTTCAGCTATTGAATTGTACGACTTCCTTAAATAGTTTTATTAAGCCAATATTGGATGTGTGGTTTGCAAATACTTTCTCCCACTCCATAAGTTACCTTTTCATATTGTTGATGGTTTCTTTTACTATGCAGCTTTTTATTCTGATGTAGTCCCATATATTTATTTTGACTTGTGCTGCCTTTGCTTTTGGTGTCAAATCCGAGAAACCACTTCCAACATATACGTGAAGAATCTTACCCCTTATGTTTTCTTCTAGGAGTTTTAGGGTTTCAGCTATTACACTTAAGTATTATTCCATCTTGAGTTGTGTTTGTGCATGGTGTACATTAGGAGTCCAGTTTTATTCTTCTGCATATGAATATCCAGGTTTCCGAGAACCATTTGTTGAACAGACTATCCTTTCCCCCATTGCTTATTCTTGCCTCCTTTGTTAAAAAATAACTGACCATAGGGGCCCCTGGGTGGCTCAGTTGTTTGAATGTCCGACTTCAGCTCAGGTCATGATCTCACAGCTCGTGAGTTCGAACCCCGCATCAGGCTCTACGCTGACAGCTCGGAGCCTGGAGCCTGCTTCGGATTCTGTGCCTCCCTCTCTCTCTGCCCCAACCCACTCGCATTCTGTCTCTCAAAAATAAATAAACATTAAAAAATTAAAAAAAAAATGACCACATATGTATGGGTTTATTTACAGACTATGTGTCTATGCGTCTCTGATCTGTCTGTTTTTATGCTAGTACCATATTATTTTGATTACTAAAGCTTTATAATATAGTTTGAAATTAAGAAGTATAATGCCTCCAGATTTACTCTTCTTTCTCAAGACTGCTTTAGCTATTCTGGGTCTTTTGTGGTTCCACACACACATAAGGATTGTTTATTTCTTCTGTGAAAAATGACCTTAGGATTTTGAAAAAGCATTTAAGGTTTTATTTTTAAGTAATCTCTATACCCAATGTGGGGTTCAAATTTACGAACCTGAGATCAAGAGTTGCACACTGCATTGACTGAGCCAGCCAGGCACGCTGAAATTAGGATTCTGAAAGGAATGGTCTTGAATCTGTAAATCATTTTGGCTACTAAGGGCACTTCAACATTATTCTTTTTTTTTTTTTTTTTGTAGATTTAGGTTGCCATTATTATTATTATTTTTTTGTCAAGTTAGGTAACATACAGTGTAGTCTTGGCTTCAGGAGTAGAATCCAGTGATTCATCACTTACATACAACACCCAGGGCTCACCCCAACAAATGCTCTCCTCAATGCCCATCACCCATTTTCCCCACCCTCCCAACCTCCCACCCCCATCAACCCTCAGTTTGTTCCCTGTATTTAGGAGTCTCTTATGGTTTGCCTCCCTCTCTGTTTGCATCTTACTTTTTGCTTCCCTTCCCCTATGGTCATCTGTTAAGTTTCTCAAATTCCACATATTTGTGAAATCATGATATGTGTCTTTCTCTGACTGCCTTATTTCACTTTCAACATTATTAATTACTGCAATCCAAGAACATAGATTATCTTTCCTACTTCAACTATTTTCATCAATATTTTAGTTTTCAGTATATAGATCTTTCATCTTCATTGAATTTATTCCTAAATATTTTACTCTTTTTGAGGTATATGGGATTATATCATTTCTTTCTGATAATTCATTGTTGCATATAGAAATGCCACTTATTTTTGCATATTGATTTTGTGTCATGCAACTTTACTGAGTTTATTTATTATTTCTAACAGTTTTTGGCAGAATTTTTAGGGTTTACTATATATAATATCATGTCATCTGCAAATTGAGACAACTTTACTTCTTTCTGATTTATTTTTTAATTTTTTTTAACGTTTTATTTATTTTTGATACAGGGAGAGACAGAGCATGAACAGGGAAGGGTCAGAGAGAGGGAGACACAGAATCCGAAACAGGCTCCAGGCTCTGAGCTGTCAGCACAGAGCCCGACGCGGGGCTCGAACTCACGGACCTCGAGATCATGACCTGAGCCAAAGTCGGAGGCTTAACCGACTGAGCCACCCAGGCACCCTACTTCTTTCTGATTTAGATAACCTTTTTAAAAATTTCTAATTGAAGTATAGCTGACATGTAATATTGTATTAGTTTCAGGTGTACAACATAGTGATTTGACAATTACATACATTATGAAACGCTCACCATAAATGTAGTTACCATCTGTCACCACAGAAATTATTAAAATATTGACTTATATTCCCTATGCTATAGATTCCATCCCCATGACTTACTTATAAGTCTAAGTCTGTATTCTTAATCCCTTTCACCTTCTTTGCCTATCCCCTCCCAACCCCAGCAACCACCAATTTGTTCTCCGAATTTATGAGTCCATAACTATTTGTTCTATTTTTTTAGGTTCCAATTACAAGTAAAAATCATTTGGTGTTTGTCTTTCTCTAACTTATTTCACTTAGCATAATACCCTTTAGGTCCATTTATGTTGTCACAAATGGCACGACTTCACTCTCTTTAACTGCAGAGTAATTTTCATTGTGTACATACATACACTACATCTTCCTTATCCATTCATGTATCAGTAGACATTTGGGTTGCTTCTACATCTTAGCTATTGTAAATAATGATGTAATAGGGGCACCTGGGTGGCTGAGTTGATTAAGCATGTAACTCTTGGTTTTGGCTCAGGTCATGATCTCATGGTTTATGGGAACAAACCCTGTGCTGGGCTTTGTGCTGGCACCATGGAGCCTGCTCGGGATCCTCTCTCTCTGCCCCTTCCCTGCTTGCTCACTCTCTCTCTCTCAAAATAAATAAACTTAAAAAATCTTTTAAATATTGCAATAAACATAGGAGTGCATATATCTTTTCTTTATGAAAACTAAAGGATTGTTAATTTCATTTATTAAATAATTTTTAAATATAAATTCAAAATTTTAATTCAGTGTAGTTAATATACAGTATTATAATAGTTTCAGGTGTACAATACAGTGATTCAACAACTCCATATATTACATAGTGCTCATCAAGGTAAGTGTACTATTAATCCCCTTCATCTATTTCACCCATCCCCCTCACCTTCCCTCTGGTAAAAATCTGTTGGTTCTCTACAGTTAAGAGTCTAGTTACTGAGGGTGACTGGGTGGCTGGGTTGAGTGTCTGACTTCAACTCAGGTCATGATCTCACAGTTCCTGAGTTCGATCCCTGCATCCAGCTCTGTGCTGACAGCTCAGAGCCTGAAGCCTGCTTCAGATTCTGTGTCTGCCTGTCTTCCCTTCCCCTGCTCACACTCTGTTTCTCTCAAAAAACCAAAACAAAACAAAAAAACAAAAAAGAAAACTCTAGTTTTTGGTTTGTCTCTTTTTCTTCTCCTTTGTTCGTTTTGTTTCTTAAATTCCACATATGAGTGTATACTGTATGTCTCCCTCTGGCTGACTTATTTCACTTAGCATTATACTTTCTAGATCCATCCACATTGTTGTAAATGGCAAGATTTTGTTCTTTTTATGGTTGGGTATTATCACATCTTCTTCTTCTTTTCTTTTTTTTTTTTTAATTTACATACACATTAGTTACATATAGTGCACCAATGATTTCAGGAGTAGATTCCTTAGTGACCCTTATGCATTTAGCCCACTCCTCTTCCCACAACTCCTCCAGTAGCCCTCAGTTTGTTCTCCATATTTATGAGTCTCTTCTGTTTTGTCCACCTCCCTGTTTTTATATTATTTTTGTTTCCCTTCCCTTATGTTCATCTGTTTTGTCTCTTAAAGTCCTCATATGAGTGAAGTCATATGATTTTTGTCTTTCTCTGACTAATTTCACTTAGCATAATACCCTGGAGTTCCAACTACATAGTTGCAAATGGCAAGATTTCATTCTCTTTGATTGCTGAGTAATAATCCATTGTATATATATAACACATTTTCTTTGTCCATTCATCCATCAAGGGACATTTGGGCTCTTTCCATACTTTGGCTATTGTTGATAGTGCTGCTATAAACATGGGGGTGCATGTGTCCTTCTGAAACAGCACACCTGTATCCCTTGGATAAATGCCTAGTAGTGCAACTGCTGGGTCCTAGGGGAGTTCTATTTTTAGTTTTTTGAGGAACCTCCATACTGTTTTCCAGAGTGGCTGCACCAGCTTCCACTGCCACCAACAGTGCAAAAGAGATCCTCTTTCTCTGCATCCTCGCCAACATGTGTTGTTGCCTGAGTTGTTGATCTTAGCCATTCTGACAGGTGTAAGGTAGTATCTCATTGTGGTTTTGATTTGTATTTCCCTGATGATGAGTGATGTTGAGCATTTTTTCATGTGTTGGTTGGCCATCTGGATGTCTTCTTTGGAGAAGTGTCTATTCAGGTCTTTTGCCCATTTCTTCACTGGATTATTTGTTTTTTGGGTGTTGAGTTTGATAAGTTCTTTGTAGATTTTTGATACTAACCTTTTATCTGACAGGTCATTTGCAAATATCTTCTCCCATTCTGTCAGTTGCCTTTTCGTTTTGCTGATTGTTTCCTTTGCTGTGCAGAAAGAAGCTTTTTATTTTGATGAGATCCCAGTAGTTCATTTTTGCTTTGGTTTCCCTTGCTTCCGGAGACGTGTTGAGTAAGAAGTTGCTGCGGGCAAGATCAAAGAGGTTTTTGCCTGCTTTCTCCTCAAGGATTTTGATGGCTTCCTGTCTTCCATTGAGGTCTTTCATCCATTTTGAGTTTATTTTTGTGTATGGTGTAAGAAAGTGGTCCAGGTTCATTCTTCTGCATGTCGCTGTCCAGTTTTCCCAGCACCTCTTGCTGAAGAGGCTGTCTTTATTCCATTGGCTATTCTTTCCTGCTTTGTCAAAGATTAGTTGGCCATACGTTTGTGGGTCCATTTCTGGATTCTCTATTCTGTTCCATTGATCTGAGTGTCTGTTCTTGTGCTGGTACCATACTGTCTTGATGATTACAGCTTTGTAGTATAGCCTGAAGTCCAGGATCGTGATGCCTCCTGCTTTGGTTTCCTTTTTCAAGATTGCTTTGGCTATTCGGGGTCTTTTCTGGTTCCATACAAATTTTAGGATCATTTGTTCTAGCTCTGTGAAGAATGCTGGTGTTATTTTGATAGGGATTGCATTGAATATGTAGACTGCTTTGGGTAGTATCGATATTTTAACATTTGTTCTTCCTATCCAGGAGCATGGAATCTCTTTCCATTTTTTTTGTGTCTTCTTCAATTTCTTTCCTAGGCTTTCTATAGTTTTCAGTGTATAGATTTTTCACCTCTTTGGTTAGATTTATTCCTAGGTATTTTATGGTTTTTGGTGTAACTACATGGGATCAATTTCTTGATTTCTCTGTTGCTTCACTGTTGGTATATAGGAATGCAACCGATTTCTGTGAATTGATTTTATATCCTGCAACTTTGCTGAATTCACAAATCAGTTCTAGCAGTTTTTCAGTGGAATCTTTAGGGTTTCCCGTATAGAGTATCATGTCATCTCCGAAGAGTCAAAGTTTGACCTCCTCCTGGCCGATCTGGACGCCTTTTATTTCTTTGTGTTGTGTGATTGCAGAGGCTAAGACTTCCAATACTATGTTGGATAACAGTGGCGAGAGTGGACATCCCTGTCTTGTTCCTGACCTTAGCGGGAAAGCTCTCCCTCTTTTCCCATTGAGGATGATATTAGCGTTTGGGTCTTTCATATATGGCTTTTATGATCTTGAGGTATGCTCCTTCTATCCCTACTTTCTTGAGGGTCCTTATCAAGAAAGGATGCTGTATTTTGTCAAATGCTTCCTTGCATCTATTGAGAGGATCATGTGGTTCTTGTCCTTTCTTTTATTGATGTGATGAATCACGTTAATTGTTTTGCAGATATTGAACCAGCCCTGCATCCCAGGTATATCCCACTTGCTCGTGGTGGATAATTTTTTTAATGTAGTGTTGGATCCGGTTGGCTAATATCTTGTTGAGGATTTCTGCATCCATGTTCATCAGGAAAATTGGTCTATAGTTCTCCTTTTTAGTGGGGTCTCTGTCTGCTTTTGGAATCAAGCTAATGCTGGCTTCATAGAAGGAGCTTGGAAGTTTTCCTTCCATTTCTATTTTTTGGAACGCCTTCAAGAGATTAGGTGTTAACTCTTCCTTAAATGTTTGGTAGAATTCCCCTGGAAAGCCATCTGGCCCTGGACTCTTGTTTTTTGGCAGATTTTTGATTACTGATTCGATTTCCTTACTGGTTATGGGTCTGTTCAAATTTGCGATTTCTTCCTGTTTCAGTTTTGGTAGTGTATATGTTTCTAGGAATTTGTCCATTTCTTCCAGATTGCCCATTTTATTGGCATATAATTACTCATAATATTCTCTTATTATTGTTTGTATTTCTGCTGTGTTGGTTGTGATCTCTCCTCTTCCATTCTTGATTTTATTTGGGTCCTTTCCTTTTTGTTTTTGAACAAACTGGCTAGTGGTTTATCAATTTTATTAATTCTTTCCAAGAACCAGCTTCTGGTTTCATTGATCTGTTCTACTGTTTTTTTGGTTTCGATGACATTAATTTCTGCTCTAATGTTTATTTCCTGTCTTCTACTGGTTTTGGGTTTTATTTACTGTTCTTTTTCCAGCTCCTTAAGGCATAAGGTTAGGTTGTGAATTTGAGATCTTTCTTCCGTCTTTAGGAAGGCCTGGATTGCTATATACTTTCCTCTTATGACCGCCTTTGCTGCGTACCAGAGGTTTTGGGTTGTAGTGTTATCATTTTCATTGACTTCCATGTACTTTTTAATTTCCTCTTTAACTGCTTTGGTTAGCCCATTCATTCTTTAGTAGCATGTTTTTCAGACTCCAATTATTTGTTACCTTTCCAAATTTTTTCTTGTGGTTGATTTCGAGTTTCATAGCATTGTGGTCTGAAAATATGCATGGTATGATCTTGATCTTTTTGTACTTACTTAGGGCTGATTTGTGTTCCAGTATATGTTCTATTCTAGAGAATGTTCCATGTGCACAGGAGAAGAATGTATATTCTGCTGCTTTAGGATGAAATGTTCTGAATGTATCTGTTAAGTCCATCTGGTCCAGTGTGTCATTCAAAGAAATTATTTCCTTGTTGATTTTTTGATTAGATGATCTGTCCATTGCTGTGGTGGGGTGCTGAAGTCTCCTACTTTCATGGTATTACTATTGATGAGTTTCTTTATGTTTGTGATTGATTTACATATTTGGGTACTCCCACATTTGGCACATAAATGTTTACAATTGTTAGGTCTTCTTGGTGGATAGACCCCTTAATTATGATATAATGCCCTTCTGCATCTCTTGATACAGTCTTTATTTTAACGTCTAGATTGTCTGATAGAAGTATGGCTACTCCGGTTTTCTTTTGTTGACTATTAGCATGATAGATGCTTCTCCATCCCCTTATCTTCAATCTGAAGGTGTCTTTAGGTCTAAAGTGGGTCTCTTGTAAACTGCAAATAGATGGATCTTGTTTTATCCATTCTGTTACCCTATGTCTTTTTAAATTTTTTTTTTTTTTCAACGTTTATTTATTTTTGGGACAGAGAGAGACAGAGCATGAACGGGGGAAGGGCAGAGAGAGAGGGAGACACAGAATCGGAAACAGGCTCCAGGCTCTGAGCCATCAGCCCAGAGCCCGACGCGGGGCTCGAACTCACGGACCGCGAGATCGTGACCTGGCTGAAGTCGGACGCCCAACCGACTGCGCCACCCAGGCGCCCCTACCCTATCTCTTTTGATTGGAGCATTGAGTCCATTGATGTTTACAGTGACTACTGAAAGATATGAATTTATTGCCATTTATGATGCTTGTAGAGTTGGAGTTTCTGGTGGTGTTCTCTGGTCCTTTCTAATCTTTGTTGCTTTTGGTATGTATGTATGTATGCATGCATGCATGCATGTATTTATCTTTTCATCTTTTCTCCCCTCAGAGAGTCCCCCTTAAAATTTCTTGCAGGGCTGGTTTAGTGGTCACAAACTCCTTTAATTTTTGTCCGGGAAACTTTGTATCTCTTCTATTTTGAATAACAGCCTTGCTTTGGCTGCATATTTTTCTGACTCAGCACATTGAATATATCCTGCCACTCCTTTCTGGCCTGCCAAGTTTCTGTGGGTAGGTCTGCTGCAAACCTGATCTGTCTTCCCTTGTAGGTTAGGGAATTTTTTTCCCTTACTGCTTTCATGATTCTCTCCTTGCCTGAGTATTTTGTGAATTTGACTTTTGTGATATGGTATTTTGTGATAGGCCTTGTTGATGGTTGATTTTTGTTGAATCTAATGGGGGTCCTCTGTGCTTCCTGGATTTTGATGTCTGTGTCTTTCCCCAGGTTAGGAAAATTTTCTGCTATGATTTGCTCACATAACCCTTCTACCCCCATTTCTGTCTCTTCCTCTTCTGGGACCCCTATGATTCTGATGTTGTTCCTTTTTAATGAGTCACTGATTTCTCTGATTCTTAAATCGTGCTCTTTTGCCTTAATCTCCCTTTTTTTTCTGCTTCATTATTCTCTATAAGTTTGTCCTCTATATAGCTGAGTCTCTGTTCTGCCTCATCCAGCCTTGCCACTGCGGCATCCACCTGTGACTGCAGCTCACAGCTGAGTTATAGCATTTTTTATTTCATTCTGACTAGTTTTTACTTCTTTTATCTCTGCAGAAAGGGATTCTAATCTATTTTTGACTCCGGCTAGTATTCTTATTATCTTGATTCTAAATTCTGGTTCAGACATCTTGCTTATACCTGTGTTGGTTAAATCCCTGGCTGTCGTTTCTTTGTGCTCCTTTGGGGTGAATTCCTGCTGAATTCTGTGTTTCGGGTTGTGCAGATTGTTGTGTTAATCATCCAATCAGTTTTCTAGGTGTGCAGGATGGTTTAGTGTTGGTCTGTCTGTATTTCATGGACACAAGACACACAAAAAACTTCCATGCTGTTCCACCATCTTGGCTCCTCCAATCTATACCACATCTTCTTTTTTTTTTTTTTTTTAATTTTTTTTTTTCAACGTTTATTTATTTTTTTGGGACAGAGAGAGACAGAGCATGAACGGGGGAGGGGCAGAGAGAGAGGGAGACACAGAATCGGAAACAGGCTCCAGGCTCTGAGCCATCAGCCCAGAGCCTGACGCGGGGCTCGAACTCACGGACCGCGAGATTGTGACCTGGCTGAAGTCGGACGCTTAACCGACTGCGCCACCCCGGCGCCCCTACCACATCTTCTTTATCTATTCATCTATTGATGGACACTTGTGCTGCTTCCATACATTGGTTATTGTAAATAATGCTGCTGTAAACACAGGAATACATATATCCCTCTGAATTAGTATTTTTGTATTCTTTGGGTAAGTACCCAGTAGTGGAATTACTGGATCATAGGGTATTTAGTTCCTTTTTTACTCTTTTGAGGAACCTCCATGTTGTCTTCCACAGTGGCTGTACCAGTTTACAGTACCAATAACAGTGCAAGAGGGTTTTTTTTCTTCTCCACATCCTTGCCAACACATGATGTTTCTTGAGTTTTTGGTTTCCACCATCCTGACAGGTGTAAGGTGATATCTCATTGTGGGTTTTGATTTGCATTTCCTTAGGATGAGTAATGTTAAACATCTTTTCATGTGTCTGTTGGTCATCTGTATGTCTTGTTGGGGAAATATCTGTTCATTTCTTCTGCCCATTTTTAATATATTTTTTTAATTATTTTTTTAATGTTTATATTGAGAGACAGAGAGTGTGAGCGGGGGAGGGGCAGAGAGAGAGAGAGAGGGACAGAATCCCAAGCAGGCTCTGCACTGTCAGCACAGGAGACTGACATGGGACTTGGTCTCACAAACCGTTGAGGTCATGTCCTGAACCGAAATCAAGAGTTGCATACTTAACCAACTGAGCCACCCAAGTGCCCTTTCTGCCCATTTGTTGGTTATTTGGGTTTTGAGTGTTGAGTTGTAGAAGTTCTTTGCATATTTTGGATACTAACTCTTTATCAGATATGTTATTGGCAAATATCTTCTCCCATTCAGTAGGCCGTCTTTTAGTTTGTTGGTTGTTTCCTTTGCTGTGCAGAAGTTTTTTATTTTGATGTAGTCACAATATTTTACTTTTGTTTTTGTTTCCCTCACCTCAGAAGACATATCTAGGAGGAGTTGCTACAACCAATTTCAGAGAAATTACTGCCTGTCTCTCTTCTAGAACTTTTATGGTTTCAGGTCTCATATTTAGTTCCTTAATCCATTTTGAGTTATTTTTGTGTATGGTGTAAGTAAGTGGTCCAGTTTTGGGACACCTGGGTGGCTCAGTCAGCTAAGGGTCCTACTTCGGCTCAGGTCATGATCTTGCCATTCACGAGTTCGAGCTCCGCATCAGGCTCTGTGCTGGCAGCTCAGAGGCTAGAGCCTGCTTCAGGTTCTGTGTCTCCCTCTCTCTCTGTCCATCCCGCACTCATGCTCTGTCTCTCAAAAATGAATAAACATTAAAAAAAAATGTTAGAAAGTGGTCCGGTTTCATTGTTTTGCATATAGCTGTCCAGTTTTCCCAACATCATTTATTGAAGAGACTGTCTTTCCTCACTGTGGGTATTCTTACCTCCTTTATTGTAGATTAATTGACCACATGAATTTATTTCTACCTCCAATTTTGTTCCATTGATCAATGTGCCTATTTTTGTGCCAGTATCATACTGTTTTGATTATTACAACTTTGTTGTAACTTCAAATCTGGGATTGTAATACCTATAGCTTCGTCTTCTTTCTTAAGACTGCTTTGGCTATTTTGGCTATTCATCATTCCAAACAACTTTTAGGAATATCTATTCTAGTTCTGTGAAAAACACTACTGGTATTTTTTTCAAGAATAAAAAAAAATTTTTTTTTAATGTTTATTTATTTTTTGAGAGAGCAAGAGAGACTGTGAGTGGAGAAGGAGCAGAAAGAAAGAGGGAGACACAGAATCCAAAGCAGGCTATAGGCTCTGAGCTGCTAGCACAGAGCCCAAAAGGAGGCTCAAACCCACAGATCATGATATCATGACCTGAGCTGAAGTCGGATGCTCAACCCAGAAAGCCACCTAGGCACCCCACTTTGTAAAGTTTTTTTTAAAGTAATCTCCACACCCCACATGGAGATTGAACTCACAACCACGAGATTAAGAGCCGCACACACCACTGACCAAGCCAGCCAGGTGTCCCACTACTGATATTTTGATAGGTATTGAATTGAATTAGATTGCTTTGGGTAGTATAGGCATTTTAACAGTATTCTTCCAGTCCATGGGCATGATACACCTTTCTATTTATATATCTTCAATTTCCTTCATTAGTGTCTTACAGTTTTCAGAGCATAGGTCCTTCAATCCTTGGTTAAATTTATCCCTAGGTTTTAGTTTTGTTTTTTGTTTTTTTTAATGTAATTGTAAATTGGATTGTTTTCTTAATTTCTCTTTCTGGTAGTTCATTATTAGTGTACAGAAATGCTACAGATTTCTGTATATTAATTTTGTATCCTGAAGCTTTACTGAATTTATTAGTTCTAGTAGTTTTTTGATGGAGTGTTTAGGGTTTTCTATATATAATATCATGAGATGTGCAAATAGCAACAGTTTTATTTCTTCCTTACCAATTTGGATGCCTTTTATTTATTTTTCTTGTCTGACTGCTGTGGCTAGGGCTTCCAGTACTATGTTGAATATAAGTGGTGAGACTGAACATCTCTGTTTGCTTTGTTTTTTTTAATGTTTATTTATTTTTGAGAGAAAGAGACAGAGCATGAGTGGGAAAGAGGCAGAGAGAGGGAGACACAGAATATGAAGCAGGCTCCAGGCTCTGAGCTGTCAGCACAGAGCCTGATGTGGGGCTCGAACTCATGAGCCATGAGATCATGATCTGACCTGAAGTCGGATGCTTAACCGACTGAGCCACCCAGGTGCCCCTGTCTTGTTCTTGATCTTAGAGGCAAAGCTTTCTGTTCTTCACCACTGAGGATGATGTGGGCTGTGGGTCTGTCCTATATGGACTTTATTATGTTGAATTATATTCTTTGGCTACTCGAGGCCTTTTGTCATTTCATACAAGTTTTAAGATTACTTGTTCTAGTTCTGTGTAAAATAATATTGGTATTTTGATTATGGATCGCACTTTGTCAATGTGAAAGCAGTCAAACCCCTTCCAGATAAAGACTGAAATATGGGCATTTGCCCGCCTCCTTTGGATTGAACTCTGGGGGCTAGCCACAGTAAGTACCTGCATGCCTATTAACAACTACTTCTTTGTTTGCTATTATCCTATGGAAATTATGAATACAAGAACCCAAGCTACCACAGGTAATTTGGGGCATATCCCTCAGATAGCAGCTGTAAAAGTTAGGCCACTAAATGTGTGCTAAGGGAGAGTCCTCTGACGTGGTTTTATTGTTGGGGTGAATTGGAAGTGGGGTTAGGTCATGCCCACTTGCTCCCCTAGGTTTCAGGAAGGATCATGGCCATTACAGGGAGATGTGTGCTAACTAAAAGCTAGACCCTCAGGCAGCAGCTTCTAAAATTTCCAGTCAAACTCCTTCCTCTGTGCTGAGCCCTAGAGGAAAAGCCACAGCAAGGGCTATGCTCCCATTGTGCACCATTAAGAATTGTTTCTTGGAGGTGGGGGGGAGCCTGATTCTGTGGTATAAGCCTGTGGGACTCATCAACACAAGCCCTGGTGGCTTTTAGAGCTACATGTTTTGGAAACCCAAATCTCAGGTGAGAGTCTTCAATTTGGGGCAGTAAGAGTACCGTCCAAACCCTTTGATCCTCAGGGAGAAGCTGGCAGTTGGGGGTTCCCTCCCAATTATATGGCACTGTGCTGGGGGTAGGTTTATGGTAAGAATGTGCCTCATCCTTTCCTACACGTTTTAATGTGGATATTTTCTCATTTGCCCCATTGTGTTGGAGTCACTAAGCTAGTTTCTGGATTTCTCTCAGAGGGATTTGCTCCATGCATGGCAACATTGAGTGCTGCCATGTTTCTGGAGGGAAATTCAGGAGCCTGCTATGTCACCATTTGGTCCAGTCCACACTGAGGTTTTGACATTTGTCTTCATTCTTTTCAGCTGAGAATTTTGTAATAGTCTGGTTTTTAAAGTTGATAGTATTTCATCCTTTACTATAGAGTAGTATTTACATTACTGTCCATTAAAATCATAGAATTTGACCCGGATTTTCTTGCTCTGACATATTGCCAATATGGTAACAGTAATAATGTATTTCTATGCATTTATTTTTATAAATAAATCATATCCAGACATTTTTCTATAGGGAGAATGTGTTAACATCAGTTACTCAAAAAGAAAACTTCTAAAAACCATAATGAACTACTGAGAATCCCTGAAAAACAGCCTGGCAGTTTCTTACAAAACTAAACATGCACTAGCCATATGACCCAGCAATTGCACTCTTGGGCATTTATCCCAAGGAAACGAAGCCTTATGTTCACACAAAAACCCTTACATGAATGTTCAAAGCAGCTTCATTACCAAAACAACCCAAATGTTCTCCAGTGGGTGAAAGGTTGAACAACTCTGGTATATCCATATAATAGAATACTATGCAGTTCTAAAACGATAGGAAACATATTACGTTGACCTCAAGAGCATTAGATTTAGGGACACCTGGGTGGCTCGGTCACTTAAGTGTCCAACTCTTTAAATTAGCTTAGAGGGGCGCCTGGGTGGCTCAGTCGGTTAAGTGGCCGACTTTGGCTCAGGTCATGATCTCGCGGTCAGTGAGTTCAAGCCCCGCGTCGGGCTCTGTGCTGACAGCTCAGAGCCTGGAGCCTGTTTCAGATTCTGTGTCTCCCTCTCCCTGACCCTCCCCCATTCATGCTCTGTCTCTCTGTCTCAAAAATAAATAAACGTTAAATAAATAAATAAATAAATAAATAAATAAATAAATAAATAAATAAATTCGCTTAGGTCACGATCCCAGGGTTGTGGAACCAAGCCCCGTGTCAGACTCCATGCTGATCATGGAGATCGCTTAAGATTCTCTCCCTCCTCTCTCTTTGCCCTTCCTCCCGCTCACACTAGCGTTCTCTTTCTCTCTCAATAAATAAACCTTAAAAAAAGTGATAATAGGAGAGACAAAGAGAAACAGATAGCAGATTCATGAATGAAATAGTGAACAGAAGATATAAAGAGAAAGCAGTGGCTTTCTTATGTTATATCACTGTCACATATTAAATTTTCTCCTCAAAATTTAGAAAAGGAATGCAAAACATGCAAACACATGAGAATCAATAATCACAAGGATAAAAAAAGATATTTCATACTTATGTGGTAATGGCCAAGTACTGGGATCCTGAAGTACCACACCAAGGGCATAAAGAACAAGAGTCTGCAAAAAAAAAATTACTCTAGTTAGTAAAGGTCTAACAGAGATGAAGTGACTGCCAGAAAGCTGACTCATCCTAAATGCTCTTTTAATACAGACAATGAATACAGAATAAAAATAGAAAGTAAAAGAAGAAAACACAGGTCATTATTTTGATGATTTTATAGTGGGGAAGGCCTCCCTAAGTTTGTCAAAATCTGGAAGTCATAAAGGAATAACAGATTTAACTATGAAAATTTAAAACCTGCATCCAGTTAAAACAAAACAAAACAGACCAAAATCACCAGTGAAAGATAAATAATAAGAAACACATAAGTGTTTAATAAAAAAATAATAAGAAAAACACATTTCCCATATAATTGATAGTTAGTATATACAATACACAAAAGACATTTAAGCTTACTAGAAGAAAGAGTAAGTTAGAAGCACGTAATTCACAAAAGAAATACAAACTGTTAAATATGCATGAAAAGCTGCTCAATCATTCCAATGATCAGGGAAAAGCAAATTAAAATAATGATATAGTATGTCATATAAGAAATGTGTAAAAAGTTCATAAGTCCTGAAGTGGTAAGGATATGGAGAGAAAAAGCATTCTCATACACTGTTGCTAAAAATATAAACTGCTTTTTAGAGGGCAACTTAAATTTAATATACATAAGCAGTTTGACCCCAAAACTCTTATTTCTAAGGCTCTCTCTACTCAATACCTATACAAGTATACAGTTTGTAATAACAAAACAAATGATGTCAATCTAAATTTCAACCAATGGAGACTGCTTAAATAAACTACATAACACACTCATACAATGGAATGAATACTCTACATCCATTAAAAATAATGAGTTGGATCTGTATTAAATACCAGTTGTACTAATAGTCATGATACACTTAAAGAAGCAAATTAATGAAGGATATATGAAAAACAACCTTTCACATATAAATTCAGTTTTTAAAATACATACATATATGTATATTACACACACAGAGTAATATACATACATAGAAAAAGATCTACAAAAATACTTTAGTATTAATAGTAGCACACATGAGGAAGGAAGCCTTTCTATTATTTAGACTTTAAAACAGCATATGTTATTATTATTTAAAATACCTGTGTCCTTCATTTATTTTATTTAAGTTTATTTATTTTGAGAGAGTGAGTGAGCACAAGTGGGGGAAGGGCAGAGAGTAGGACAGAGAGAAAGAATCCCAAGCACGGTTAACACTGTGAGTGCAGAGCCCAACATGGGGCTTGAACCCACGAACCATGAGATCATGACCTGAACCAAAGTCAGACACTTAACCGACTGAGCCACCCAGGTACCCCGTGTCTTTGATTTAATAACAGGTATAACTTATTGGACATTTTAGACAATACAATTTAAAAATACACACTAAAAGAGTTGAAAAGAACAACTAGATGAGTTAGTAAGTATAACAAATATTTCCTACCTCTCTAGGAATAATAAATTTGTCAACCTTTCCTTCAATATCTTGAAGCCGGGCAGAAACTGGAGTCAGTTTGGCAGTCCGAACTGTTTCACAAAGTACTTGCCGACAATATCTGTTAAAAAAAAAACATTTTTACAGATTTTTACTCTGGGAGAGGCAGTTTGAAATGTATATACATTTTAAAATGTCATTCAACAACTTTAATAATCTTCCTAATTTGAAATAGTCACATCATAATTCTAATGTGTTTTAAAATAAGTTATGTATTAGAGGTATATAAAGTCCAGGTAGGTATAAATTTAAACAAATGAAAACAACTTTAAAAGTACCAGAAGAAAACTCAAAACAGTTATTTTTATATTTGAGTGCAAAATTCCTTTATTTTTAAAATAAAAATAAAAATATTGACACGACAGAAATCATAAAGAAAAATACAAATAATCCAAGTATGAAAATGTAACATATTTGCAATTGTAAGTACAACTGAAAAACAACTAGGAAAAATATTATCACAATGTGTAACAGCTCTTTAAAAATCCATAATTATTGGGGCGTCTAGGTGGCTCACTCAGTTAAGTGTCTGATGCCTGACTTCAGCTGGAGTCATGATCTCATGGTCATGAGATAGAGCCCCAAGTGGGGCTCTGCACTGGGCATGGAGCCTGCTTGAGATTCTTTCTCTCCCTCTGCCCCCCCCCCCCCAGCTCGTGCTCGCTCTCTCTCTATCTCTTTCTCCCTAAAAAATAAACAAAAATTTATAAAATAAAAATAAAAATAGATCATGAAAATCATCAAACGACCTGACAGAAATATGGACAAACATTAAAAATTCACATACAACAAAATACACATGTCCTGCAAACATATGAAGTGATACTCAACCTCTTTAATGGTGGAAAAATTGCCAATTATAGCAAATTAAAAAAAGTTTTTAACGTTTATTCATTTTCGAGACACAGAGACAGAGCATGAGTGGGGGAGGGATAGAGAGAGAGAGAGGGAGACACAGAATCCAAAGCAGGCTCCAGGCTTTGGGCTGCCAGCACAGAGCCTGACGTGGGGCTCGAACTCACAGACCGTGAGATCATGACCTGAGCCAAAGTCGGACGCTTAACCGACTGAGCCAAAATGGGGAAAAGAGGGGTGTCTGGGTGGCTCAGTGGGTTGACTTTCGCTCAGGTCATGATCTCAGGGTTCATGAGTTCAAGCCCCATATCAGGCTCACTACTATCAGTGCAGAGCCTGCTCTATGCACTATCTCACTTAATCCTTAAACCTCATGGATGCTATTATTATTTTAATTTTACAGATTTTTAGAAATGAGGCAATTTTATTTTTAATTTTTTTCGATTTTTTTTTTATTGAGAGAGAAAGAGAGAGAGACAGAGTGCAAGGGAGGGGCAGAGAGAGAGGGAGACACAGAATCCAAAGCAGGCTCCAGGCTCTGAGCTGTCAGCAAAGAGCGCAATGTGGGGCTGGAACCCATAAACCACAAGATCACGACCTGAGCCGAAGTCGGATGCCCAACAGACTGAGCCACCCAGGCGACCCATAAAATGAGGCAATTATTTAAGATCAACACAGCAGGGAAGTGGTGTCAACAGAATTCAAACCTAGGTGTGTCTTAGTCCACAGCCCCTTATCGTAAATACTAAGTTACTGTATATATCCTTCAATAATAATCTCACTTCTAGGACTTTATTAATAGAAACAATTGGAAATATTAACAAAAATACAAGTGTAGGAAAGTTGGCTGTTTATAATATCTAAAAACAACAAAAACAAAGGAGGCAAATCCTTCCTTTCCTCTTTGAACAAGTATTTATTAGGTACCTACTACATTAGAAGCACCATGTTAGATACTGAACTACAACAGTGAACAAGACAGATATCCACAAAGGGACTCAAAGTCTAGTTGGTAGGGAAAGAGAAGGAGGTAGGGACATCAAGGATGACAATTTAAAAAGCATACTAATGGTTATGATAAAGGAAGTTCAGGGATTTGGATAACATATGGCATAGCAGGAGCACCTAACTAAAGAAAGGACTTTGCAGAGAAATAAGCATTTTAGGCTGAGACCTGCTGGAAAAAAAAAAAAAAAAAAAGGCGTTAGCTAGAAGACAAAGGAAGAGAGAATCTAGACAAAGGAGTAGTCTGTAAAAGCCAGAAGATAAGAAAGACTACTGCAGCTTTGCAGAAACAAAAGAATTTTAGTATAGCTAAATCCTAGATATGAAAAGGTACAAATAATAAGAGAAAAGATGGGAGAAGAATACAAAGCCCAGCTCTTGGAATGCCTCATAAGCTACACTGGTGAGTTTAAATGTTACCTTAGGGGCAATCAAAAGTCACTGAAGGCTTTTAAATTAGGGAGTCATCTGCCCAGATGCTGACTCCCTAGGTATAGAAAAATCACTAGCACAGTAATTCTCAACATTAGAATTATCTGAGAAGCTTTTGAAAACTGATGCCTGGAGATTGTTGGTATAGAATTGGCCCTAGGTTATCTGTATGTTTAAAGCACCCAGTGTTTACAGTGTGTAGTCACAGCCTCCAGTAGCAACTTGGAAAATGGACTGGAGGGGACCAAGATCCAAGGCTGTTGAAATATCCCACACAAGTTGATGGTGGTCTGAATAGAGTGGGGGCGATGAAAAGAATTAAAATCAAACTTCCAACTAAAATGTGTTTGGGAAGTACAAACAACAAACCTAATAACTGATTGGATGTGGTGGAGTTATACATATATAAAAACACTGTCCATAAAATATTTAGAGAAAAAATTAAATTTACAGAAGATTTATATTTTTATATTTTAAAATATTTTGAAATTTTTTATTTTAAATATATATGTATATATGCACAGAAAAAGCTGGAAAAATAGTAAAAATAGTTAACAGTTGTTATCTCTTAAGGGTACACTTACAAAAAACCTTCACCTTCTACTTCATACACTTCTGTATTATAAAAACTTCAAAAGACAATTATGTATTACTTTCAAAATGAAAGGTTATGAGGAGCCTAGATGGCTCAGTAAGTTAAGCGTGTGACTTCAGCTCAGGTCATGATCTCATGGTTCGTGAGTTCGAGCCCCACATTGGGCTCTGGGCCGACAGCTCAGAGCCTGGAGCCTCCTTTGGATTCTGGGTCTCCCCCTCTCTCTGCCCCTTCTCCCCTTGCACTCTCTCTCTTACTCCCTCAGAAATAAATAAACATTAAAAAATTTAAAAAAATAAAATGAAAGGGTTAAATTTAAGGTAATGAATAAAACTTCCAACATTTTGAAGAATTTGTAAGATAAGTCTCCCTATCTTCTTTTCTATAGTTAAAAGAGGTAAATACAAAGGTAGGGTTGGTCACCTGCTATCCAGACTCAGACTTCAACACCTCAAGCAGCCACAGTTGTTATTAAAAAAAAATCTTTTTAGGGGCGCCTGGGTGGCTCAGTCAGTTGAGCGACTGACTTCGGCTCAGGTCATGATCTCACAGTTCATGAGTTCGAGCCCGCGTTGGGCTCTATGCTGACAGCTCAGAGCCTGGAGCCTGCTTCTGTTTCTGTGTCTCCCCCTCTCTCTGCCCCTAACCCACTCACATTCTGTCTCTGTCTCTCTCAAAAATAAATAAACATTAAAACAAATTTTTTAAATCTTTTTAATTAAGGTATTATTTACATATAAAAATTCATCTTTCTCACCTGTACAATTTAATGAACTTTGGTCATTGTGTATAACTGTCTAACCACAACCACAAGCAAAATACAGAACAGTTCCCTCACCCTAAAAACTTTTCTCATTCTCCCTCCTAGTTGATCCCCTCCCTATTCCTGGCCCCAGACAACCACTGATCTACTTTCTATCACTACAGTTTTTTCCTTTTCCTAGAATTTCACCTTAATGAAATCATATTGTATGCACACTGTACGTGTTTGACTTCTTTCACTTAATAGAATGACATTTATCCACATTGTTGTATATATATTATCATATTTTTTTTTTACTACTTGGTAATATTTCAAGATAACACAATTTGTCTATTCACCAGTTGATCAACATCTGGACTGCTTCTACTTTTTGCTATCATGAATAATATTGCTATTAAATTGGCATAAAGTTCTCTGGGTGGACATATTTTTTTCATTTCTCTTGGGTAAATGCCTTGGAGAATTTTGGGGCTATATGGTTAAGTGTATGTTTAACTGCCACATTGTTTTCCAACAGGACTGTACCATTTTGCATTCCCATCACTAAGGTTCCACTTATTTGAACATCAATGATACTATTTTATACAGTTTAATGTAAAGGTTTCCCAGAACTACCTTATGGTTTTTATTTTTGTTTTATTTAAGAGAGAGAGTGTGAGCGGGGGAGAGAGGCAGAGGGAAAGAGAGAGAATCACAAGTGGGCTCCACACTGAATGTTGAGCCAAAATCAAAAGTTGGATGCTCGACTGAGCCACCCAGGCACCCCTATCTTATGATTTTAAAGAGCAAATTAAATTATCTAAGTCCTATAAAAATATATACCTTTCCCAGATATTATCATTAGCTTTAAATAAGCTGGTTAAACTTATTAGTGAGAATAAGAAGTTCGTGAGTTCAAGCTCTGCGTTGCTCTGTGCTGACAGCTCAGAGCCTGGAGCCTGCTTCAGATTCTGTGTCTCCCTCTCTCTGTGCCCTTTCTCAGCTCACACTCACACACTCTCTCTCTCAAAAATAATAAACATTAAAAAAATTAAAAAATTAAAAAAAAAAAGATAGTTAAACCAATTCAAATTTACCTTTTAATCATCTCTTCTTCTTTTTATTGTATTCTTACCTGAGCTGCTCAATTTTCTCTGGAGTAATGGGATCCTTCCCCAAAACTTGGTCTATCTCTTCATAAAGTTTTTTCTGAACCTCTTCAGAGGTGGTTAAAAAACAGATTGCCCAGGTGCACACTAAGTAAAAATTTATATTAATAACAATGAAAATAGCTAACTCATAGTTTGGGTACTATTATTATTTTGTTCCTGTATTTTCCTTTTTTTCTGATAGGCAAGATACCTAAATGCTACCAAAAAATAAAACAAGATTATTCACAGGATTTGTACTTCATTGAACAGAACACAAATATTTATAGAACATTCCTAAAGAGATAGTACAATCTGGAAAATTTCTTTCTTAAAAACTGGCAAGTAACTGAAGCCAAAAATGCATTTTAACTTAAGTAAAAATAGTAATGATAATAAATAAACTTCACATCTGAAGGAGTGTTAAATGCTGACAACTGTAACGGACTGTCTGGTTCATCCAACTTTGTGTAATAAAAATACTGATTTATCAGTTCACTCAGGAACCCTAATGAAATGATTCATACAAATCAAAGTAGCAGGAGATTTACCTATAAATCAATACTCTAAATTTTTACTTGTAATGGTAGATACAGTGGCTCAAGAATTGGTACCAGTTATTGCTTAGGACAGTGGTTGGTTCTCAAGGTTCTCAAAAACCACCTGGGAATTGATTGATAGCACAACCCCACATTTCGCAGATTCTGATTCAACAGGTTTAGGAGAGTCCACGCATCTATACTTCCAACAAATAACAATTATTTTGATGAACACCAAGATTGGAAGATTATTAAACTTATGGACTTATTTTTGCTTAAAATGGTTTATAGATTGTTCACTGAGAAAATGAGAAGATAAGAAAATTACATGATGAACATAAAACAGAGGTAATAAGAGTAGTTATATTTCCTTTAGAAATCCACTGGGATTACAAACTATTCAAAGAATGGAACCATTCAGATACATAGTACCTTTTGCCCTAGATTATGCTTGAGATGACTCGATCTATACTACTTTTTCTATGTCAAGTACTTTAAAAAATGCATTAAGTAGTTTCTACCTCCACTTATTAATTATCTCTTTCTTTAACTAAGGGCTGTCTTAAATTTGTTTCAAAGTTACTTTTTTTTAAATGTTTGCTTTATTCACATATTATCCAATTCCGATTCCTGAAAGGACATACTCACTTTCTAAGTGTTATTACCATTAAAATTTATAGCTGCCTGGTACTCAATTATTTTTTTTTTTACTCACATCCAGAGTTTATAAAAGGCACATGAGTAACTGCCTGTCCTTAGCTTTTTCCTACAAAAACTTCTTTATTAGGGCTTTTGAGTGAACTACAGAATTTGTATTTCACAAGTGACATGAAAACTTGTACAGACAGTGCATAATATGTACGCAATTTTACAATATATAGTAATATACAACACTAAAAGAGCACAAGGATATGCACACAGTAGGTACTCATATACCCCACTTTACTGTATCATCACTTAAAATATAATTATATAAGCTTAATAATCTCAAACATTGGTTCTTTTGTAGAACTCCATCAAAAAGTATGACTGAGCACAACTTAAATGTAAGATTTTAAGTCACTGAATGTTCTTTAATTATGATACTGAACCAAAGACACAACTGTATATTTGAGAGATACCTAGGAGGTCATCTAGAGCTAAACTCTTATTTTAGAAAAGGGAAAAATGTAAAGGCAAGTATCTTGCTTAGTAGTAGAGGAAGGACTTTAAAGTTTCCTACTCTCGTGACTCTCAAAAACTTTAGAGATACCTTAAAAAATAACCAACCCATGTGCAAAGAAACAGTGAGTGATAGGCTAAAATCCCCCCTAAAAACTGCAATACCATTAAAACATTAACTCGACTTTGGAAATGGTCACTTATTGTGTTCTGTATCCAGAGCACAACTAATTTAGATTTTTTTGAAGGTCTTTAGCAAAGATATATTTTAATATAGTAAATTTTTTTAATGTTTATTTTTAGTTTTGAGAGAAAGTGTGAGTAGAGAGAGAGAACTCATGAACAGGAGAAGGGAAGAGAGAAAGGGAGAGGCAGGGAGGGGGGAGGGGCAGAGGATCCAAAGCAGGCTCCATGCTGAGGGCAGAGAGCCCCAGGGGGGCTCAGGATGTAGGGCTCAGGCTGGAACCCAGGAACCCTGAGATCATGGCCTGAGGTCAGATGCTTAACTGACTAAGCCACCCAGGTGCCCCTAATGCAGTAAATTTTTAAAACAAGTTAAGTACTTTTTAAAAAAGTTCAATACATTATTTTTGACACATTTGACCTAAATTCCACAACTCTAGGTGTCAAAAATTTTATAAGGAAGAAAAATGTATGGGAAGTTTACATTTTGAATCATTGTTTTTAAACAAAGTTGTAAGTGAAATCCTTCAAATATATAATTTTTTTTCTATTTCAAACTGTTATTTTAGTATTTCCTTTAACATTTTATACTAGTATATTTTTATTTTATTTTATTTTATTTTTTATAATTTTTTTTTTCAACGTTTATTTATTTTTGGGACAGAGAGAGACAGAGCATGAACGGGGGAGGGGCAGAGAGAGAGGGAGACACAGAATCGGAAACAGGCTCCAGGCTCTGAGCCATCAGCCCAGAGCCTGACGCGGGGCTCCAACTCACGGACCGCGAGATCGTGACCTGGCTGAAGTCGGACGCTTAACCGACTGCGCCACCCAGGCGCCCCAATACTAGTATATTTTTAGAAACATACACAGATTTTTATAAACACCCTATGAATTAATGGTACTCTGCTAAACTAAAATACAGTAAGGAAACATAGAAACATATCACACATTTTAGAATTTTAAGTAAAAATCACCTTCAATTCTAACAAGAGAGGAGTTCTTTTAAATTGTGATCTCTGTGGCCTATATCCTCTGTTGGTAGACCTTAATAAGAGCAAACTGGATTGTAGTCAAAGAGAAAAGCCACAGCAGGAAATTGAAAATCTCACTGCTCTGGTTGGAAAAGTGTCAATAGCAGTTCATTTTAAAGGCACTAACTAGAATTCACAATCCATAAACTGTGTCAAGAAATTTATGGCAATGTTCAGAGGTGGCATAGAGCACCTGGGGTTAAAAAAAAAAAAAAGGCAGTTGTGTGAATCAAGCCTTTCAAACAAGAATAAAGAAGAAAAGAGACAGGAAATTATAAAGAGGTCTTGCAAACAATGTTTCTTTTGTTTTATCCCTGTGTATAATATCTCTCAAAAAAAATCAGTTTATACTTACATTTTGCAGTTATTATGCAACTGGCCAGAGAAAATATCATACTGTCTTCAAGGATCTAGGAAAGAAAACTAAGTTTAGAAAGTGTAAAATGTTTAAGGTGGCCTCTATTAGATCCTATTAAAATAATGTGTAGTACAGAATTAGGGTCAAGGAAAGGAAAAAAAGTCTATTACTTCTTTACAATGTTTTCACTTAAAAAAAGTCTAATGTAAAAACCAGTCTAAATACTGTATTGATTTTTTGATGCAATAAACATTTGTCAGTAATATCACTGGCTCATGATATGTTTTTTTGCAAATATCACTGGCTCAATCCTATCTTTCTGGCTTGGCCCGAAGCAGCAGCAAAGCCTCAAGAACAATGGAGAAGGAGCTGCCATTGTCCTTGGAGCCTTATTCAATTTCTGCACCCATACACATACCCAGCAAACCATTCTATCTCTGAAATTTGCATGCATAGAGTGGGCAGAAGATTCCTATAAAGAACAGGTGTGGACTCTTGTTCTTTGCCCGACAACACCACACAGTGGTATGCTGGGGGTAACAGAGGCACCCTGGGAACAAGCCAAGCTGCTATATCTAGTCATTTAGGTAGAGCAGCTTGGCTGATAAAGACTTCTATAAGTCCATGGGGCAACTGTGTGGCTCAGTTGGTTGGGTATCCGACTTCAGCTCAGGTCATGACCTCACAGACCATGAGTTCGAGCCCCGCATCAGGCTATGTGCTGACAGCTCGTGGCCTGGAGCCTGATTCGGATTCTGTGTCTTCCTCTCTCTCTCTGCCCCTCCCCTACTTGTGCTCTTCTCTCTCTCTCAAAAATAAACTTAAAAAAAAAAAAGACTTATACAAGTCCTCCTCTTTTATGATAGAAGAATTTTGATTCAGTATTTGCTTACTCAATATTAATTAATATACAGCTGATTCAAAGATCTAAATACCTGTACTAACATGAGACTAAAATACCTATACTATTTATAGATGATGTACAATAAAAGAGAAGCCACTAAATTTTAGGAGGGAATCTGGATTAAAGTGAATAAAAAACATGCTATACATGTGTGATTATCATTTATTTGATAAACACTGAACAATTACATCACCTGCTGGTCATTAAGGTTCCCTTGTACTAAGGAGTCAATGAAAATATGTTGACTGAAGTTCCTTCCTTTTCGTTCTTTTATGATTTTCTTTAAGATATATTCCAGTTGCATAAGAGCTTAGAGAAGAAATCCAAAAAAATTTAGAATATAAACATTTGTAAAGACTGAACATTTTTTAAATATTTTTGTACACTGTTGCTATGTGCAGAACAAAGCTTTCAAAAGTAAAAGAGGTATAACCGACAATTTTTAAAAAGCTAATTTATGCTTAAATTCATGAACTTTCTTTTCCTTATTTTTTGCTAAATTTTACATATAAAAAGCTGTTTAAAGCATGTAGGTACAATTTAAGGAATAATTATAAAGCAAACACCCATAACAGCACCACCTACATCAAGAAGTAGAACTAATGCCAGCACCTGGGAGGCCTCCACACACATAAACCTCCTATGATATTATCTACTTCCCTTCTAAATTCTGTCTTTTTAACTCCATTCCTCTCCCACATCAGGCATTTAGGAACAGAAACAGATGTAAAATAATCAGAAAAGTAGATTTATGAAACCAGAAGGATACAGAATGAATAACTGATATCCAACAGTCAAAATTATCCCGAAGTCATTGCTCAGTCTCCATCTTACTTGACCCATCACAGGATTTGATGATGTTGATCACATAGCCTCCAGGTGTAAAATTTTCATTTGAATCTTGGGGTTCCAATGTTCTCCTGGACTCCATACTTACCCTACCTTGTTGCCTGCTCATTCTGTCTCCTTTTGTTGATTCCTTCTCTTGAATTTCTTACTGATATAATGTCCAAGGTCAGGACCGAGTTTTTGGACCTCTTCTCTTTTGCTATTACATTCTTTACCTTGATGGTCACTAGTCTCAAGGCTTTAAATACAAACTATTGACTGAACACTCCCAAATTTATATTTATAGTCAGGAACTCTTTCCCCTTAACTCCAGACTCACGTATCTAACAACCAACTTATTAACCTCTCCACTTAGATGTCTGAAGCATATTAAACATAACATATACACAAATGAACTCTTGATTTTTCCCCACCAAAACTCGATCCTCCTACAGTCTGCCCCCTCTCCTTCATTCTCCAACTACTTCATTCTCCAACTACTCAGGCCTAAAACCTTGGTGTCACCTTCTCTCTTATACCACACAACTAATCTGTCAGTTAATGTTGGTGTTCTACCTCCAAAGTACAGAATTATTCTCCCTTACTATTTTTTTTAATTCTATATTTTCTGTTGCCTGCCACCTAGTCCAATCCACATTATTTCTCTTGCCTGTTTCATTGCAATAGCCCCTGAATTAGTCCCTGCTTCTGCTCTAGGTGCCTATAATCCATCACAGCAGCCAGAATGACCCTTTAAAAACATAACCCAGATTGGGGTGCCTGGCTGGCTTAGGTGGTAGAGCATGCAACTCTTGATTTTAGAGTTATAAACTCAATGCCCACGTTGGATGTGGAGATTACTTAAAAATAAAATCTTTGGGTGCCCCTGGGTGGCTCAGTTGGTTAACTGTCTGACTCTTAATTTCAGCTCAGGTCATAATCTCATGGTTCATGGGAATGAGCCTCACATTAGGCTCTGTGCTGACAGTGCAGAGCCTGCTTGGGATTCTCTCTCTTTCTCTCTCTCTCAAAATAAACATTAAGAAATAGTAAAATAGGGGCGCCTGGGTGGCGCAGTCGGTTAAGCGTCCGACTTCAGCCAGGTCACGATCTCGCGGTCCGTGAGTTCGAGCCCCGCGTCGGGCTCTGGGCTGATGGCTCAGAGCCTGGAGCCTGTTTCTGATTCTGTGTCTCCCTCTCTCTCTGCCCCTCCCCCGTTCATGCTCTGTCTCTCTCTGTCCCAAAAATAAATAAAAAAACGTTGAAAAAAATTAAAAAAAAAAATAGTAAAATAAAGTAAGATCTTCAATAAAATAAAATAAAATCTTTAAGGAAAAAAAGCAAACATAACTCAGATTATAACTGTTCAAAACCTTCCAGTGGCTTCCTATCTCATAGTAACAACCTAGTTTACAATGATCTATAACTCTGACAAAACCTGTTCCTCTCCCCAATCTTTCTGGTCTCATCTCCTTCTATTCCTTTTCTGACTGTCTCCTCTCCAGCCACAAAGTTCCCTGTACACCAAATAAACCAGAGTCCCACCTCGAGGACTTTGTAATTATTTTCCCTCTACATGGAATCTCCTTCCTTTGGATATGGAGATATTCACATGATCTGCATTGCCTGGTTTCCAGTGTTAGCTCATAAGTCACCTACTCTTAGTGAGGCCTTTCCTAATAACTAACCCTATTCAAAATTGCAACCTTCTCATTCCTGGCACGCCCTATTCCCCCTCCTGATTTAATTGTCTCCATAGCACTTTTCATCTTTTAACACACTATTCGGTTTACTTATTTAAAATTATTGGGGGCGCCTGGGTGGCTCAGTCAGTTAAGCATCTGAACTTCAGTTCAAGTCATGACCTCACCCACGGTTCGTGAGTTCAAGCCATGCATCGGGATCCGTGTTGACAGCGTGGAGCCTAGAGACTGGTTCAGATTCTGTGTCTCCCTCTCTCCCTGACCCTGCCCCGCTCTCTCTCAAAAATAAATAAACGTTAAAAGAAAAATTTTTTAAATACATAAAGTAAAATAAAATAAAATAAAATAAAATAAAATAAAATAAAATAAAATGAAATAAAATAATTGGCTGCCTCTTCCCACTAGAATGTGGAGCCACAAGGACAGGAATTGTTTGTTCTGTTCATGGACATCTCCCCAGCACCAAAATCATACCAGAATATTACAGATACTCAGTAAATAGTTATAGAGTGACATGAATATAACACATTAGCGATTAATATGAGAAATTATTAACACTGTACTGCAATGGTTCCCAACTTTGCTACAGATAAGAATCACTTAGGAAGCTTTTTCTAAAAAATCGTATAGTACAAGTCACACCTCATACCAATTAAATCCAAATGTTTAGGAATGGAAGCCTGGCTTCAATATATATATTTATTTTTAAATAGTTGTTTGTTTGTTTGTTTTTAGTGATCTCTACACACAGTGTGGGGCTGGAACTCATGACCTCGAGATCAAGAGCCATATCTCTGCCGACTGAGCCAGCACCCCTTATATTTTTTTAAAGATTCAATGTTTAGCAAAGTTTGGGAACTATTTCTGTACGTTCTCAAACCTACAGGTACATCAAAATAACCCAGAAAGCTTTCATAAAAATATCTGATGCCCAAGGCACCTCTCTCTCAGACTCCAAATAAACTGGCTTAGGGTAGGGCCTGATCTTCACTTTTGTGTCTTAAGTTCCCAAAGTGATTTTAATGTATAGACCAGGTTGGAAATTACTCACTTGAACAAAGGATGCACTGATCCAGCCATGGGATCCCAGTCACATAAACCAACACAGACTCATTTTCAATAAAAGCTCAAATTTTATTTATGTCAATGTTACAACCCAAGTAATGCATCATGTTAGACAATCTACTTTTATTTAGAATCAAAGAATGTAAATTATTTTAATTTTGTATAAATTGAACCAATATTTGTGAAATACTTTTTTTTATTAAAGGGTATGAATCCTAATGCATCCATCAAGATAATCACAATGATACTGAAAACCAGAGTATAGAAAATATGTCTGTTAAATTGGCTTTTGGGGGCTTATGTTGGACCTCAAAGGAATCACTAGAATGGTAAGCCCCATGAGGGCAGGGATTTTTGTCTCCTTCACACAAAATAATGCCTCAATAACATTTGTTGAAAAGAATGAAGGAAGAGAGGCACTTAGCTGGCTCAGTCAGCAGAGCGTGGGACTCTTGACCTCAGGGTTATGAGTTCAAGCCCCATGTTGGGTGTAGAGATTGCTTAAAAAATAAAATCTTTAGAAATAAAAGAAAGAAAGAGAAGGTAGGAAGAGACTACTGGGAAGCAACACTATTATATATGAAAAATAATCCATTTTTTGAATACAGCCCATGTACTTTAATTTACCCTACTTTCAAAAAAAGAACCAAAGCAGCTGAAAATAAAGGCATTAAAGTATTACAATCATAGGGGCGCCTGGGTGGCTCAGTCGGTTGAGCGTCCAGCTTCGGCTCAGGTCATGATCTCACGGTTTGTGAGTTCAAACCCTGCATGGGGCTCTGTACTGACAGCTCAGAGCCTGGAGCCTGCTTCAGATTCTGTGTCTCCCTCTCACTCTGCCCCTCCCCTGCTCGTGCTCTGTCTGTCTCTCAAAGATAAGTAAACACTAAAAAAAATTTTTTTAAGTATTACAATCATAAAATTACTCACAGAAAATAAAAGGGAGAATAATTTTGTGCAGCTTTCATAAATTAAAATTGTTATTTTTCTGTGCAAATTTTATAAAGTTATAACCAATGCCCAACAATTTTGAAAATATTTTTACTCAACGTTATAATAGCAAGACTTTTTACATAGCTACATTTTTTACAGAAAATCTATACAACATTTAAGTTGATATTATTTCCTTAGTAATTCCTACATTGTTGGACATCTAGATTGTTTCTCGTTTTCTACTTAGCACTACAAAGCACTACAAAAAAATATTCATGATTTTTTTCTTCTTTTGGATAATTTCATTTATTATTTATGACTTTAATATGTATTATCAAATTGCTTTCCCAGGACTGTACCCTTACATTTTCCTATAGGCTATACCAACCTCATTCTACAGCGAGTACTAGAGCTTTGTTTACTGATTCACTGCTTTTTCCTCTTTTGTTAAAGAAAAACCTTTAATATAGGAAACACAGGAGAAAAATATAAAGAGAGAAAATATAAATGACCTATAATCTCATGATTCAGAGACAACCTTATTAAAATTGGGGCACATATCCTTTTGTCCTTACTATAATTTAAGAGTAGTAAAACTTACCATCTTCATATTGTTTTTTCCGAGTTATACTTTTATCAAGTGATCCATCTAAAAAGCCTTTTCCAATTTCAGACCAAACCTGAAAATAGAAAAACATGCCTATTATCTTAATAAAGTACATTTTCTAAAGAATGACACGCAATCTAAGCTAATAATTGAGGATTTCGTATCTTACCAACAGATCTGATAATTAAGCTCTCCCTTTTAAAATTAGGCTAATCGGGGCACCTGGGTGGCTCAGTCAGTTAAGCATGCAACTCTGGATCTTGGCTCAGGTCATGATCTCACGGTTTATGAGTTTGAGCCCTGCATCCGGCTCTGTGCTGACAATGCGGAGCCTGTTTGGGATCCTCTCACTCTCTGCCTCTCCCTCTCTCTCAAAATAAATAAACACTTAAAAATATATATATTTTTTTAAATAAAAGTGGGCCAGTCATTCACTCTAGAGTCTCTGAAGATAGAGTTCAAATATATTTTAATAATTTCAGTCAAGGCACTTTAAAACTAATTACAATTAAAAAGTCAAAGTTCGTTGGGTCTCCTGGGTGGCTCAGTCGGTTAAGCGATGACTCTTAATTTCAGCTCAGGTCATGATATCACAGTTCATGGGTTTGAGCCCCATGCTGGGCTCTATGCTGTCAGTGTGGAGCCTAGAGCCAGCTTGGGATTCTCTGTCTCTCTCTGTCTCTCTGCCCTTTCCTTGACTGCACTCACTCTCATTCTCTCTCTCTCAAAAATAAATAAATATTAAAAAAATAATTAAGTAAAATAAAAAAATGTAATGTCAAAAAACAAAGAAAAGGTGAGGAACGATTCCACATTAAAGAGGTCTGGCCACGGGGCGCCTGGGTGGCTCAGTCGGTTGAGCGTCCGACTTCAGCTCAGGTCACGATCTCACGGACCGTGAGTTCGAGCCCTGCGTCGGGCTCTGGGCTGATGGCTCAGAGCCTGGAGCCTGCTTCCAGTTCTGTGTCTCCCTCTCTCTCTGCCCCTCCCCCGTTCATGCTCTGTCTCTCTCTGTCTCAAAAATAAATAAACGTTAAAAAAAAAAATTTTTTTTTTTAAATAAAAAAAGAGGTCTGGCCACTGAAAGTTAAGAAATTTGAGGGGCACCTGGGTGGCTCAGTTGGTTAAACGTCTGACTTCGGCTCAGGTCATGATCTCACAGTTCGTGGGTTCTACCCCACATCGGGCTCTGTGCTGACAGCTCAGAGCCTGGACCCTGCTTCGGATTCTGCGTCTCCCTCTCTCTCTGCCCCTCTCCTAGCTCACACACTCTCTCTCTCTCAAATAAACATAAAAAAAAAAAAAAAAGAAATTTGAATATGGGCTGTGGAGAACAGTATTGTATGAATGTTCAATTTCCCAAGTTTGAAAACTATGTTGTTGCTATATAAGAGAATATCCTTGTGTTTAGGAAATACAGACTGGAGTATTTAGGGGGAAAAAGACAAAATGTCCACTTTTTTTCTCAAATGGTTTCAGTAATGGTTCGAAAGAGGTAGGTAATGAATTACAAAAACAAATGGGGCAAAATGTAAACAACTGGTGAACCTGGGTAAAAGATATATGGGAATTCCTTACACTAGTTGCAACTAGTTTCTGTAAGTTTTAAATTATTTCTATTTTAAAGTTATAAGGAAAGAATGAAAAAGGAAGAAAAAGAAAATATCAGCATGAAAACATACTAGAAATAACAGGTCATGCTATAAATAACAGTGGAGATCTCTTAAAAACTGCTGTCTTATATGGGGTACCTGGGTGGCTCAGTCATTGGGATACTGACCTAAGCTCAGGTCATGATCTTGCAGTTCGTGGGTTTGAGCCCCACATCAGGCTCTGTGCTGGCAGCTCGGAGCCTGGAGCCTGCTTCGAATTCTGTGTCTCCATCTCTCTGCCCACCCTGTGCTCATACTCTGTCTCTCTCTCTATCAAAAATAAATTAACATTAAAAGAAAAAAATTTTTTAAAAAATGTTGTCTTGTCAATATGAAAAAAAATCAGACAAAAATAACTGAGTCAAAAATTGTTTCTTCATTAAAATATGAAAACATTTTAGGAATTCCTTAATCAATTTATTTTGACTGGGTATACAAACTAGTTTACTCCAGGAAGTGGAATTTAGAGTGATTTTTCTACTTTTATTTTTACACTCCTGAGTATGTGGATGTTTCATAAAAATGTGTGTGTGTGTGTGTATATATATATATATATATATATATATATACACATAAATATAATATACACATATATTTTTCTTTTTGAGAGAGAGAAAGCAAGTGCGAGCAGGGGAGAGAGGCAGAGGGAGAGAGAGAGAGAGGAACCTAAACATGCTCCAAGCTCAACATGGAGCCCGATGTGGGGTTCGATCCCATGACTCTGGGATCATGACATGAGGTGAAATCAAGGGTCGGATGCTCAACCAATTGAACCAGGCGCCCTAAGAAACATACATTTTTTAGTCATCAGGCATAAAAATTAAACCATTTTAATGGGAAAAAGCATATTAAATAACAGGGAATCAAACCACAGTTCCTAGTGATTTTTGTTTAAAAAAATTTTTTTAAATGTTTATTTACTTTTGAGAGACAGAGTGTGATCGGGGAAGGGGCAGAGAGAGAGGGAGACACAGAATCCGAAGCAGGCTCCAGGCTCTGAGCTGTCAGCACAGAGCCCGATGGGGGCTTGAACCCATGAACCGCGAGATCATGACCTGAGCTGAAGTCGGATGCTCAACCGACTGAGCTACCCAGGTGCCCCTCTAGTGATTTTTGTTTTAAACACATTATCCCAGTTATTTAACCAAAATGTTTTTATAGATTTGAATAAAATAAGGAATAATTAATTTCTCAGAGACCCAAAATGTGGCCAATGACCTAAGTATGATTTGAATTGAATAAATTAATTTAATATTGGGATTAAACACATGAATGCTGACATTGATAAAAATACAGAAGAAAATAAATTCCATATGTGAATCTAGAAAAAAACAGAAAATAAATCATTTTTAGACTGAATTAGTCTTTCTTCAAATCATATTCATTTCATTTTAATGCTCTACTGGCTTTAATTTCTTTCTATATGGGACATAGTCTAGTTCTATTAAAGTTTTTCTCTTTATTCTAGAATTCAGTATCATTTTATAACATTCTTCTAAGCATTAACAGGAAATTTCTTTAGTCACCCACTTTTTACATTTCAAAAAGTAACTGCTGAAAAAAAGTAATTTTTACATTTTTGAAAAATACAATTATCTTTGCTGGCACTGTTGATTTAGCCCCAAATGGAAATTCTATACTATAGGATGTGACATCTTTTTCTTGAGAGGCAAAGTCTACATTATTCAACTATCCAATTTGATTGAAAGAATAATTTTAAATTTGGCCCTAGACTTACTGTGCCATGATTCTTCTGAAAGTGAATGACTTCCTGGTCATCTTCAAATGTACTACCCATCACCATCTGTGTAACAGACTTCATAGCAAAACCAAGCATATGCTGGCAGAGGGGTACATGCTGCGAATCTGGGTAGGAGAGCCATTTATCTAATAATTCTTCTGAAAGCTGGAAGAGAACAGAAAACCACAATGATTTACTATTTCTTCTTGCTAGAAAAATTCAGCAAGTAGATTAATTTCACAGTGCAACTCTGTAATCAAAGTAAACATTCAAGTGTTTATTTCAACTGTCAGGCAACTTTGGCTCCACCTGTAATTATATCTTCAAGGATTTAGGTTCAGATTCTGTCAAAGGGTTGATTTGCAAAACAAAATAACACAACCACCACAATAATAAAAAGAGAAAATATAAATTACAAATTCAAGAGCTGGTAGAACCTTAAGCCTAATCTTAGTCTCTAATTAAAAATAGTAAAGGTTCATCACAGAATGCCTGTGATAAATATATGAATATGTAAAACCTTAGACATGCTCCAGTGACAGAAACCTCTCATAGTCTCTTTGTCATTCCTTCATTCAACAAATATTTATTAAATCCCTTGTGGAATAAAAACAATGGGTAGTAAATAGATCAAAAGCTTTGGAGTAGAAAAACCTTGGTGTTACTTCAGGTTCTATCTCTTAGAAGCATTGTGGCTTTGAGCAATTTGCTTAACTCTTCCAAGGTTCAGGTGTCTCAACCATTATATATGGATGACATCTACCTTGAATGGCTGCTGTGATATGGTAATTATAACCACATCATATAATGCAGGAAGAGTTTTTGTAAGGTAATATACATGAATTTAAGTTCCTTTCCCACATGAAATTCATGAAAGTTTTGTCACAGTATAAAGGATTAAAATTAAATGTGAGAAATAGAATAAATGTTTAAAATGAAAAGATTAGCACTACGTAGGTTTATACCAACTTAAAGTAACATATCTGGAGTACTTTTTTTTGAGAAAGGAAAGGGAAGCTTTAATGATTCCATAGTATCAAGATTAACAAATATACCTTTTTTAAAGTTTACTTTGAGAAAGCACACATGTATGTGAAAGCAGGGGAGGGGCAGAGAGAGAGAGGGAGAGAATCCCAAGCAGGATCCACACTATTAGCGCAGAACCCAACTCGGGGCTCAATCCCACAAACCACGAGATCATAACCTGAGCCTAAATTAAGATCAAACTCAACTGACTGAGCCAACTGGGTGCCCCAAATATACTTAAAAAATATCTTTGAGATGGGTGAAGATGAAGAAAACAGGAATATAATTATTAAAACAGAGCTACATTATTAAAAAATAAATTTCAGGGGCGCCTGGGTGGCTCAGTTAAGTGTCCAACTTCAGCTCAGGTTGTGATCTCATGGTGCATTAGTTGGAACCTCACATCAGGCTCACTGCTGTCAATGCATAGCCTGCTTGGGATTCTCATTCTCCCCCCACCCCTCTGCCCCTCCCTTGCTTATGTCTTTTCTCTCTCTCAAAATAAATAAAAACTTAAAAAATTTTTTTAATTAATTTCATGTTATGGACAAAATAATCTCAGATACTTTAAAAACTTAGAATTCTACAGTTATTACTCAAGTTTACATAACTTCATACTAAAAGATGAAAAAAGGGGCGCCTGGGTGGCTCAACTGGTCAAAGGTCCAAATTCAGCTCAGGTCATGATCGTGCAGTCTGTGAGTTCGAGCCCTGCATCAGGCTCTGCACTGACAGCTCAGAGCCTGGAGCCTGCTTCAGATTCTGTGTCTCCCTCTCCTTCTCTGCCCCTCCCCTATTCACATTTGATCTCTCTTTCTCTCTCTCAAAAATAAATAAACATTTTTAAAATTAAAAAAAAAAAAAGGTGAAAAAAGATTTTGGAAACAAACCATTAAAGTGACAATATTTCTAGGTAAAACTGGAAGAGCTAATGTAAGTTTGACTTATGGGTAATTATAGAAGTTTCAAACGTGAAAACTAAATATTAGGGGTAAAAAAGCTTTCTTATAGATTGAGTGCCTGGGTGGCTCAGTCAGTTGAACATCTAGCTCTTGGTTTCAGCTCAGGTCATGATCTTACAGTTTCTGGGATCGAGACCCATGGCAACCTCTGTGCTGACAGATCGGAGCCTGCTTGGGTTTGTTTCTCTCTCTCTCTCTCTCTCTGACTCTCCCCTGCTTGTGTGCGCTCTCTCTCACAAAATAAATAAACATAAAAACATTTTTTAAAAGTTTTGTGGAAAAAATAAAACATATTAATAGATATAAACCAGTAAGATTTCCTTTGTCTAAACATGAAAGTTTTTTTCCTTCAGAAAACATTATTTTCCTTAGTATGCATGAGATTTTGTCTCAAAACAATTCTAGTACAACTATGTAACTTGCAACCATCTCAGTCTTCATGCACAGAACTGGGAAACCTAACTGTGTGTTAAGTGTTCACCCACTCAGACTACAATGCCAGACTGCACCTTTTTCATCACTCCATCTACTCCTAAATATCTAATCCTTTTTTAAGTAAGTCATCAGGCCCAATGCCATGTGACAAAACTACAACCTCATCATTTACAATCTTAGTGTTGAGGTATTTGTTTGAATTTATTCCAAGTATCATATGTCAATGCTGAGCCTTTACCTTGATTCTTACATTCATTTTAATTTTTTAATAAAATGTATTTATTTATTTTGAAGGAAAGAGAGTGAAAGCAAGTGAGCATGAGTGTGGGAAGGGCAGAAAGGGAGAAAGAGAGAATCCCAAGGAGGCTCTGCACTGTTACCGCAGAGCCTGATGCGGGGTTCAAACTCACAAACTGCAAGATCATGACCAAAGCCAAAATCAAGAATCTGATGCTTAACCGACTGAGCCACCCAGGCACCCCGATCCTTGCATTTAAAGAATTTACAGGGCGCCTGGGTGGCTCAGTTGGTTCAGTATCGACTTCGGCTCAGGTCATGATCTAACGGCTCATGAGTTCAACCCTCGAATCCTCTCTCTGTGGTCAGCACAGAGTCCACTTCAGATCTTCTGTCCCTCCCTCTTTGTCCCTACCCTGCTTGCGCTCGCTCTTTCAAAAATAAATAAAAAACATTAAAAAGAAAAAAAAGCCACGAGTAGGATTCCGAACTCTTAAATCATAATAAAGTAGAATTTACTTTGGTATTAACAGTGAATTCCATTTATTTATTTTTCCATTTAATTTTGAAAATGCTTACACTCTGTTTAACCATTAAGTATGTCTTTTTTCCACTAATTTGAAATGCCACTCACTCTTATATACTGGATTCACACATGAACTTGGGACTTTTTCTGGACATTGTCTATTTTGTTGACTACACATATGCCACTATCATAACTTCGAAAATTTATTTTATGTTTATAATGTGTCCTATTATTATTTTCTTTCAAAATGTTCCAGAAGAATGACTTCCAGAATGGTGGAGTGAGGGCCTTGTTGATATTGTTCTTCCTCTAAAACAATGCTAACACATGCACACCAATGAAACAATGAAAATCAATCATTTCAGCACGGTGGCAATTAACCAGGATCCAGTGCCCATGAGAAGTATCTAGTCAACAAAAACTACAGAACCTCAGGACAGTGGGGTCTGTGATGCTTTAAAAAAAAAAAAATTAACGTTTATTCATTTTTGAGAGAGACAGAGCATGAGTGGGGGATGGGTAAAGAGAGAGGGAGACACAGAATCTGAAGCAGGCTCCAGGCTGCAGCACAGAGCCTGATGTGGGGCTCGAACTCACGGAACGAGAGATCATGAGCTGAGCTAAAGTCAGACACTTAACGGACTGAGCTACCCAGCTGCCCCTGTGATGTTTTAACTTAAGGTTATTTCCATCTCCCTTCTCTCTCCAGCTCAGTAGTAGCATGGTAGCCAAAAGCCAACAGCATTGCAGACAACACAGAAACCTGAAATCTTTGGAGTGTTATTAAAGCGTGATTACCACTGGTTATCAAATGGTCACTGAAAATGGGGTAGGGAATCCCAAGACTCTCTCCTTCTCCAAAAGCAAGTAATGGGCTGGCCCAAACTCAGAATCAGCTTCCAAAAAACTCTATAACACAGTCAAAAACTTACAGCAGCCAGGGGAAAGCCTGGTGAAGAAAGAAGCTGCTACTTTGCGGCAAGCACTGTGGCATTTTAAACAACCTTCCTACCATCTCCAAACCCCAGACAGGCAACAGCTATGACAATAGCAGTCAACATTCCTGCTACAGAGTGCTAGGAAGCAATACAGGCATTATTCTCAAAGAACTGTAGTTGTGAGTCTCAATCGGCCTGGCAGCTCCCATCAAGGACTGGTGCAAAGGCTTTCCTTTATTTTGCACAACTCTACATTCTCAGAGTGTTCCTAGGACACATTCTTGGGTAGCTTGTGCTGAAAACATTTAAAGGCACAGGTATTGGCCACAACAGCTGGAGCAAGAAACCACATTTGAGAAAAGCAAATAACAGACTAAGAAGCCTGGGAAGAAAGTGGTTAGGAGAGGAGATAAATGTGGGAATAAGATCTTTTGAAAGTTTCTGCATATACCAGGATTATTAAGAAAGCCATGCACATGCCAAAGAGCAGGATATATGCTCAGAGAAGGCTGGAGAAGAGTAAACTTTCACAGCTGACAGGTCTTTTGGCTCCATACAAGTAGGAAGTGAAAGCTGAAGTGGATTTATAAAAGGCCCAGACAAATGTTAAAGGAGGGCCCAAATGCAAAGCCAGTCTACAAATACTGGAAGAGTTTTTGTTTGTTTTGTTTCTAAATGGCTTCATGCCCAGTGTGGCACCTGTCTTGAGGCTTGAACTAATGACCATGGAATCAAGACCTGAGCTGAGATCAAGACTCTGATGCTATACCAACTGAGGCACCCCAGTGCCCTAAGAGTTTTTTTCTTTTTACTTTTCTTCTTTTCTTTTGTCAAGTATTTAAGGTAAATCTGTCAACACCAGCTGACCATTAAGCTAACAGAACAGATGCTTCCAGTGGCCATACATGAGAAGAATACAGACCTTACAAAAACAGGAAAGGCACTAAATAAGCAAACAGCAACACTGCACAACAAACAGCAAGAAGAACCTCTGAGGAAGGTAAAGAATCTGATTTTGAGGGAGGAGTTAAGATGGTGAAGTAAGGGGACCGGGATTTCCCTTGTCCCTCAAACACAGCTGTAATGAGGTCAGATCACTTCCAACACCCAGGAAATCAATTTGTGGAATTGCACAAGGATCTCCACAGGTGGAGGGAGACAGCTTGGCAGGATCAACGTGCGTGTGTGTGTGTGTGTGTATGTGTGTGTGTGAACTGGCAGAGATAAAACGGAGTAGGCAGGGAAGGGAGGGAACCCCTTCTGTGGAGAGACAAAAGGGAGAGAAAGTGAGAGGGTTTTGGTATCAACTTAGCACAAGAGGAAAACCTCTCCAGACCACGGACTGGGGAATGAGAAATACACAGAGTGCCAGTTTCTATTTTGCAAACAGCCTTAGGAGCTGAAACTCAGAGGTAGCAAAATGTGCGACTTTCTTTCGGCTTTCTCCAGATGGAATCTGCTACCCTATGCGCATGCCTGGGTGGGTAGAGAGCCAGCCCCTGGGCTCTGTAGCGATCTCAGGGGCACACTGGGAGAGAACAGTCCCTTCCTCAAGGAGTGTGGGAAGAGGGTTTATTGCCTCCCCACGGACAAAAGAGGCCTTTCATCAGCTGACTGAGGGGTGCTACACCAGAACATGGTCTGAGTGGTACAGGGCCCTTTAAGACATTGGGTTTTGAATCCCAGGCTGAGCACCTAGAAGACATGGGATTACTGTGGAGCAGGGCAAACTGAACCCGTGCTATTCTTTGAGGGCTGCTTGAACAGTGTGGTTTGAGACACCCAGTCCAGGGAAGAGAGACTGGGGTGTCTCCATTTTTCTCCCCAATACCAATACGTGGGACTTTGGAGAGCATCACAGCAACCCCCAGTGGAGGCAGGACCTACTTACACCAAACCCCACCCCTCCATGCCTGGCAACAGCTTATCCACTAGAGGATGACTAACTGACCCAAGGCAGCAGGCATCTCCTCCAGACAAGCGCAACCACCGGTTCCCCCACCACCCTTTTCCGTTTTTTTTTAAGGGTTACTTCAATTAACAAATCAAAGTGCACTTGGTTGAAGGTCCAAACACTCCACTACTACAAGCAAGGAGGAGCTTTGCAGAGGACTGACCAGTGCGATAGAGCAGCCAAAACACAACAGAGTGCACGCAACACACTCCAGAAACATTTCTGAAGTGCCAGGCCCTGGACAGTGTATGACCCCTTTTTAATATAGTGGTACTTGCAGGTGCAGAACACATAACAAACTATGAAAACACATAAAAGACAGAAACCTAACCAAAATGACGAAATGGAAGAACTCTCCTTAAAAGAAGAAAATTCAGGAAGAAATGGCAGCCAGAGAATTGCTCAAAACAAATATAAACAATATTTCTGAACAAGAATTTAGAATAACAGTCATAAGACTAATAGGTGGGCTTGAGAAAAGCATAGAAGACAGCAGAGAAATTATATCTACAGAGGTTAAAGATTTACGAACTAGTCACAATGAATTAAGAAATGTTACAAATGAGATGCAAAATAAACTAGATACAGTGACAGCAAGTAAAGAAGAAGCAGAGCAGAAAACAGGTGAAACAAAAGACAAAATTATGGAAAATGATGAAGCTGAAAAAAGAGGGAAAGGAAATTACTAGATCACAAGGGGAGAATTAGAGAGCAAAGTGATTCTATGAAATGAAACAGTGTCTGTATCATAGGAGTTCCAGAAGACGAAGGGCAAGAGAAAGGGGCAGAAGGTTTATTTGAACAAATTATACCTGAGGACTTCCCTAATCTGCAGAAGGAAACAGGCATCCAAGTCCATGAGGCACACTGAACTCCCTTCAAAATCAACAAAACAAAAACAACACATCAACACCACAACATATTATAGTGAAACTGGCAAAACACAAAGATAAAGAGAGGATTCTGAAAGTAGCTAGGGAAAAATGGTCCTTAATTTACAGGGGTAGACACATAAGGATGGTAGCAGAACTGTCCACTGAAACTTGGCAGACCAGAAGGGAGTGGCAGGAAATATTCAATGTGATGAATAGGAAAAACATGCAGCTAAGAATCCTTTATCCAGGAAGGCTGTCACTCAGAATAGGAGAGAGAAAGGCTTTCCCAGACAAACAAAAACTAAAGGAGTTCATGACCACTAAACCAGCCCTGCAGGTGATCTGAAGAGGGATTCTGTGAGTGGAAAGCAGCAAAGACTACAAAGGACCAGAGACATCACCACAAACATGAAACCTACAGATAACACAATAGCACTAAATCCATAACTTTCAATAATCACTCTGAATGTAAATGGACTAAATGACCCAATCAAAAGTAAAAGAGTATCAGAATGGATAAAAAACAAGATCCATCTATATGCTGCCTACAAGAGACTCATTTTACACCTGAGGACACCACAGATTGAAAGTGAGGGGATGGATGGGACACCTGGGTGGCTCAGTTGGTTAAGTGTCAGACTTCAGCTCAGGTCACGATCTCATGGTTCATGGGTTCAAGCCCTGCATTGGGCTCTGTGCTGACAGCACAGAGCCTGGAGTTCTGTGTCTCCTTCTCTCTCTCCCCCTCCACCACTCATGCTCTGTCTCTCAGAAATAAACATTAAAAAAAAAAAAGAAGAAGAAGAAGGAAAGAAAGTGAGGGGATGGAGAACTGTCCATCATGCTACTGGACATCAAAAGAAAGCCAGAGTAGCCATACTTGTATCAGACAAACTAGATTTTAAAACAAAGACTATAACAAGACATGAAGAATGGCATTATTACATATATATATATATATATATATATATATATATATATATATATGTGTGTGTGTGTGTGTATAAAATTATACATATAATTAATTGGTCTATCCATCAAGAAGAGTTAACAATTGTAAATGTTTATGCCCCCAATGTGGAGGCACCCAAATATATATATCAATTAGTCACAAACATAAACAAATGTATAGATAATAATACTGTGATTGTAGGGGACTTTAATGCTCCACTTATAGCAATGGACATATCATCTAGGTAGAAAATCAATAAGGAAACAATAGCTTTGAATTACACACTGGACCAGAAGGACTTAACAGGTATATTCAGAACTATTCATCCTAAAGCAGCAAAATACACATTCTTCTTGAATGCACATGGAACATTCTCCAGAAGAGATCACGTACTAGGTCACAAAACAGCCCTCAACAACTATAAAAGGATTGAGATCATACCATGCATATTTTTCAGATCACAACACTATCAAACTTGAAATCAACCACAATAAAAAATTCGGAAAGCCCCCATATACAGGGAGGTTGAAGAATATCCTATTAAAGAATGAATGGGTCAACCAGGAAATTAAAGAAGAACTTAAAAATATATGGAAGCAAATGAAAATGAAAACACAACAGTCCAAATCTTTTGGGATGGAGCAAAGGCAGTTCTAAGAGGAAAATACATTGCAATTCAGGCCTATCTCAAGAAGCAAGAAAGATCCCAAATACACAGCTTAACCTTACATCTAAAGGAGCTAGAAAAGGCAGCAGCAAAGAAAGCCCAAAGCCAACAGAAGAAGAGAAACAGTAATGATTACAGCAGAAATAAACAATATAGAATCCAAAACAAACAAACAAACAAACAAACAAAAACCCAGTACAACAGATCAATGAATCTAAGAGTCAGTGTTTTGAAAAAATAAACAAAATTGATAAACCCCTAGCCAAACTTCTCAAAAATAAAAGAGAGGACCCAAATAAATAAAATCACAAATGAAAGAGAGGAGAGATCACAACCAACACCACAGAAATACAAACAATTATTAGATAATATCATGAAAAATTATATGCCAACAAACTAGACAATCTAAAAGAAAGACAATTTCCTAGATACTCACATACTACCAAAACTCAAACAGGAAAAAATAGAAAATTTGAACAGACCCATAACCAGTGAAGAAATTGAATTGGTTATCAAAAACCTCCCAACAAATCAGAGTCCTGGGCCAGATGGCTTCCCAGGGGAATTCTACCAGGCATTTAAAGCACAGTCAATACCTATTCTTTTCAAACTGTTCCAAAAAATATAAAAAGAAGGAAAGCTTCCAGACTCATTCTATGAAGCCAGCATTACCCTGATTCCAAAAGCAGACACAGATCCCACTAAAAAGGAGAATTAAAGGCCAATATCCCTGATGACATGGATGCAAAAATTCTCAACAAGATACTAGCACATCGAATTCAACAGTACATTAAAAGAATTATTTACCATGATTAAGTGGGATTCATTCCTGGACTGCAGGGCTGGTTGAATATTCGCAAATCAATCAACATTATACATCACATTAACAGAAGAAAGGATACGAACCATGTGATCCTGTCAATGGATACAGAAAAAGCATTTGACAAAATACAGCATCCTTTCTTAACAAAAACCCTTAATATGGCCTTTTGTAGCAACGTGGATGGAACTGGAGGGTGTGATGCTAAGTGAAATAAGTCATACGGAGAAAGACAGATACCATATGTTTTCACTCTTACGTGGATCCTGAGAAACTTAACAGAAGACCATGGGGGAGGGGAAGGGGAAAAACAAAACAAAGTTACAGACAGGGAGGAGGCAAACCATAAGAGACTCTTAAAAACTGAAAATAAACTGAGGGTTGATGGGGGTGAGAGGGAGGGGAAAGTGGGTGATGGGCATTGAGAAGGGCACCTGTTGGGATGAGCACTGGGTGTTGTATGGAAACCAATTTGACAATAAATTTCATATTAAAAAAAAAATCCTCAAGGAAGTCAGGATATAAGGAACATACCTTCGCATCATAAAAGTCATATATGAAAGACCCACACCTAATATCATCCTCAATGGGGAAAAACTGAGAGCTTTCCCCCTGAGATCAGGAACACAACAGGGATGCCTACTCTCACCCCTGTTGTTTAACATAGTGTTTGAAGTCCTAGCCTCAGCAATCAGACAACAAAACAAAATAAAAGACATCCAAATTGACAAAGAAGTCAAACCTTCACTCTTTGCAGATGACATGATATTCTACATAGAAAACCCAAAAGACTCCACCCAAAGCCTGCTAGAACTGATACATGAATTCAGCAAAGTCGCAGGGTACAAAATCAATGTGCAGAAATTGGTTGCATTTCTATACACCAATAATGAAGCAACAGAAAGAGAAATCAAGAAATTGATCCCATTTACAACTGCACCAAGAACCATAAAATACCTAGGAATAAACCTAACCAAAGATGTAAAAGATCTGTATGCTGAAAACTATAGAAAACTTATGAAGGAAACTGTAGAAGACAAAAAGAAATAGAAAAACATTCCGTGTTCATGGATTGGAAGAATAAATATTGTTAAAATGTCAATACTACCCAAAGCTATCTACACATTCAATGCAATCCAAATCAAAATTGCACTGGCATTCTTCTCAAAGCTAGAACAAACAATCCTAAAATTTGTATGGAACCACAAAAGACCCCAGATAGCCAAAGTAATGTTGAAAAAGAAAACCAAAATGGGAGGCATCACAATCCAACTTTAGCCTCTACTACAAAGCTGTAATCATCAAGACAGTATGGTATTGGCACAAAAACAGACACATAAACCAATGGAATAGAATAGAGAACACAGAATTGGACCCACAAATGTATGGCCAACTAATGTCTGACAAAGCAGGAAAGAGTATCCAATGGAAAAAAGACAGCCTCTTTAGCAAATGGTGCTGGGAGAATAGGACAGCGACATGCAGAAGAATGAAACTGGACAACTTTCTTACACCATACACAAAAATAAATTCAAAATGGATGAAAGACCTAAATGTTAGACATGAAATCATCAAAATCTTAAAGGAGAAAAGAGGCAGCAACTTCTTTGACCTCAGCTACAGCAACATCTTACTTAACATGTCTCCGAAGGCAAGGGAAACAAAAGCAAAAATGAACCACTGGGACCTCATGAAGATAAAAAGCTTCTGCACAGCAAGGGAAACAAAACTAAAAGGCAACTGACGGAATGGGAGAAGATATTTGCAAATCACATATCAGATAAAGGGTTAGTATCAGAAATCTATAAAGAACTACCAAACTCAACACCCAAAAAACAAATAATCCAATGAAGAAATGGGCAGAAAACATGAATAGACACTTTACCAAAGAAGACATCCAGATGGCCAAGAGACATATGAAAAGATGCTCAACATCACTCATCATCAGGAAATATAAATCAAAACCACAATGAGATACCACCTCACACCGCTCTGAGTGGCTAAAATTCACAACTCAGGAAACTACAGACGTGGGAGAGGATGTGGAGAAAGGGAAACCCTCTTGCACTGTTGATGGGAATGGACACTGGTGCAGCCACTCTGGAAAAGAATGTAGAGGTTCCTCAAAAAATTAAAAATAGAATTATCCTATGACCCAGCAATTGCACTACCAAGTATTTATCCAAAGGATACAGGAGTGGTGATTTGAAGGGGCACAGGCACCCCAATGTTTACAGCAGCACTATCAACAATAGCCAAATTATGGAAAGAGCCCAAAAGTCCATCAACTGATGAATGGATGAAGAAGATATATATACAATGAAATATTACTCAGTGATAAAGAAGAATGAAATCTTGCCATTTGCAACAACATGAATGGAACTGGAGAGTATTACGCTAAGCAAAATAGTCAGAGAAAGAAAGATATCATATGATTTCCCTCATATGTGGAATTTGAGAAACTTAACAGATGATCATAGGGGAAGGGAAGAAAAAGATAAAAACAGAGACGGAGGCAAACTGTAAGAGACTCTCAAATACAGAGAACAAACTGAGGGTGGATGGGGCAAATGTGTGATGGGCATTAAGAAGGGCACTTGTCGGGATGAACATTGGGTGTTAAATATAAGTGATGAATCTCCCGTAGCCAAGACTACGCTGTGTATTAACCTGAGAATAAATTTTTTAAAAAAGGAAAAAAAAAATCTGATTTCAAGAGTTCCCATTCACATCTGTGCCCCTTAAAACAGAGTCTGGGTCTCAGTCCTGGGGGCATGGGCCCTCTGTCTCAGCCCTAGAATTGGTGACTGCTTCCTATACCTGCTATCCTATATTCTTTAGAGTTCTGTTTACTTCTGACTAACCAACCTCTCGTTACTGCAGTCCCATTATAGCTAATAATTCTTTATATTAAACTTTTCCTATTTAAATAATTGTGTGCTTTCTCTCTCCTGACTGGACCCACAATAATAAAGATCTTTAGGGGAGACTTAGTGGCTTAGTCAGGTAAGCTGACTCTTGATTTTGGCTTAAGTCATTGTCTCATGGTTCTTGAGTTTGAGCCTCACGTAGTGCTCTGTTCTAGCATTGTGAAGCCTGCTTGGGATTCTCTCCCTCTCTCTCTGCTCTTCCCTACTCACACTGTCTCTTCCTCCCTCAAGCAATAAATAAATAAAAATCTTAAAAAGAAAAAAAAATAAAGACCATTAGAAACACTAATCAAGAATTGAATTGCATAGGACAAGATATGGGGTTCACGAGTTCAAGCCTCGTGTCGGGCTCTGTGCTGACAGCTCAGGGCCTGAAGCCTACTTCAGATTCTGTGTCTCCCTTTCTCTCTCTGTCCCTCCCCACTCAAGCTCTGTCTCTGTCTCAAAAATAAATACACATTAAAAAAAAATTTTTTTTTTAAAAAGAAACAAGAGAGGGAAGGTACTACAGAGCCTAAGGACATTAAAAATATAACAGACTGTTTGGCAAGAAAACAAGAAAAGAAAGAAAAGGTAGTAGAAATGGAAAAGAAAACTGTCCACTGATCTCAAATACCAGGATAAAACATTAGAGTTAATAAGGAAATCTGGCAAGGTTAATGACTACAAGGTCAATATGCAAAAAAATCAGTTGTATGTATCAGCAAAAAAAGAAATTTAAAAACAGTACCATTTATGACAGCATCAAAGCCCCACTAAATATCTAGAAGTAACTTTAATAAAAGACATGACCTTTACACTGAAAAGTAAAAAAATATATATATTGAGAAAAACTAAAGACCAAAATAAGTGGAAGTGTACTCTTCCATGTTCATGGAGTAGAAGATTCCATAACACGTAAAGATAACTTTACATAAATCAAGTGACCTATACAATCACCTGGTTTATGATAAAGGTAACATTACAGTATAATAAAGAAAGGATGATCTTTTCAATAGGTTATGCTGGACCAACTGGATAACTGCCTAGAAAAATATGAATGTTAACTCCCTTCCTCATTATTTACACAATAAACACCAAATGTATTATAGATCTAAGTGTAAAAATTAAACAGTAAAAGCCTCAAAACAAAACTCAGACGAATATCTTCATAACATTAGGATAAACATGTTAACTAACCAAAATTTAAATAAAAACTTGAAATTAAAAAAAAATTTCTTGGGGCGCCTGGGTGGCGCAGTCGGTTAAGCGTCCGACTTCAGCCAGGTCACGATCTCGCGGTCCGTGAGTTCAAGCCCCGCGTCGGGCTCTGGGCTGATGGCTCAGAGCCTGGAGCCTGTTTCCGATTCTGTGTCTCCCTCTCTCTCTGCCCCTCCCCCGTTCATGCTCTGTCTCTCTCTGTCCCAAAAATAAATAAACGTTGAAAAAAAAATTAAAAAAAAAAAATTTCTTACATAGGACACAAAATGCAGTAACAAAAAAGGCAAAAGAATAATAAGTTGACTACACTAACATTAGTATCTGTTCATCAAAAGACAAGGTTAAGAGCATATAAAACCAAGCCACAGAGGAAGATAATTAATATTTCAATAAAGTTCTTAAATTTGGAAATTTTTAAGACCTCTTAAAAATTAAAAATAGAGAAGACCCCAAAGAAAAATGGTGAAAAGATTTTAAGTAACACTACCTCAAAGTTAACAAATGAAAAAAATGTTCAATTTTATTAGCTATCAGGAAAATACAAATTAAAATCACAATGAGAAACCTCTATACATCTACCAATACCAAGGAACAGTGAGGATGCAGAAACAAGAGAATGCTCATACTCTGCCATGAGACTGTAAGTGGTAAAACTACTCTGGAAAACTATTTGGAAGCATCTTCTAATGTATGAATTCATTTAATCCTTAATACTATGAGACAAGTAACCGTTATTACCCTCATTTTATAAATGAGGAAATGTATCACACAAAAAAGTAACATGCCCAAGGCTACACAACAAAAATCAAAGAATTCGTATTCCAACCCAGGTAGTGTGATGAAGAGTCCAAGCTGTCAACCATTATGCTTCTCTTTATATAAGTAAAAAAGGTAAGAACATATACTCTTAGACTAACCAATTATGTTCTTGTTGGGAAACTAAAATCAGAAGACAATTGGAACTTCAAAAATAGAAGGTGTTTTGAGATTAAGGGTCAGGATATAGGCCAAGAGTAGACTTAAGAGTAAGAGAAATAGAAAGTGGTGGGGCGCCTGGGTGGCGCAGTCGGTTAAGCGTCCGACTTCAGCCAGGTCACGATCTCGCGGTCCGGGAGTTCGAGCCCCGCGTCAGGCTCTGGGCTGATGGCTCGGAGCCTGGAGCCTGTTTCCGATTCTGTGTCTCCCTCTCTCTCTGCCCCTCCCCCGTTCATGCTCTGTCTCTCTCTGTCCCAAAAATAAATAAATGTTGAAAAAAAAAAAATTAAAAAAAAAAAAAAGTGGTAAAAAGTTTGCTGTCAGAAACTCAGTTTGAGACTGGTTCCAACATTTAACAAAAGGAATGCATTTATGTAGCATCACTATATTATTTAAAGACCCAGTACTTGATAACCATTAGACATAAACCTTCTTGAGGGTAGCTTTTTATACTGGTAATCAATCCTAGTACCTAGCAGTGTCTGGCAAATCTTAGATGCTCAATAAATATTTAGTGAATATAACCAACTCTCTTTTTCAAAATGACTGTCCTGTATCTACTACAAAGAGTAAGTTATGTTTCTGACAAGACTAAGAGAACTCTCTCAGAAGTTAATAGATACTTCTTTAAATATTCAAGTCTGTCTTACTAGTAATATATGTCCCAACTATATGTAAATGTAACTACATGTAAAGTCGTTGATCATCAGATCTTTCATTTCATAAAATTTGGCTTTTTACAAAGAACAGGTTTTTTTTCAATTTTTCAAAAGACAAAAAACAAAAAACAACTCTGATAAAAAATACTGAACAACACAGTAACCAGCAAGGAACATAATTCTTCCCAAATCAACTCCTGCATATTAGCAGTTTCCAGAAAAATAAAGGAAACCAAATATACAGTCCTAAAAAGTCCATAAATAAAAGGCTTTGTTCTTAGAATAAACTCAGTTTTGGTTTTAATTATTCAATGAATTATTAAGCTTTGTTCCTAATGAAAATTCAAATATTCAGACTATCCCTGATAGCTGAGTTCAGTTTTCCTGAATTGAAAAGAAATGAAAAAAAAGTAAAATAATATAAATGAAAATATAGAAATTAACTTAAATCACCCTAAATTTAACCCAGATGGAGATAACTACTTACAACATTTTTGTACCTAGCTTTTCATATGTTTTTCTATGGGATGAGTATCCATCTATAAATGTGCATACATGTGTGTATATAGATATACTTTGGAAAATGTACTAATACTATACAAACTGTTTTGTATGCTGGTTTTTTCACCTACCATTATGTTATGGGTTGATTTGTATCCCCCCAAAAAAATCTTACAGTCCTAACCCACGTACCTGTGGATGAGACCTTTTTTGGCAAGAGGCTCTTTACAGATGCGCAAGATGAGCACATTAGGGTGGATCTTGATACAATATGACTGCGTCCTTATAAAAAAAGGATACACACATGGAGACCTCCTTATAAACATGAAGGTAGAGAATGGAGTGATACATCTTACCAGACAAGGAACACCAAAGATTGCCAGCAAAACCAGAAACCAGGAAGAAACACAAGACAGATTCTCCCTCACAGTCCTCAGAAGGAGTCAACCCTGCTGACACCTTGATCTTGGATTTCTAGCCTCCAGAGCTGCGAGACCATATATTTCTCTTTTTTAAGCCATCAAGTTTGTGATACTTTGTTATGCCAGCCCAAACAAACACCATCTTAAAATAATCCCCATATATTAATAGGTGCCTGGGTGGCGCAGTCGGTTGAGCGTCCGACTTCAGCCAGGCCACGATCTCGCGGTCTGTGAGTTCGAGCCCCGCGTCGGGCTCTGGGCTGATGGCTCAGAGCCTGGAGCCTGTTTCCGATTCTGTGTCTCCCTCTCTCTCTGCCCCTCTCCCGTTCATGCTCTGTCTCTCTCTGTCCCAAAAATAAATAAAAAACGTTGAAAAAAAAATAATAATCCCCATCTATTAATAAATAAACGTCTGCCGTCTTTTTAATGTCTTTATTCTGATCCATTGTAAGGATTCACTATCATTTAAATAATCCTCTACTATTGGACATTTAAGTATTTCCAATTTCTGCTATAATAAACAATGCTTCAGTAATCATCTTTGTACATACATCTATTTCCATTTGGCTTCCCTTACATATGAAATTTCTGAGTTAAATAGTAATCATTTTTTAAGCTTTTGATATATATAGCCATGCTGCCTTGCAGAAGCACTTACCAATTTATATTGTTATCAGCAATATCAAAGTACCCATTTCCCACACCTCTGATATAAGTAGGTATTGTCATTAAAAAAAAAGACCCTGTCAGCCTAACAGGTAAAAAATATCTCAACATGGCTTTAATTGGCTTATTTTGCTAATTACTGGTAGGGTTTAGACAAGCTTCAAATATTTAGAGGCCATTTAACATGTTTTCTTCAATGTACTCCATGTTCACATCTTTAGCCATTTTTCTTTTGGAGCTTATATTTCTTTAAATTTATTTTAATGTTTATTTATATTTGAGAGAGAGAGAGAAAGTGAGGGAAAGTGCCCCTGGAGCTTATATTTCTAATAATGTATAAAAGATTTTATATGTAGTTGGTTTTTAAATGAAATCTGAGGGGGCACCTGGGTGGCTCAGCCAGTTGAATGTTTGACTTTGGCTCAGGTCATGATCTCACAGTTTGTGAGCTTGAGCCCCACGTCCGGCTCTGTGCTGACAGGTTGAGACCCTGGTGCCAGCTTCAGATTCTGCGTTGCCTTCTCTCTCTGCCTCTCCCCCATTTGTGCTGTCTCTATCTCAAAAATAAACATTAAAAAAAAAAAAAAGGGAATCCTGGGATCTTTCATTTAAATTAAATCCAGGGTGGGGCTCCTGTGTGGCTAAGTCAGTTGAGCATTGGCTCAAGTCATGATATCATGGTTCATGGGATCAAGCCCCACATCAGGCTCTGCACCAACAGCATGGAGCCTGCTTGGGATTCTCTCTCTCCCACTCTCTGTCTCCCTCATTTGTACTCTCTCTCTCTCACTCAAAATAAATAAACAATCTTTAAAAAAAGAAAGTCTTTAGGTAATTATTGTGAAATTATTAGAATTTCAGAGAAGCAAATGATTTTCAATTCCACCTTGCATTAGGTTATTATTGTGACTGCAAACTTAAAAAAGATTTTTTAAAAAAGGGGAAAAAAAAAAACCTAGCCAAGCAAAACTACATCCCAGGGTAGCAGAACAAGCTAGAGAAGAAATGTGCCAGACTGGAATGATATCCTGATCCTACTATTTACGAGCTATATGACCTTGGACTGGTTAATTTAACTGCTCTATGGTTCCTCATCTGTAAAAAGGGGTAAATAACAACACCTATTTATAAAATTGTTGTGAGGCTTAAATGAGTTCATACAATCTACTGGACCAACAAACTCAACAATTTTCACTGTTAACTATTACTAAGCTGTCAATTAAGAAGATTCTGGATAATAGTCCTAAATTACAAATCCAGAAATAGTTATTAAATCAGAATTTTTCCCACAAGTGACAGGAGAATATAGGGTTTCAGCACAGAGAATAGAGAAGTTACACTCACAGAATTAAAGTGGAGGTTTACACACAGCCTTGGAGCAAAGATGGTCAGGACAGGAAGGAACCAGAAGTCAAAGGATGAGGTTTGAAAGGATTAGAGAAGAATCCGAACAAAGAACTGAGATCTGGACAAAAAAACAAAAACAAAAAAAGGCAAAAAGATTATTATGTGAATATAAAGTAACATTTATTTTGGGGGGGAATAACTCTGGTAACAGCACTCTTCCCTCAAAGAAAAAATATTGGTAAGGAAAAGGAAGATGTTCTGACAGCAGCACTCTCTAGTCATATTCTTCCTGATTAAACATTTAACTAGTATTTCTGATGACTAAGTAACTTGCTTGTACTACGGGATTGACAATATAAACTCAAAATATATTTCTCACATTTGGACCCAGTCTATGAACCAAAACTTAAAACTATGATGGCAAGAAACATGAAAATTTGGAAATAATTTTCCATCTTGATTTGCCTTTAATCAGGTAGGAGGAGAAAAATCTGGAATACAGAACAAAAGCAAAGAAGAAAGTTTGGGAAATAGAGCCTATGATAAAAGATTAAAAAGTTAGAATTACTTAGTTTGAAGCACAGAAGAAAGAATAATTAAGGCTTACAATAAATATTACTTTAAAAAAAAAGGTATTTCTGTCACCACTGAAAGCAAAGCAAGGAGAAATGGGCAAAACTCCCTGGAGCTATACAATTAAATACGAAAAGATGTTGGTTACTGGCAAATGTTAGGTATTTAAACAGAACAGAAAAGAAGATTCTGACTTGTGAATGTTCAGAGAAAGGCAACCTAACTGCTTCCAGGGAGGACAATGAGGGATGACAAAACAGGCATGACAACCCAAGTGGGAAGCCTAATAGGCCTTGAGAACTTGATGTGAACAAAGCTAATAAGGTTTGTTTGACACACCAAACAGGAATGATAACAATGAGAGGGTGGAGATTTGGTATATAAGTCTCCTGAAGGGCGCCAGTAGAAATAGGAACTGGAAGGAGAGAGACTAATCAACATCCAGCCATGGATAAAGGCCTTGTTTCGTCTGTTTTTAGGAGGAAAACTGTGCAGAGGAGTCAATGTATTAATGCTTCCAGTAAACTCAGCAAGCCAGCCTCAAGTTTTGTTTGTTGTTTTTTTTTTCCAGCCTCATGTCTTGAATAGAAAGTATTAGTTTCAAACAAAACTCTGATAAGGAAAAAATGGCATTAAGTACTTATTAAATGTTATTTTTAAAAAGTAGTTAAGAGTCAATTATGCATCCTCTTAACAGCTTTCAGGTATTCTATAACTCAAAAAAGTTACAGAAGGGCTTATAATGTGCATTTAAGAACATTTTTAGAAGGAATGAACAAAGTAATAGAAGATGAGAAGGTAAAGAAAATAAAACTGACCCATGTGGGGGCACCTGGATGGCTCAGTCAGTTAAGCATCTGACTTGATTTTAGCTCAGGTCATGATCTCATGGTGGTTGTGAGATGGAGCCGCGCATCTCTCTTAAGATTCTCTCTCTCCCTCTGTCCCCCATCCCTCAGAAAAGAAAGAAAGAAAATCTACTTTTCAAACAAACAAAAAAAAAGAGAGCTTGAGTAGTAGTTTCTGAGTAGTAGTTTCTTGAGTAGTAGTTACTGTGTCCTAAGACCTGTAGTTGGGAATTTTAAATCATTATTTCACATCGTCCTCACAGGAAATTTGTAATGTAGATGTTATTAAGATAAGGAAATGAAAGCTCAGAAAGGCCAAGTAACATACAAACCATCATGCAGATACTAAATGGTAGAAGCAAGATTCAAAGCTTCTTGCCCAAGCTTAATCTTCACACTGTAAGATAATCCTATTTCCAAGGAGCTACATCAAACATACAACAAAATAAATAACTACATTTTGAAGCACAAAGATAAGAAAAAAGGAGATGGAAAACACAATCTAAGAAGGGAGAAAGATAAGAAAATCAATTTAATTTTGTCATGTCAGGTTGTTACTGTAGTTTAAAGAAGGTGCATGAAGAAGGGTACATAACTAAACTGGATACTAGAGTAGGAGTTGGCCAGGCAACATGAGAAACCTATTTCTTAAGAGAGAAGATGGGGCACCTGGGTGGCTAAGTCAGTTAAGCATCCAACTTCAGCTCAGGTCATGATCTCAGGGTTAGCGCATTGAGCCCTGCGTTGGGCTCTGTGCTGACAGCTCAGAGCCTGAAGCCTGCTTTGGATTTGTGTCTACCTCTTTCTCTCTGCCCTCCCCCACTTGCACTCTGTCTCCCTCTCAAAAATAAACATTAAAAAAATACATATTTTTTTAAATAGAGAGATGAGTTTGACTCATAGAGAAAACAAAGGAGACAATGACTAAAGAACTTTAAACTGGTCAGGTTTTGTTTTGTTTTGTTTTGTTTTGTTTTTGCTAATTTTTTTAAAAGTCTGGACACTTAACCAACTGAGCCACCCAGGTGCCCCTAACCTTTTTAGTTTTACTAAATGTTTACTAAGAGTCTATTCTACACCAAGAGCCAAGTATACAGACACAATTAATACAGAATAGTCCTTCCCTGCATAGGGCATACAGTTTAGGACACAGACATTCAAAGAATTACACAAAATGTAATTAACAAAATGGAAAGTGTTGTGAAGAAAAAGTACAGACTGTTATGACAGCATCTAAAAGGGGACAGTGGAATAATTAGAGATGGTTTCCCTGAGGAGTGACATTCAAAGTAAGAGCTAAAAGATGAACTTGCATTTACTAGGTATGTGAGTAGTTAGAGGAGACAATCTAAGCGATGAGAACAGCATATACAGAGGCCTTGAGACAGGAGAGAACAAGGTATAAAACTAAAAGAAAACCAATGTGGCTAGAGTATAAGCACAAATAAGAATGAGAAATGAGGGTGGAAAAGTAGGCAAGCTAAATCACAAATGGCCTTTAAAACTTACATTAAATATTCTGGAATTTGTCCCAAGAGCAAAGGGAAGCCAGTGGAGGTTTCTGATTAAGGAAATAATAAAATAAGAATTGCAGGGGCGCCTGGGTGGATCAGTTGGCTAAGTGTCCAACTTTGGCTCAGGTCATGATCTCATCGTTCATAAGCTCGAGCCTTGCGTTGGGCTCTGTGCTGCCAGCTCAGAGCCTGGAGCCTGCTTCAGATTCTGTGTCTGCCTCTCTCTCTCTGCCCCTCCCTCACTCACGCTCTGTGTCTCTCTTTCTCTCTCAAAAATAAATAAAAACAGGGGTGCCTGAGTGGCTCAGTTGGTTGGGCGCTGGACTTAGGTTCGGGCCATAATCTCACGGTCTGTGGGTTCAAGCCCCACATCAGGCTCTGTGCTGACAGCTCGGAGCCTGGAGGCTGCTTCGGATTCTGTGTCTCCCTCTCTCTCTGCCTGTCCCCTGCTTGCACTATGTCTCTCTCTGTCAAAAATAAACATTAAAAATAATTTTTTTAATATTTATTTTAAAATAAATAAAAACATTTTTAAAAAATTAAACTAAGAATTGCATTTTGAAAATATCTATTCTCACAGGTTTTGAATCTCAAGTCCACAGATACAAAAGGGTCTCTACCTAGAATCCAGGAGTTCATGAAATTGAATGAAGGAGAAAAATGTTTATTTTTTACTCACCCCTGATTGAAATTTAGCATTTCTTTTAATTGTGAATATAGGTCCTTTGACTCTGTCATTGATACAAATTTCAAATATGTACACATCATATGACGCTTATTACAAAACTCTCAAAATAATGCTTTTGTCCCTCATAATGCCATTACTTTAATATTATGGAAGTTTTGGGGCACCGGGGTGGTTCAGTTGGTTAAGCATCCAACTCTTGATCTCAGCTCAGGTCTTGATCTCAAGGTTATGAGTTCAACCCCTGTATTGGGCTCCATGCCCCAATCCATCAGTTAGTTAATTTATGAAAGTTTTGTACCCTATGATCCAGCAATCACACCATTAGGTATTTAAAGAATACAAAAGTACTAATTCAAAAGGATACATACACTTCAATGTTTAAAGTAGCATTATTTTTTGTTTTTAGAATTTTTTTTAACGTTTATTATTTATTTTTGAGAGAGAGGGAGACAGGAGCGCAAGTGGGGAAGGGACAGAAAGAGAGGGAGACACAGAATCCAAAGCAGGCTCCAGGCTCTGAGCTGTCAGCACAGAGCCTGACATAGGGCTCAAACCGTGAGATCACAATCCGAGCCAAAGTCGGATGCTTAACTGACTAATCTACCCAGGCGGCCCTAAAGCAGCATTATTTACAATAGCCAAATTATGGAAATAGCTCATGTCCATCCATTGATAAATGAATAAAGAAGATGTGGTGTATATGTATACAACGGAATATTAATCACCCATAAAAAGAACAAAATCTTTTGCATTGTTGTTGCCACTTGCAACAACATGGGTAGAGTGAGAGAGTATTATGATAAATAAGTCCGTCAGAAAAGACAGTATTTTCCATCAGAAAATACCATATGATTTCACTCATATGTGGAATTTAAAACACAAAACAAAGAAGCAAAGGGAGGGAAAAAAATGAGAGAGAGAGAGAGAGAGAGAGAGAGAGAGGCAAACCAAGAAACAGATTCAACTGTACAGAACAAACTGATGGTTACCAGAAGGGAGATAGGTGATGGGAATTAAGGAGTGCACTTGTGATGACTACCAGGTGATTTATGGAATTGCTGAATCATTATATTATACACCTGAAACTAATATAACACTAATGTTAACTGAAATTTAAATAAAAACTTAAAAAAAAAAATTAAAATAGAATCCATTAAATGTAAAAACTTAATTAAAATTACAGAAGTTTTAGAAACATTGCTAGATCTTGTTATTTAATGAATTAATAATGATGTATAGAGGCACCTGGGTGGTTCAGTTGGTTGAGCATCCGATTTCGGCTCAGGTCATGCTCTCACATGAGAGTTTGAGCCCCGCATCAGGCTCACTGCTCTCAGCACAGAGGCTGCTTTGGATCCTCTGTCCCCCACTCTCTCTGCCCCTACCCCGCTTGCGCTCTCAAAAATAAATAAAACGTTAAAAAAAATAATGAAGATGAGGTACATACATTAAAATATCACAAATTTTTAAAAAATAATATTCTTATTAGTATATCGTTTTCCCTTGTAGTTACACATATTTTTAAGTTTATTTATTTATTTATCTTAAGAGAGAGAGAGAGCATAAAAGCAGGTGAGGGGCTGAGAGAAGGAGAGACAGAATCCCAAGCAGGCTCTGTGCCATCAGCACAGAGCCCCAATGTGGGGCTCAAACTCACGAACAAAGAGATCATGATCTGAGTCAAGATCAAGGGTCAGATGCCCAATTGAGAGCCACACAGACAGCCCTGTAGGTACACATTTTAAAATGTTATTCTCAGAAGGACTCCATAGGTTTCACTAAAGGTACAAGGGATATGTGTCATAAGAAGAGTTTAAGAATCCCTGCAGAGGATAGAAAACGGATTAGGGGAGGAGGGCAGAGAGAAGTTAAAAAAACAAGCAATCGAGGTAGGATTATGGAAGCTTAAACTAGGATGGTGGCAGTGCTGATTGAAAGAAGAAGATCAATTTGAAAGATATTTGGAAGGTAAAATTGAGAGTATAGACTCTTTTAAAATGTAATTATCAAAGAATAATGTTATAAGTGCTTATAATAAAATGGAAATAAAAATGCAGAATCTAGGGGCACCTGGTTGACTCAGTCAGTAAAGCATGTGACTCTTGATCTTGGGGTTGTGAGTTTGGATGTAGAGATTACTTAAAAATAAAATCTTAAAAACAATTCAGAATCTAAAACTATCAATATAGTATGATGCTGATTAAAATTCTAATGTGTACAGAAAAAATAAAATGATAGAAAGCATTTTAAAATGTTAAACATGGTTATCAATGAGTAATGGATAGCATTAAAAATGTTTATTTTTTTCCTTAGGATTTCCTAAATTTTTCCATATTTTATAAAATGAATCAGAAAAAAGTAAACATAATTTTAGTTATTTTGGGGGAAATTCTAATGGCATGGAAAAACGTTTGTGATACGTTTTAAGGTGAAAAGTATATAAAATTATACATACAGTATGATCTCAACCACACATACATCTATAGTGATATTATGAATGATTTATTTAAAGTTAATGCTTTCTGGGGCACCTGGGTGGCTCAGTCGGCTAAATGTCCAACTCTTGACTTCAGCTCAGTTCATGATCTCACTAATTTGTGAGTTTGAGCCCCACATCGGGCTCTGAGCTAATGGCACAGAGCCTGCTTGGGATCCTCTCTCTCTCTCTGCCGCTCCCCCACTTTCTCTCTCTCAAAATAAACATTATAAAAAAAATAATAATAAAGTTAATGTTTTCCGGGGTGGCTGGGTGGCTCAGTTGGTTGAGCATCCGACTTCAGCTCAGGCCATGATCTCATAGTCCGTGAGTTCCAGCCCCGGGTCAGACTCTGTGCTGACAGCTCAGAGCCTGGAGCCTTCTTTGGATTATGTGTCTCCCCCTCTCTCTGCCCCTCCCCGACTTGTGCTCTGTCTCTGTCTCTCTCTCAAAAATAAACATTAAAAAAAATAAAAAATAAAACGTTTTCTACAGCAACCATACATTAATTTTATAAATTCCATTATTAAAAATTTTTTTAATGTTTATTTTTGAGAGAGACAAAATATGAGTGGGGGAGGGGCAAAGAGAGAGGGAGACAGAATCTGAGGCAGGCTCCAGGCTCTAATCTGTCAGCACAGAGCTCCATGCAGGGCTTGAACTCACAAACTGTGAGATCATGACCTGAGCCGAAGTCAGTCGCTCAACCAACTAAACCATCCAGGTGCCCCAATTCCATTGTTTTTAAAGAGCACAAATGGATGGATTAGTTTTGTACACAAGAAAGGGTTCTTTAAGATTTAAAATGACAAGAAAGAACAAGATTGAGATGGATAGAGTTTGTTTGTGGGGAAATAGGATATTGAGGGAATTTACAGGTAAGGGACACTATGGTCTCAGCAAACCAGGAGGCAAAGACACCTACAGCAAGCAAAGGAATTTGTTAGCAATACTAGAATAAGGGTGAAGGTTTGGAACAGTGCTATTGGGACACAGAGAACTGTCAGCACATAGGGCTCAGCTAAGGATCTTTAGGGACAAAAATTAATAGTATGGATTACTATTGTTCTCAAACTTTGTAAATACGTCATTTGTGGAATATCTTAAAAATGTCAGATCCCTAGGGGTGCCTGGGCGGCTCAGCTGGTTGTGTCCAACTTTGGCTCAGGTCACAATCTCACAGTTTGAGGGTTCGAGCCTCCATCGGGCTCTGTGCTAACAACTCAGAGCCTAGAGCCTGCTTCAGATTCTGTGTCTTCCTCTCTCTCTGCCCCTTCCCCACTCGCACTCTCTCTCAAAAAATAAATAAACATTAAAAAAATTAAGGGGCGGGGCGCCTGGGTGGCGCAGTCGGTTAAGCGTCCGACTTCAGCCAGGTCACGATCTCGCGGTCCGTGAGTTCAAGCCCCGCGTCAGGCTCTGGGCTGATGGCTCAGAGCCTGGAGCCTGTTTCCGATTCTGTGTCTCCCTCTCTCTCTGCCCCTCCCCCGTTCATGCTCTGTCTCTCTCTGTCCCAAAAATAAATAAAACGTTGGAAAAAAAAAATTAAAAAAAAAAAAAAAAAAAAAAAAAAAATTAAGGGGCGCCTGGGTGGCTCAGTTGGTTAAGCATCGGACGTCGGCTCAGGTATGATCTTGCAGTTTGTGAGTTTGAGTGAGCCCTGTGTTAGGTTCTGTGCTGACAGCTCAGAGCCTGGAGCCTGCTTCAGATTCTGTTTCCACTCCTGTCTTCCCCTCCCCCAATCATGCGTGCTCTCTTTCTATCTCAAAAATAAATAAACATTAAAAAAAATTAAAAAAAAAAACTGTTGGGGCTGCTGGGTGGCTCAGTCAGTTAAGCGTTTGATTGTGGCTCAGGTAGTGTTCTCACTGCTCTCGAGTTTGAGCCCCACATTGGGCTCTGTGCTGACAGCTCGGAGCCTGGAGCCTGCTTCAGATTGTGTCTCCATCTTTCTGCCCCTCACCTGCCCATGCTCTCTCTCTGTCTCTCTCAAATATAAAATAAAACATCTAAAAAAATGCTTTAATAAGTAAATAAAATAAAAATAAATTTAAAAAATTGTTTAAAAAAAATGCCAGATCCCTCTGCAGTATGATTTAGTTTTGTCCATGCAGAGGCCCAATAAATCTGCAGTTTTAACAAGAGAATGTGTTTTAAGTGAGCTTAGATCAGGTTTTGGGACTGGTTTAGAGTCTGGCCTGAACACAAAGGACAAATCTATTGACACAGAAAATTTGTTCAGGTTCTCTCCATTCCCATCATTCCAACTTACACAGAAGAGTACAGGTGTGAAAATTATTTATTGTCGTTTGTTTTGTTTGAGAATTTCAGGAGAATAAAAATCAGCTTAGAAAGACAAGAAAAAAAGTAGCAAAGACAAGACACACTAATAGTCAAAAATATACTATCATCTGTATTAAAGAATTCTGGGCCACACTTCTCATCACCTTACCTTTAGCAGGAGAGCAAAATTACTCTGCAGAGAATTAGTCACACCACTTTCATATAATTTTTTCCTCATGTGGTTTTCATTCACATTCCCACCATCAGATTGATACCTTAATAATGACTTAAGCATGGTTTCAAAAGGGTCCGCTGAAACAGACAAATTAAGCATTTCTGAGTCCAAGTGGGCAACAGAACTGAAAACAAAGAAAACAACTATAAAAACCTAGCACAAAACAAAGAGATCAAGGAGGTAGGGGACTGTAGCCAGCAGCATGCCAACTTTTTTCCCAATTCCCTTCATTATCTTTCCTAAATACGAACAGTTCAAGAGGCAATAAAAACTGTTAAGAATACAATATCCTGACTGGCAATTACACTATAAATAATTAATACTTAACATAAATATTCTACCTACATGACAACAATATCTTTGATTTTTAAAAAAGCTCATTCCACTGGTTTTAAAGCAAAATTGTTATTGGTGTGTAAAGGTTAAGTATTACAGTTAAAATTATTTGGCTGAGTGCAGAAATTTCTTTTTTCTCTTTCATCCATTTTTTAAGTGTTTCTTTAATGACTATATTGTTTCATACAAAAAAAATACATTGTAATTGTAAACAATTAAAACAGTAAAATACAAAAGAAAATTCGTCTAAATTTCACCAGAGAGATAATGTTCAACATTTTTGAGACTGCATTTTTTTTTTTTTTGACAGAGAGAGAGAGAGGAGGGGCAGAGGGAGAGAGAATCCCAAGCAGGCTCCACGCTCAGCTCAGAGCCCCAAACAGGGTTCAATCTCATGACTGTGCTATCATGACCTGAGCCGAAGTCAAGAGTCGCTGCTCAACCAACTGAGCCACGCAGCTGCCCCAATAAGACTGCTTTTGTTTTGTTTTGTTTTTATAGCTGTTAACATTACTTAACAGAAGGAAACAGAAAAATGTCAGATTTTACAAATACAAACACTTCTTTCAGAGCACTTCTCTCAGTTCATTAGTATGATCACTTCAATGTTTACATGGTTCTCCCACTCCCCAATACACCATAAGCTCCACAGGAGCAGAGACCACGTCTGGTTTTACTCACCTTTGCATTTCCTGACAGAGCCATCCTTCCATGTTATGGAAAGCTTAGTGATTAAGAACACAAACTCAGGCCAGACTGCTTACCTTCAAGTCCCATTTCTATCACTAATAAGTTGTGTGATCTTGGGCCAATGACCTAACCTCTTTGCACCTCAGTTTTCTCTAATGTCTACTTCATAAGGTTGTTCTAAGGATTAAATGAGTTAATATCTGTAAATGGCTTATAATAGTATTGGCATATAGTAGGCCATATAGATATTTGGTAAACAAAATAAATCTACATCAGCATATTAAGGCCTGATTATATTTTTTCATTCAGCCACTATTTAACTTTGCTTCAAATTTTTATTGTAAATAATATTAATATCTTTTCTCATTATATGAATATCAACTTATGATAAATTCTTTATGATATTATTGCTAAATCAAAGATCCTGCCAACCCTTTCTCCCAAGTTTATAAAATATTTACACTCCATGTTTGCCTATTCCCTTAGCAACAATGCATTTTGCCAATATTTTTCATATCTTCCAAGTAAGATAGGTAAAACTTTTATTTGCATCCCACTAATTATTAGACAGGTTGAAATCTTCATTTATTTATTGGCCATTTTTATTTCCTCTTTCTTAATTACCTTGTTTTTGCCCATTTTTCTGTATCTCCATTTTATTTTTATTTTCTTATTAGTTTTTACTTATATATATGGATGGTAAATAGTTTCCCCATCTCTTTTAAACTTTTTCAGGGTAACTTTTTATTTTACAGAAATATAGTAATCAACTACACATCATGGGTAGTAATCTGTGCTTTTTATTGTACTGAAATTTCTCATTTTTATACAGATTTACATAAAAATTTAAGACAGTTTACCTATCTTGTGCTTGATGGCTCCTAGATCTCATGCTAAGAAAAGGTTTATCAACACCTATCCTCAATTTAATATTTAAACCACGTTTTCTTCTAATACTTTTTAGGACTTTAAATTTTAATCATTTGGCATTTATTTTGCTATAAAGAGCAAGGCAGGGATGCAGATTTATTTTTTCCAAATAGCTAACCAGTTTTCCAAAACCGTTTATCACCTTTTCCCTTTATCATAAAATGCTCTCTTATGTATACTTGGTTTGTCTACCAGACTACCTACTCCATCAATCTGTCTAGTCTTATCATAATACAAGATTCTTTAAATTAATCTAGATTTATAGCACATTGCTTTATCAGATGGTATAAGTATTCCCCTCATGAATATTCTTTTCTAGATGTTTTCTGACTGCTCAAGTACCTTTACTATTCCAGATGCACCCTGGATCTATTTTTTTCAAAAAAATCCTGTTGGAATTTATATTGGGATTCTACTGTATATATCTATAAACTGAGGAGAAAAATAATTTTACAATACTGTAACTTCAGTGAGGTACTAATTATACAGACCTTAGCATAATGCCTGGCATATAGTATAAAACATTCAACAAATGTTAGCTAGTCTTACCCATGAACAATGTGTGGCTCTTCATGTATAGATGTTTATTCGTAAAAGATAAGGATCAGATAATTAGAAAAAAAATTAAACTTACATGTCTTATTGGGGTTGATATGCTGCTTCAGGGCATCAACAGTGCCCAAACTAACCACAAGGCGCCTGCCAAACCAGAAAGAGACCACAGGTCCATATCCCTCATGCAAATTAACCAGGAACTCGTGCAAACTTCCACTCTTCACAATATCTGGAAGATTACCATCTCTGAGAAAAGAACATTTGAAAAAATAACTTGGAAAAATAAGAAATTTAACTTGGAAGAATCAGAAAAACAATAACTGATACTGAATTAACTGTGTCAACAGATGAGAGCAAAGTTGAATGAAATGAAAATTATTGCAAAATCTAAAACTTAATTAAATTTGACTCCTTACTTTCTGTAGTTATATTTAGATATGGATTTTTCTGATATTTTGAGAATTTGTAACAATTCAAACCAAGAAAAAAGCTACACAAGGAACATCTGACTTACACAATGGAAAATAATCCCATTTTTGCAACATCTCATTTTGAGATAGCAATGAACATCATCATAGGCTGACTTAAATCATCAGATCAGTTCTGGCATTTTTTTCTAATTTCCTTCTATCTTAATTATTGTTTTTTATTTTCAATACTCTGGCTAGAGAAAGTGAAAGCAATTAAAGTTTTTTTTTTTTTTCAGGTTTTGTGTAACTTTTTATTTCTTATTTATTTTTTAAAGTAAACTCTACACCCGATGTGAAGCTTGAACTCACAACCCTGAGATCAAGAGTTGGATGTTCTAATGAATAAGCCAGCCAGATACCTGAAAGCAATTACAGTTTTTGTTTATACAGCTCTCCTTTCTGTTCTTAACAAAGTTCAGGTTTAGGCCCAGAGATAAATTTAGAGTAAATAAAGGAATTAAATAAACTATGTAATTTACAAATATGGTTTCGTTTTGATACCAAAAATTAAATAAGAGTTAACTCTACTGAATTCCAAATAATAATAATAATAACAATAATAACTACTCACTTTTCTTCAGTTGGAGTAATCCCTGGAATTCCTGCAGCTTGTCTAGAAGCCTTAAGGAGAAATTTTAAAATAGTTTAGTATAATGACTTAATGTATAACATATAACTTAATGTATAATCACATAACCCATAAGTCAGATGTTTTGCCAAGACATCTGCAGGACTAAGCGATGGCTTTCCAATTTGGTTGAATATCAAGAATTATTTCTATATTAAAATACAAAAACTGGGTTCCTTGTATTTAAAAGAATAATCTTAATATTCTTCCTCTGTGTCAATTAAACTAACAAGTTTGAAAGTTTTAATCTCCATTCTACATCAACTAATATATAACAAAGTACCTTTTTTGTTGTTGTTCTGAGTCTACGTATGGTCCCTTCTGGCTTGGCTTACAAAAAAAATCAATGTCATGCTTACAAGAGTTTCATTCCTAAAACTGTTCTCTTTCTAGCCAAAGAATTTACCAAAATACAATATGATATTCATCTTTTGCTTTAATGTAGTCAGTTTTTAAATTATTTTAGAGAAAGCATGCACAAGTAGCGGAGAGGGGCAGAGGGAGAGAGAGAATCTTAAGCAGGTTCCATGCTCAGCGTAGAGCCTGACTTGGGGCTCAATCTCATGACTGCGAGATCATGACCTGAGCTGGAATTAAGAATTAGATGCTTAACTGACTGAGCCATTCAGACGGCCCAAATATAGTCATTATTGTCAGGGTCATACAATCACTGAGGTGTGTGGCATACAAATAATAAAATAATTCATAGCAAATTGTTCAAGTAACAACCTCTAAAATGAACTGGGGAAAAGTATGTAAAATTTTAATATTTACAATTTTATACTGGGGTTACAGCTGCTATGTTTTGGGATCAATGTTATTTTTTTCTTAGTTTTTATCTTATGATAAGCATATTATTCTTTAATATGACTTTTTATAATTTTCTTTTGATGTTTATTTATTCTTGAGAGAGACAGAGTGTGTGTGGGGAGGGGCAGACAGAGAGGGAGACACAGAATCCAAAGCAGGCTCCAGGCTCCGAGCTGTCAGCACAGAGCCTGATGCGGGGCTTGAAGTCACAAACCATGAGATCATGACCTGAGCTGAAGTCGGATGCTTAACCGACTGAGCCACCTAGGCTCCCCAACTTTTTATCATTTTTAAATAAACTAAATATTTATAGAAAAAATAACATGAAATATTTACTCCAGGATCAATTCTGAATTTTGTCAACAATTTTGATTAATATTAGTCAGCATTTATCTATCTAGCATTCTGCCCCCTTTCTTTTTCTTAATTAACATTACATAAGTAAATGAATAAATATTTCTTTACTTGAGCATTTATTGTTTTATACCTTAATTAAAAGAAGAGGTTTCCTTTTTTATTTTTAATTCTAATATAGTTAACATACAGTGTTATATTAGTTTCATGTGTACAACATAGTGATTCAACATACTTGAACATTTAAAGGCTAAACTATGTTCATCATATAGTAGAAATTGCCTAGGGCACCTGGGTGGCTCAGTCAGTTAAGCATTCGACTTCAGCTCAAGTCATGATCTTGCAGTTCCTGGGTGCAAGCCCCACATCAGGCTCTGAGCAGACAGCTCAGAGCCTGGAGCCTGCTTCAGATTCTGTATCTCCTTCTGTCTCTCTGCTCCTTCCCTGCTTGTGCACTCTCCCTGTCTCTCAAAAATAAATGAATAAACATTTTTAAAAACTAAAAAAACATTGAGGGCCACCTGAGTGGCTCAGTTGGTTAAGCGTCTGACTTTGGCTCAGGTCATGATCTCATAACTCATGAATTCAAGCCCCGCATCGGGTTTTGTGCTGACAGCTCAGAGCCTGGAGCTTGCTTCGGATTCTGTGTCTCCCTCGCTCTCTGCCCCTCCCTCGCTCATGCTCTGTCTCTCTGTTCTTCAAAAATAAATAAACACTAAAAAAATTTTTTTAATTGAATTAAAAAAATTTTTTACAAAGGAAATTGCTTAATCATTTTCCTACTATACTGCTATAAAACATCTCAGCTATTTTTTCTTTCTTTCTTTTGTTTTTTCATTAATATAAGTAGTGCTATAAAAATCTTTGTAAAACTTTACTTTTTTCCTCCTTTGGGGTATATATGCCAAAAGAGAAATACTAGATTGAACGGTACTAACTATAGAGTTTTTCAGTTTCTGCTAAATACTACAAGAATGCTATCTAGGTAATAGTATGCGTAGTATGTGTCACTTGTATTTAGCTGATAACAATGAAATCTACAGTGTATAATTCTGTCCTACAGTCATCAATAATGGAAACTTGTCAAGTTTAATATTTTAAATAGGGAGGAAATTAGAAAAAAGATAAACCCAGTGGTATAAAAAATCCTACTTTCAATTTCCTGGGATAAAATTATTAATCATAAAACAAGCTTCTTGATTTCTCTTTAAACATGGTAGATCCATAACATTCATCAATTATCTGTTCCTTCTGAAAACCCACTAAATGGAAGTGAATAAGAAAGGAGAAAACAAAAATAAAGAGAAAGGGAGAGGAAATAACAGAATGAACAATTCAACAAATTTCTGAAAGTGTTAAGCTGTTGGAGAAGTGATTAATTGACATAGTTGAGAGGCCTCCTCTAGGAGTCTGCAGAGGAAGAAGGAGGATTCCTAAAAAAGCAATCAGATTTGCACTCAGTAACCAGAAAGCCTGGATAAGACATAAGGTAAGACACAGACTTAACCAATTCTTAAAAAGTTGGCATACAGATTCTTTATTCCTCTGATTACCATCCTTCTGGAAGTAAACCTCAAGATTCCAAATTCAGGAAAAACAGGCTGGGTTAGTGGTTGCACCTATAACTCTAAGGGAAAACATTCTATAATCTAATACGAAGCCAAACTATTATTCAAGTGTAAAGCTAGAACAGAAACCTTTCAAATAAGCTAGGTTTCATAAAATGTATTTTCCATGCACACTTTCTTAGGAAGCTACTGTAAAATGATGCACTGCAGCATATATAGCAAGTGAAACAAGAAAGGATTGTGAGGCATGTAGGAAATAGGGTACATAACACAGATGAAGAGAATACCCACAGTGATAGTAAAAGAACAAGAGCTAAACTGAAGGAGACTATAACCAGTACCAGCTGGGGAAGGAAGATGGATGGCTCCAGAATGTGTATCTTCATGCTGAAGAAAATGCAACTGATGTCTTTGAATATTTGGACACCTTCACAGAGTAGTGTTACGACAGAAATGTTGAAGATTTGGAAAAAACTACTGACACGCAGGGGTGAATAAACTCTAACGATGTGGAAATACTAAGTACAATCCCTCCCCACTAACCTAATCCTGGCTTCCACAACTCCATCAGCAAACAGGAAGAGGGAGCATTAGAAGTCCTCTGCATCCTCTGGATAAAATGGTTCCTATAGCAAATGCCACATTTCATCAGCAAAAATGAAGAGTGAACCTCAGAATGCCAGGTAAAATGCTCTCCCACTCTTTACTACATCCACATCTCCCAAATAGCTAAAATGATGAGAGGGATCCCAAAATTGGTATGCACCTGGACAAAACCCTGCAAAACTTCAATCTCCCCATTTCACTGCCTCACCACTACCACTGGCCTTGAGACTATCCAGAGTGTTATTATGATCTTTTTCCTTACTTATGTTAGACACCACACAAAGGCCAGGACTACCAACCTTAGGTTTTCTCTCATCCCCAGACTCCTATACCTACAGAAGTTTATCCTCTTTCCCTGACCCATCTCTCCCCTATTCAAGCCTCCACCCTATCTTAGCAACTCATTCCCATGGTCATACATTAGATTTTTTTTTTTTAATTCTTAACGTTTATTTTTGATAGAGAGTGTGTGAATGGAGGAGAGGCAGAGAGAGAGAGGGAGACACAGAATCTAAGCAGGCTCTAGGCTCTGAGCTGTCAGCACAGAGCCCAACGCAGGGCTCGAACTCACAAACCACGAGATCATGCCCTGAACCAAAGCTGGACGCTCAACCAACAGAGCCACCCAGGTGTCCCCATAAATTAGATTTTGACATGATCAATAACTTCAACATCTCCAGAATTTTAACATTAAGCATCCAAATCTCCAAGCACCTCCTATCTTTCCTTCTCAACTATTTTTATTATCTTCACTCCAAAAACTATTTTTACCCCAAAAAGTACTTTTAACACACCCACTTACATATTCATTTTCCACTTTACTCAGCTTAGATTCCATGGTACGTCATTATAAACATTCCTTTGTCCTGTATCCTTTTGCCCTATATCCTGGTGTCCCAGCAAAACACCAATTCTAATTAAATCCAACATCTGACAAACTGTCCCTGAATCCACACAGCTGAAGAGAAACACAACCATGCTGACTAGTCTTATTTTAATTTCATGAACCTCCAGTGAACTGCCTGGAAATCACACACTTCCCTAGTCTATCATTCTGTAATCTTCTAGATGGCTCTTCTGCTCCTTTTCTTTCTTTAAATCCCCTATCCCCACCAGTAACTGATAATCTTGCTACTTTTCCATTGAAAAAATGAAAGCAATCAGGAAATAACTTCCACACCATGACTATCATCTGCCTACATGTATGCCAATATATTCCACCTTCCCTTCTATTAAACTGTCTATGCTCCAAATGAAATATACCCCTCTTCCCTCCACACAATCTCTGCTATCAAGCTAGCACCAGATCTCACCAAAATTATTTTAACGGCTTCCTAACTACCCTGCCTACTTCTACCCTTACCCTAGGTCCACAAGTTTATTCTTAACATATCAGTCAAAATGATTTGCTTAAGATTTAACTAATAATATTAAATTTTTAACTCCCTTAAATTTAAAATGTCACTCTTCTGTTGAAACCCTCCAGTGGCCTACTTCAGAATGAATGCCAAGTCCATAAACTGGCCTACAACAAAAACCTGCCTTTCCTCCCCATCATTCTGATTTTATTTTTCTTACTAGTTTCCTCCTCACTCCACTCCAGCCACACTAGTCTTCTGTTTTCCTGGAACACATTAGGATGTTTCCCCCTGAAGATGTGCATATGCTATTCTCTTTGTCTGGAATGCTTTCTCAGATACTTGAATGGCTTGCTCCCTCCCTCATCTCCTTCAGGTCTCTTTTCCAATTTCTCCTTACCTCTTGGTCATCCTATTTTATTAATATTTTTAATTTTAAATTCCAGTATAGTTAATATACCGTGTTAGTTTCAGGTGTACAATATAGTGACTTAACACTTTCACACAACATGTGGAGCTCACCGTGACAAGTGCACTCTTTAAACCCCATCACCTATTTCACCCATCCTCCCACTACCTCTCCTCATAACCATCAGTTTGTTCTCTATAGTTAAGAGTCTGTTTCTTAGTTTGTCTCTTTTCCCCCCTTTGCTCATTTATTCTTTCTTAAATGCCAAAAATGAATGAAATCATATGGTATTTGTCTTTCTCTGACTTATTTCACTTAGCATTATACTCTCTAGCTCTATCCATGTCACTACAAATGGCAAGATCTCATTCTTTTTTATGGCTGAATAATATTCCATTGTAAGTATACACCACATCTTCTTTATTCATCAATGGATGGACACTTGCACTACTTCCATAATTTGGCTGCTATAAATAATGCTCTATAGGGGGGCGCCTGGGTGGCGCAGTCGGTTAAGCGTCCGACTTCAGCCAGGTCACGATCTCGCGGTCCGTGAGTTCGAGCCCCGCGTCGGGCGCTGGGCTGATGGCTCAGAGCCTGGAGCCTGTTTCCGATTCTGTGTCTCCCTCTCTCTCTCTGCCCCTCCCCCGTTCATGCTCTGTCTCTCTCTGTCCCAAAGATAAATAAACTTTAAAAAAAAAAAATAATAATGCTCTATAGGGATGCATGTGTCCCTTCGAATTAGAGTTTTTGCATTTTTTGTTACATACTCAGTAGTACAATTACCGGATTGTAGGATAGTTCTACTCAAATAACAACTGTTAGCAAGGATGTAGAGAGAAAGGAATCCTCTTGCATTGTTGGTGGGAATACAAATTGGTGCAGCCACTCTGGAATATTTTTCCTTAAAAAAAACTGACCATCCTACTTTAAAATAACACTACCTGTTCCCAACTTTATTTTGCTCCATAATACTTAATACTAGTATTTTAGTGTTATTTGTTTATATTATTTGTTCCCCCTCACCAGAATATGAATTTTCTGCCTGGTTTGTTCACTGCTGTATAGCCAGTACATGGAACTGTATCTGGCTGAAAGACTAAACAGTGCTCCTTCCTATAGACTAATCAAAGGGCAATCTCATTTAAAGATTATCAAAAATTCAAGATCTGGAGAGGCACCTGGGTGGCTCAGTTGTTGGAGGGTCCAACTTCGGCTCAGGTCAGGATCTCATAGCAGGTGGGTTCCAGCCCTGCACCCAGCTCTGTGCTGACAGTTCAGAGCCTGGAGCCTGCTTCGGATTCTGTCTCCCTCTCTTCTCCCTCTCTCTCTCTCTGCCCTTCCCCCTCTCTGCCCTTCCCGTCTGTGCTGTCTCTCCCTCTCAAAAATAAACACACATTTAAAAAAAAAAAAAAAACAAAAAAAACCCTCAGGATCTGGAGTCATTAAACATTTAGTTTTAGATAAACAGGATACAGGACATTACAGGTTGTGTAGCTGCAATATTACAATCTAATCCATTTACCATCTCTGAACATTTAAGGTGTTCCCTCATTATTATCAGTGAGGTTTTGGGGAGCTCAGCTACTTAACTTTTTCCACGAAAACACCACCGTCTTTTGTAAACAGGTTAAGAGATGATTGCTCATCTACTAGCTCCTTTCCCTCTCAGAATCACCCCCTGAGGCTGATAAAGGCAAGCAGATAAGTCTAGTAGAACAAGATTCAGAGCTAAAGCAAAGTCGCTACTTCAAGCTCAGGAACTAACCCACCACAACGCTCATTCCACAGCTCCATTTGCTTCCGAGGCCCTGCGAAAAGCAAGACCGATCTCGGCCGTGAGGACTTTGGATTTCGTTAACAGACGGAAAGACTGATAGAAAGGCAGGACACGAAGGAGAGAAAAAAAAAAATCGAGGAGAATCCTCAGAAAAGGACAAAGGAGTGGAGCACTCTCGCACCCTCAAGTTTCCTCCCAGACACCCTGGAAAATGGAATTTGGGTTTGGCAGGATTACTGCCCAAAAGTCACCCCAAAGTACTGCTCACGCAGCCTGTGACAGAGGCGTGGCAGTGCCGGGAGCAGGTAGGCAGCAGGACCCAGAAGAACGGCCCTAAGCCCTCAGGCGGCAACGCGTCCCAGGCCGTGCGCGCCAGAGGGGTGCTCCAGCCGCCCACTCAGCTCTCCTCCCAGCGCAGCCCGCGCGCACCCCGCGAGGCGTCACGTGCCCGAGAGCTGCAGCTGCGCGATGCGGGAACGGGAACACAAGCGAGAGCGGGAGCCCTCCTCTCAGGCCCGCTCCCTGCGGCCCACTGCGCGCAGAGCGACGCGGATGCGGCAACAGAGGCTGGGGCGGCTGTCAGAGTCCCCGAGGCCGAGACGGCGATTACCGGATAGAGGTAGAGCACCGCTGCCACCAACGCCAGCAGGAAGGTAACGGCGAAGATCGCAAAGTCCAACATGGCTCTTCCGCCGACGAGCCACGTCTCACACCCCGCGCTCCGGCAGCAGCGCCTCAGCCTGACCAGCTCTGCGGAATGGGCGTGAGGGCAGAGGCGCCCTGTGGACATTGCGAGCCAATGGGCCCACCGGGGGGCGGGGCCGGGGCCAGGCGAGGCTGGCGGGGAGAGCAATGGAGTGCCGAGGCCCGCGGCTGGGCCGGAGCCACACCCCAGGGCGGAGTTGGCGGCGGACAAGGCCTCGGGGCACGCCCATGATTTGGGGTTCCTGTCGCAGGAGAAAGTGGAGTCTAGGCTTCGGAAACGTTAGGAGTTACCATCGCTCTGCCCAGACCAACACTTGTCCCAATGGTTTTAGGATTAAAACTCATAAACCAAAGATTCTTACGGCGTAGCTTCCGGAGCAGCAGCAGCAGCACCGGCGAACTGGCTAGGAATTCTGATTCTCTACCCCACCCTGGGAGCGAGAGGGATTCCGCAAGTCTGTGGTTTATTTAACAAAGCTGTTAAACACCGTGAGAACCACTGACCCAAGCTAACCTGGACAGGAGTGTCTAAGAGTCAAGCATCGTTAGATGTTCCTTGTTTCGAAACATTATTTGAAGTGCTAATAAATGTGATTCCTTGACACTTTCTCGTGATTGAAGGCAGCGAACTGTTCAGTTATGGTAAGATTTCCTGACTCTACTAGAGTTTCAGAAAATTGAATTGTCTAAGCTTCCATTTCTTTATATATAAAGCAATGGAAATAATACCACACAGAGTTGCCTGCTGGAATAAATGAGGTATTTTATGGAAAGCACTTAATACAGTTCCTAGCAAAATGCTCGTTAGTATTTAGCACTAGTTATTCTGAACATAAAAATATCCTAGGATCCCTCTTCTTTTTCACGGACTCAGAAGGCTTTGTTTGTTTGTTTGTTTGTTTGTTAATTTTGAGAGAGCGCTTGAGCAGGAGAGAGGCAGAGAAAGAGAGAGCGAGAAAATCCTAAGCAGGCTCCAGACTGTCAACGTGGACCCAGTCCCAGAGTTCTGTCCCACGTACTGGGAGATTATGACCTGAGCTGAAATCAACAGTCCCACACCTTACCAACCAAGCCACCCAAGCTGTGATTCAGAAGTTTTTATATGTATAATGTAAGGCACAGGCCATTACTTACTGGTGTTCCATTTAGTGAATGCACACTCAAAGTATGTATGGTTTTTATAGCTTTCATAGTATAAAGTGTGTCTCTCACACACACACAGACACACATACATTCACACACAAAGGCAGCAATTCAGTAAGTGGAATCATTTGAGGTTGCATTTTAGAACACCTGTGATAAATGACTTCTCGAGTAAGCATGAAACATCTCATTGAAAATGCCAAGGCTTTTGGCATCTATAGCAAATATAAATGTTGCTATTTGATATTTTATTTCGCAGAAATTGTACTTTTTTTAAAAAGAAAAGTATGTATGTATGTATTTATTTATTTATTTTAATGTTTTATTTATTTTTGAGACAGAGACAGAGCAGAGTGGGGGACAGGCAGAGAGAGAGGGAGACAGAGTCCGAAGTAGGCTCAGGCTCTGAGCTGTCAGTCCAGAGCTGACGCGAGGCTGGAACCCACCAACCTAAGCCGAAGTCGAAGGCTTTACAGACTGAGCGACCCAGGTGCCCCTACCTAAAAATATTTTATGAAACCATGTATATACTTTCACACATTTTGATGTTGACATCTAAAATTTTTATCTTGACTTAAAAGGATTAAATTTTCAGTGTATTGTAAATATTCACATTTGAAATTATTGTATCTCTTTCAAATGTATGAAAAGGAATTTAAATACCATAGTGATGTGATGACTATCACCAAGCATTTATTTTTATTTTTTATTTATTTTTAAATTTACATCCAAGTTAGTTAGCATGTAGTGCAATAATGATTTCTGGAATAGATTCCAGTGATTCATCCCCTATGTATAGCACCCAGTGCTCATCCCATCAAGTCTCCTCCTTAATGCCCCTTCCCCATTTAGCCTATCCCCCCCCAAACACAACCCTTCCAGCAACCCTCAGTTTGTTCTCTGTATGTAAGAGTCTCTTATGTTTTGTCCCCCTCCGTTTTTATATTAATTTTGCCTCCCTTCCCTTATGTTCATCTGTTTTGTATCTTAAAATAATTTTTTTAATCTTTATTTATTTTTGAGAGAGAGCATATGAGCAGGGGAGGAGCAGAGAGAGAGGCAGACACAGAATCCGAAGCAAGCTCCAGGCTCCGAGCTGTCAGCACAGAGTCTGATGCGGGGCTCGAGCCCACGAACGGTGAGATCATGACCTGAACCAAAGTCGGACACTGAACTGACTGAACCACCCAGGCTCCCCCATCTGTTTTGTATCTTTTTTTTTTTTTTTAATGTTTTTATTTTTGAGACAGAGACAGAGCATGAGCAGGGGAGGGGCAGAGAGATGGGGAGACACAGACCATCTGTTTTGTATCTTAAAGTCCATATGTCTGAAGTCATATATTTGTCTTTCTCTGACTATTTTCGCTTAGCATAATACCCTCTAGTCCCATCCACGTAGTTGCAAATGGCAAAATTTCATTATTTTTGATTGCTGAGTAATACTCCATTGTATATATATATACCACATCTTTCTTTATCTGTTGATGGACATGTGGGTTCTTTCCATAATTTGGCTATTATTATCAATAGCTCTGCTACAAACATTGGGGTGCATGTGCCCCTTTGAAACAGCACACCTATATCCCTTGGATAATACCTAGTAGTGCAATTGCTGGGTCATAGGGTAGTTCTATTTTTAACTTTTTGAGGAACCTCCATTCTGTTTCCCAGAGTGGCTGCAGCCGTTTGCATTCCCACCAGCAGTGCAAAACAGATCCTCTTTCTCCACATCCTCACCAGTCTCTGTTGTTGCCTGAGTTGTTAATTTTAGCCATTCTTACTGGTGTGAGGTGGTATCTCATTGTGGTTTTGATTTGTATTTCACTGATGATGAGTGATGTTGAGCATCTTTTCATCACATAAAAGTCTTTTAGAAATTTCTCTTGGGTCAGTTACATCACAAGAGATTGCCTTTTATCCGGAGGAACTCCCATATCCCCTCATTATCTCCAGGCTTATAGAGAGAGTTAAACTCCTCATGGCCCACAAAGAGAAATGCCTAATCAGTTCCTAGAGGAAATAACCTAACAGTGGCATTTCAACAAAAAGAGGCTAGTGGTGGAGCACCCCCAGCAGAATGGAGGAATTTATTACTGACATTTTTATAATTTCCAGCACATGGTGATAATAAAAAGAAGACATTTAGTTGGTTTATTATTGCTTTAAAATTCTCTACACACAGTGCTCACTTCAGCAGCACATATACTAAAATTGGAATGATAGAGAAGATTAGCATGGCCCTTAAGCAAGGATGACATGCAAATTCATGAAGTGTTGCATATTTTAAAAAATAATACAAATAAAATTTTGTACACAACAATGCACCCCCTTTTGTCTGAACCTGGAGCAGAACACTACATCAAACAAACAGTAAGGCCTTGTTAATTTGTGTCAGAGAGAACATAGGTGGATTCTAGGCATGTCTGTTTAAAAAGAATAAAATCTAAAGGCTAGGAAGGGCAAGTATATTTATATGGTTTCATTCATTCAGGATTTGAGATTTTAGTGTTACATTGAGCACCTGATACTGGATCTGAATGTTCTTGTTTGGTTAACTGAAGCCTGGATTGAATACTGGCCAACAGTCATTCAAGTTGAGATGCCAGATATCTCCTGGCAGGGACTCAGCAAACTAAGGAATTGGGGCCCCATCTGTTTTTGTAAACAAAGTTTTATGGGAAGACAGCTATGCTCATTTATTTATGTATTGTCTATGGCTGCTTTCATGCCACAATGGCAGAACTGAATAGTTGTGATAGAGACCACATGGCTCTCAAAGCCTAAAATATTATCTGGTCCTTTAACAGAAAAAGCTTGTGGGTCCCTGCTGTAGGGGAAAGAAATCTACGGATTTAGGGAGATGGGAATGTTGGTATGGATTTTGTTGACATGTCAAAATACTTTAGAACTCACAAAGGAAGTTAACAAACTGTTACATAAGTGATATTCTATCTTTCTGCCCTAAAATTATACCTTCATAATGCCAAATTTAAAATATGTGTAAACTATGGTTTTTATGATTGAAAGTCAATAAACTAACAAAGATAGGTGAACTTAGTTATTGCACATGCCTAGGCATTCTACAATGGTCTAGTGTGTTTGGATAAAAAATAAAATATAGACACATAATTCAGAAATTATTTGTTTTATAAAGTTAATTTTTCATTTCAGCAGTATCTCTGTTTTTATAATCAAGATTTCACATCTTTTTTTCCTGGCAGTGTTTTCCTGGCAGTAATGCCAACTTAGCTTATCTTGGGTCATAGTATTTCTTGGATAGATTTTTTTAAATATAATCTTTTCAGGGGCACCTGGGTGGCTCAGTCGGTTAAGCGTCCGACTTCAGTTCAGGTCATGATCTCAAGGTTCGTGGGTTCAGGCCCACGTCAGGCTCTGTGCCGACAGCTCAGAGCCTGGAGCCTGCTTCGGATTCTGTGTCTCCCTCTTTCTCTGCCCCTCCCCTGCTCGCACTCTCTCTCTCTCAAAAAATAAAATTAAAAAAAATTTTTTTTTCAAGTTTATTGAGGCATAATACATATACAGGATAATTTTTAAATTCTTTTCAATTGGAGAAATTTTCTTTGTTCAGACAGTAGGGAAAAATTTGGCTCAAGTAGCAAAAAAGAAAAGAATGCATAACTGCTATGTACTATTTTTCACATTCATTAGTGTATCAGGCTGAATAATGGCACCCAAATATGTCCACATCCTTATCTCTGGAATTTGTAAATGTTATTTTACATGGTAAAATACACTTTGCAGAGGTGATTAAACTAAAACTCTTGAAATGGAAAGATCAAGTTGGATTATTCATGTGGGCTCAACATAATCACAATAGTCCTAATAGGAAGGACACAAGAAAAGTCAGAAACAGAAACTGAACTGAATCACTGAAACTGATTTCTAACTTCTGACCTCCAGAATTGTAAAAGTGAATTTATGTTGTTTTAAACCACTAAATTTGTGCCAATTTGTTATAGCACCAACAGGAATGGGGTATAATGACCTTTAAATAAAATGACACAACTTAAAGAATATCTATCAGTTAAGTACTATTTTATAGTAATTAGATTCAGGGTATTAGCTATTCACTTCAAAGAAACTTACTTCGCCTCTCTTACTAAAAGGTTACTCCTTGCCAAGGAAGTAATTTCTCTTTTGTGTCAGATTATCTAAGCAACTGATCTCCTTGAATAAGATTTGTCTCTTTATTTTAGTCTGTGTTGCCATAACATTGTATGTATCATATATTCCCTTAATAGTGTATAACAATATTAATCTTTTGGTACATTTTTATGAAGAATTGCATACTTGTTACCTAACACTTTAACATATGTAGCACAATAATCTGGATGCCTACAACCAGTATGTCATTTGGCCTACTTTCATTAAAGTGAAATTAAAATTATGTATTACAACAGTGTATTTCTTTTTAAAAAATTTTTTGGTTTATGATCTTATGAATCACAGCTTACCTAACAAGCATCCTACTACATCTCATGACACATCCTTCAGATGATTGCCTGTGTCTGCTCTGATTAATGATGTGCTGGACTTACAATTTACACTCACAGGGCAGTCAATGATCCCTTATTTTCTTGTTCTGATTTTTTTTTAATTTACTTTTTTAGTAATATCTACACCCAAATATGGGGCTCAAACTCATGACCCGAAGACCATGAGTTACAAGCTCTTCCAACTGAGCCAGCCCGGTGCCCTCTAATAGTGTGTTTCTTACCTCTGATCCTTTAATGTTATTTCATTTGATCCCTAAACATCATTAACACTCTATTTTACACATGAAGTAACTAAAACCAGATAGGCTTAAGTGTCTTACTCTAAGCCATAGAGGTACTTTATAGGAGAAATGTAAATTGAAGCCAGATCTTTTGTTCCAGACCTGAGCTCTTTCACTGGATCCCATTCTATTAAAGACATATGATAATATCTGAGAATCTTGACCAATATTGATGGGTAGATCAAAATTTCCCATTTCAATATGCTTAAAAAAATAGTAGTGACCTTAGTACATTAGGATCTGTTAACAGTATGTAAGACAACTGTGAGAAATTAAAGAATGAGGGTTGTCTTGGGATGCCTGGGTGGCTCAGTTAGTTGAGCATCCGACTTCAGCTCAGGTCATGATCTCAAGGCTTGTGAGTTCGAGCCCCTCATTGGGCTGACTGCTATTGCTGCAAAGCCTGCTTGGGATCCTCTGAGTCCTCTCTCTCTGTCCCTCCACCACTTGGGCGCACAATCTTTCTCTCAAAAATAAAAAAAAAAAATGAGGTTGTCTTAGGAAGGAAAACACTAGAAAACACTGCATTATAAATTAGTGAATTTGCACTGTAACTTATATAGGTCACTCTTGTGAACTTGTGTCAATTAGCATTCCCAAGTTTGATTTTCTTTAGGATAGTGATAGCGCCGATTCCCAAACCATCACAAGTTCATCACGGTAACACCATCTGGAGAAAGCCTGTACCTGGATAAATCTCCCCATGTGACTATGGCTCTAATTAATAAGACTGTTAGTTAATATTCTATTCATTTAGTCAGTATGGGAAAACAAAAGTATTTGCATATAACACAACCTCTCAAAATGATTTTGGGTTTTAATGAAAATTTAGATTGTCTTCTCAAATAAAAGTTCCTGATGACCCACATATTCCCTTTCAGATGTAAAATCTCATCGTTTTTAAGCTGTCAATGTCCATTTTCAACCTATTTGACTGTTCAAGTTCTCATTAAACACATTCTTATGTGTTTTCCCATATGTAAATGCCTCTGTGATGTTGCTTGAAGTATTCTGACCAAAGATGCTTAAATAGGATTCTGCAACTATTGTTCTAGGTTAAATAATTAAACCCATCTTTACTTCTCTTTAATCATCATGCCATATGCATAGGAATGACTTGGCACACTATTTTCTTCTGAGAATCCATGATTTTTTGAAAATTTATTCTGACAGAGAGTGTGCCAACAGGGGAGGGGAAGAGAGAGAGGGAGAGAATCCCAAGCAGGCTCCACACTGTCAGCACAGAGTCCAATGCAGGGCTCAAACCCACAAACTGTCAGATCATGACCTGAGCTGAAGTCAAGAGTCAGACACTTAACTGACTGAGCCACCCAGGCACGCTTGAGAATCCATGATTTGTTAAATGATTTGGGACATAAGTTAAAGTTGAATACTGTAAGAAGGCACTTACTTTCAAAAAGAAGTTTCTATCACTAGATCATGAAAAATGCTAATTCACAAATTTTTTGAGGCCTTCCTCTCACTCTCCAATTTCTGCAAAGTTACAATTGAACCACTTTTGAAGGGACACTTTCTATTGTTGTTGTTGTTGTTTTTTTTTTAATTTTAAAATGTTTATTCATTTTTGAATGAGAGATAGGGAGACCCAGAATCCGAAGCAGCCTCCAGGCTCAGAGCTGTCAGCAAAGAGCCTGACACAGGGCTCAACCCCATGAACCATGAGATCATGACCTGAGCCGAAGTCAGATGCTTAACCAACTGAGCCAGCTAGGTGCCCCTGACACAACTTTAGAAAATAAACCAAACATACTGTGAGGCAAAGAGTTTTACAAGTATTGAATAGACTTCAAAATTATTCTAGTATGTTTAGTAGTGAAAAAAGTAGTAAAAAAATTTCATAATAAAAGGTTTCAAAAAATGGTTTAATTTCCCATCAAATGAATGATACATGGTAAGAAAATATAACTCCAGTATAATTGCATAAAATAAATACATTTGTTTGATGCTTGGTATGGCATTATTGACTTATTTCAGAGAAGCAAGGCAGTCTTATTATTTTTTTTAATGTTTATTTATTTTTGAGAGAGAGAGAGCATGAACAGGGGAGGGGACAGAGACAGAGGGAGACACAGAATCTGAAGCAGGCTCCAGGCTCCAAGGTGTCAGCAAAGAGCCAGAGGCGGGCTCGAACCCATGAACCATGAGATCATGACCTGAGCCGAAGTTGGACTCAATGGACTGAGCGGCCCAGGTGTCCCAAGGCAGCCTTAATTAAGCCTTTAAATAACATGGCTTTGTCCTGTGACTAAAAGTGTAGCATCATGCAAAGATGGTATTAGGCTACAAAAAGGTTAATGTTCATTTCTGTTGTGTCATTACTCTAGATCTAGAAACAAAAGTACTAAAAACCTTAAACTACTAAAAAAGTACTAGAACAGAGCTTAGAATTCTGTTTTATTATGGATTAAATTTTATTAACCCTAACAAACACAGGAGAATTAGGTCAACATTTAGACTGTCAAAAGTTGATGAATAAAAGATTTTAATTATATGAAAGGAAATAAAAGTTTTAAAAAACTCAGCTCAATGTATTATTTAACTACAAATGGAAATCTCTCATGATCATTAACCGAGGGAGGAAAACGTAACTGTTTCTAGGGAGATTTATAACCAAAGGCTTAATATCTGTTTTATGTATGACAAAAACTGGTCATTTAACATAATCTTTATCTTGTACACATAGGACTACAGAAGAGATTCTCAACGAAAGAAGCAGTGATTACTGCTTAACAAAAACTATTCAATCCCTTGCCCAAATAATTTAGCCATGGCTAAATTCTAATCAGACCATGAAGTGACAATTGCAGATAAACTGAAGAAAGTAACATCATTTTTTTATTTGATTTAAACCCATTTAATACACAAAGCTAATGTATTATGTACAAAATAAGTGTACATTCTTAAAAGCTGTTAGAATACAAATTTCCAAAGGACTAAAAAAAGTGCAAAATTCTCAATTATCTTCAATCATGCTATACAGAAACATATTAGCTCATATATACACACTGAAAAATTTAAAACAGCACTCAATGTAACAAAATAAAATATACAACTTATATATTTAATCTTAAAAGGATGAGGAAGGAAAGAATGTATTGCACCAAATTAACAGTAACTTCATTTTAATGAGAAGACTAATCAAAATTTACACATTTTTATTAAATCTAAAATTTTCTCAACTTTAAGACCACTTTTTTTGGCATACAAATATTAAGTCACAGTTTGCAGTCAATAATTAGATATAAATAAGCCTTGATATTCTTTCTCATGGTCAATTCCAGTAATACAAATGAGAAGGACCATTTTATGATAACTACACAACATTCTGAATTCCTTAAATATTTAAGTAGCAGCACAATTTGCAAGTGTTTTTTTTTTTTAAAACAAGTAATTCCGAATTTTCAGCTATTCTCCTTTATGTGCATATATATGCATTCAAGTCACTGTCACCATCTGTGATAACACTGAAATGTTCCTGTTTAATCTGGGTCCCAGAAAAACTGACATAAGAGACAAACATATATGTTTGATAGTTTTCTGTCTTAATCGATTCATTTCTGTAGCAAAGCATCTGATAGAAAAGGACTGTCTAGCTAGATCTCTGCTTACTTTTTGCTAATTGTTTTACTCCAACTATATAAAAAGCGTACAACTGGGGAAAAGAAAGCCATACTCCTTAAGAGTTTCTGAAGACAACAGAGCAGCCATACAGTTTTGTAACAGTTTTTCTTACATAAAGCTAACTATAAAATAAACAGTATCCAAAGATATTTTTGGTGATAGTATTTCTGAATCACAGAAAACAGTAAAATGCAGAATATGGAAGAAAAAGTCTAAAATGTAAAAGATCTTTGATAGTAAGATATTTGCTGTAATATGCCATAATTTTGGAAAAAGGTAGACACTATTATAAATATTTAAAAAAGCAATCAAAACCCCAGAGGAATAAATAGTTATTCTCTTTAATCCCTATATAAGAATTTAAGAGGCTGAATTTTTTCAGTTAAGTGTGACAACTGGTATCTCCTTACCAGAACCATTTTCTGAAGTATTTATTGATTAATATAATTTTAGCATTCTGAAGAGCAAAATGGCGGCCATCACAGATAAGTCCTTTTCCTTCAAAATGCAAGATGTGCATATGTTGAATTTGTAGGTTGAACCCCCTAAGTCTTAAAACACATTGCTTGGATGGTGTGGGAAATATTTCCAAGGGAAGGAACATAAAAAATAGCATTTTAATATTACCTAGTTAATACACTGGCTATCAGAGAACCTCTGGTTTTAATACATATTAAGTTGAAAGATATTATTGCCAAAATAAAATTTTAAAACGTCCACTTGGAATAAGACTTTTAAAGTTTTTATTTAAAACAATAAAATATAATTTTATTTTTCAACCCTACCTAAATCCTAACTTGTTTTTTGTTCTCAAATTACAATGCTACATTGGAATAAGGAGATAATCATTTTGTATGTTCAAAAATAGTTATAAATTTTAAATAATGTGACACCCATTATAAGTGAAAACACACACACAAACACACCCCAAACTCCATTAATAGTCAACTTTGAAAACTGAATGGGTAATTCTTTCAATGACATAACTGTGCTGTTGTTAGTGTTATTATGGTAATATTTACAAAGTAAGTTTCCAAGGAAACATTAAAACCATACCACAGAAAACAAATGTTAGATTAGTAACTTTCTACTTGTTCCTTTGAATTCTCAGTTCTTAAGATTATAGGCATTAAGACAAAAGTAAACACAGTTGATTTCTGTCCTTTTATTTTTTACTACAGCCATTTGCTTCATAGGTCCAAATCCTGTTTAGAAATCACCCACATGTGAGATAACCTAAGATATGTCTGATGATTTATACAATCTAACCAAAAAATGTATAATATAGCCACTTTTACACAGGTTCTTATCCTGAAGAAAATCACGTAACTCCTATATCTAGGATGGCCTTATACTTTTAATGTAGAAAATTGCATTGTTTCCAATATTATGCCTAAATATCTTAAATGTCAATGCTTTATTTTCTGAAATACTAGGACTTTTTATATGAAAAAAATTAAAGATTATTCCATAAAGTCATCAGAAGTACTTAGGGAATATATATACCCAATGCTTTTTAATTAGAAAAATTATATCATTTCCTTTAAGGCTATAAGAGATCCAATTGTATTTTTAAACCTAGCATTTTGTAAATCATGCTTTTTATTGATACTTGAAAATGTTACCAAATTCAAATATGCAAAAATATTCACTAACAGTCACTAGGAACTAATATAAGCAAACAGCATAGTATCTTTTTTGTTGGAACCACTATTAGTTAGAATATTCAAATATGACAGGTTTGAAGAAAATTATAAGAATGATGCAACTGAAAAGGAAATTTGGTTGTTGTGGTGGCAAGCAAAATGAAGATAGGAAAGCCATTCCAAGCACATTTTAGACAAAATGTTTCCAAGGACAAAGATTAAACCTAGTTTCATATAAGCCTGTGAATATGCAATGATTCCTAAAAATGGATGGATATAATTTCTATAGCAGAAAATATTTTAAGACAACATATAAATTCTGGGATAATTTTTTTTTGTACCAAGAGATTCAGAAAGTCCAGAACAGTGCCTAAACTTCTGTGTGTGTGTGTGTGTGTGTGTGTGTGTGTCTGTCTATCTATCTATCTTCATGGACAAGTCTGATCTACAATCTCAGCGAAGAAACACTGGCTTAGAAAATGCTGGATTCAAATTAAAGAACTAAAGTTGTGGCCAACATTTTAACAATATTGAAATGATGACTGGTAACACTGTACTGTTGTTGCAACAATGTCATCAGAAAAAGCACCACCAGGACTCTGATACAGAAAAACTCTTCAGAACAATGTTCTGGGTGGGATCAAATTTAAAGCAAAGCAAATGCTGGGTACATACGATAAACGAATTAGGCAAAAAAGAATACTGAGAGTGGATATTTGTTGAGAGTGATAAATATTTAAGATTGCCTACTTACTGGGAAAGAACAGAGTCAGTGGATGAAAGGAACAGTAAATTAGGACAAGCTAGGAGTCTGGCTGATAGAGGAAAACAAAGGATTAGATTTAGAAAAGAAAAATAATTTATTTCATTTCTTATATCAAAAATTACATCCTACAGACAGGTTTAAGAATTAATGGAAGACAAATTTACTGATGTATTTGAAGAGACCAACCTTCACTCACCCGTACACATACCCTATGATAGTACATATTATCTAATATTTATGTTTAATATAGTCCATGTACTTGCATCTTTTCATTGGAAAGGTGATAAAGACAATGCTACTCATTTCGTGAAAGTAAATATATAAAAGGAGTTAACCTCTTTAAATTTAACTAGAAGATTTTCATGAGTGATTTCTTTAGTCACAATATAAAATACACTTCAGGACAAAGGCCATGTGTCGATCATCATTAAATAAAAATCTGGTATTCAAGTTAAAATTTTCTCTGCTTACTCCTATTCAAGTAAAATATAAAAAAAAATCTTAGCTTAAGATTTAACTTTCAAATCTGAATTCTAATTAATTATGAGGGTACACTTATTGCTTCAGAAATGTAAAAGTAACTTTCAATACCAGTCTCTTAAGGATAATTGTTGTATGCCTAACAGAAAAAAAGGAAGCCTCACTGATGTTTCTTGCTGATGACACATGAATATCTGGCATTTTTCTCTCTGACAAAAGGCTGTGACCTAAAAAAAAAACCACTGTGACCTAATGGAAGTTAATAGATAGACACTTAATAATAGCTGACACAAGCTTTCTAGGCTTAAAAAGATTTTAAACCAACTGGACAAGCTTTATTTTTATATACTTTTCTAATTCCCATGCCCTGATCTATTTTTCCTTCTCTCCTCCAATTTTATCTAAGTAATGACAGAATACTGATTGGAGAGTTGAAAATTTGCTTTATTTTCTAAATGAACACAGGTATTATATGCTTTAATATTTTAAATCTCACTTTCTAAAAGTAAAATCATTATTTTAGTATAAACCTCTTCCTATCACAGGATGCTGAGATTTTTATTTCCATCATTATTACCAGTGTCAAGAAACAAAAGCAGATGAAAGTTTCTTTAGACAACAAACTTCATAGCAGCCAAGTTGAGATACTGTATTTATCAACTGAAATGTCTACTTGTTATTCCATTTTCATCACACTGTTGTTCACTTCTCCCATTATATAAGCAGAAACCGTTTCTATGGATAACATCTAAATACACCAGAATCCCCAAAGTATATCTTTTCAGTGATTTTATCTGGTCATTTTTTGAATTAATTCAGTGGGCTACACTGTTTAAAAGAGGTTTATATTATTCAACTAATGGTTCTACTGTATTTGTTTAATAAAGTTAACTTCCATTCCTTTAGACTGTTGCTAGTATTATCAGATTTTCCTCAAAATCCTACATTTTTGGCTTTCACTTTTTTGGAAAAAGTAATATAAGGAAGAATTCCATAGCTCTAAACATCTATTGTTAGTCTAGGTAGGATATTTATTTTACTGTGAACAAAGGGTCTTCTATTTGTGATATAAAATGAATACTGCTTGTTTGGTTCTTCAATCTAAAAAGCAGCAAAGTAAAACACCATAAATTTAGGAATTTTTCCCTGGTAATTTTAAAACATCATAAATTTAGGAATTTTTCCCTAATAATTTCAGTTAAACTTCTTTGTAACTTTCCAAAATAATTCTAAAACCATTATTAAGTAACCTTAAAAATAAAGAAGGCAACACTATACCACAGTCAATGGATAAGTAAGCAAAAGAAAAATTTCCGAAGTTTTGATTCAGAAAAGTTTTTTTAAAAATTAACATTTAAAATACCCCAAATCAATCGTGTTGGTTTTGCTGAC